>NW_009646965.1:901891-910354 GCF_000708025.1 Charadrius vociferus | reverse complement strand
GTGCAGTGTGCCTGTGAGCAGCACTGAACACAAAGAAAGGAAGCAGCCCAAGTGTAAGTTTCCTTTGCCTTATGCCCCATATTATTCCTTATTTGTTGTGCTAATTCAGCAGCGTAATTCCCAAATACAGCCTCCTTGAATTGTTTTGATGAGAACTGCTAACTCACTGCAGACTATTTTTAATGAGCTCTACAGCCTGAAGAATCAGAACTTTATGATGTGAAGGCTGCATGTACTAGTTGTTTAATAATATAGCCGATTACTGAAGTCCTACTACTATAAGAAAAATAATTTCTGTGATGTGATTAAAATTTGTTTCTCAAACTATAAAGCAGCCTGTGCAGAGTGTGCAAGTTAAACAACTAGGCCACTCTTGTCCTTTGTCCTTGGTGCCTTTTGGTGATGATGTGGTAGTGCCCTCTAGTGAAAAATCTCGACAAGTATTTTATAGAACACAATGCGGGACTTTGTTCCAGTTTCTGACAGTTCTTTCTTTTGGACTCTATTTTGGGACAAAATTGATTTATGTCTAAATATTTCCAAAGCTAACAGCTAGTGAAGGCATTACAGTCCAACAAATAATACCTGTTTCCATACTTTTCAGAATCAGTGGGTGTTTTTTCACCTTTCAACTACTGTATTAACAAATGAGCCGTAGTTAAACATTTCAAAGAGGCAGAATTTTTATTTTTACTCTTATGCGTTACTTGTGCCAGCAGGGTTTTGCATGGCTGAAGCCTTACAAAGTCAGTAGTTGGAGGCTCCATCCAGTTCCCAGGGAATGCAGTACCCAAACTCTCATTAAACTTCCACAGGAGCAGGATTGGATTCACTGAATAGTCATACAGAATTAAAAGACAGTCAGCCTGAAATGTTACCAAAACTTTTAGCTTCCTCTGCTCAGGAAAGAGGGGCATTGAGCAATATTCAGAAAAGAAGAAGAAAAACAAACCAAAACAAACACAAAAAAGCAGCCCAGAAGAGAAATGTATATTAGTTGTAGAAAATTTGAGAAAGTGTACAAAACATGTACACCTCTGTTGCTGTCAGAGAATATTTTGTCTGTGACCTCCTACACACATTTAATTGTCTCCTCGTGACCGTAACAATAATATATTAAAATATGACCAAACTGGTGACCCACTGCGTTCAGACATTGGCTTCCTTTTTGGCATTTTTCTGTAGCAGTGAAATCGGTGAACTATAGTTTACCCACGATGTACAGGGGGGTTTGTGCATGCTATAGTACACACTATTGATATGGCATATTATTTCAATGTATTCTGTGATGAGAGTAGAGCTACTATTGTTAATCCTGTAGTTTGCGGTCAGAGTACTCCTGCTGTTAGTGTTACTTGTATTGAAATAGCACTAAGGAGCCTTACTCAGAGCCAGATGTGCTTGGTGCTGTACAAATATGAAAAAAAACCCCAACCAGAACAGAGACTGTAAAGTTTGTCTCTCTCCTGAATATTTTGTTTCATTTAAATATCAAACTTTCTGTGCTATAAACAAACAAAAAGGCATCCTGTTAACTGACGCATTAAAAAGATCAGATCCTGTATTTCTTCTGTGATGGGGAGGGGGGCGAAAGGGGAAGTGATGCTATTGACCTATATAAGTGCTATTCAAAGTGAGCAAAAGTTAGCCTAAGAAAAGCTGAAATGTTCTGCGTGATCCTCTTCACATGGAAAGGTCAGGAGGTGGGGAGAGAAAATCAGGAGAAAAAGATGTGATTAAAATGAGGTTTTATTTTTGTTTCAGGTTAGGGGAGTGGGAGATGATTGAACATTTTAGACATGAGAGCAGAGTAAGAGACGTATCCCTCAGTGCCAGGGTTATCCGTGTAACCCAAAGACCCTTTTTATTTAAAAAGCTATTGCTTGTGATCTTTTCCAAAGAGGGAATCAATAAATGTCCACCATAGTTGCTCTTTTGGTCAAAATGATAAATGAATGTCGAAGTGCTATAAATTGGTAGCAACCAACATAGTGATCCTGGAATTCTACAAGAAAACCAATAAGAGCAAAGCAACACTGATACCTTCCTGGCTCTGCAGTTGCTGCTCATTTTCTCAGAAATGACCCAAATATTTGACAGGGAATTAAAAAAAAAAAAGTTGTCTGTTTTTCATTGTTTTTTTTTTTCCTCATTGGAACTAAATTTTAAAAAAAACCCCAAGCCTTCTGGTTCTCCATCAATGTCTGTAGTTTATACCTCCAGTGAGCTGTCGATACTATCACCAATGTCTGGACTGCACAGCATCTAGAATCAGCCCTGGTACCTGCCTGCACTGGAGGCTTCCTGCAGCACAGGAGGTGGGAGCAGGCACCAGTATGTTCCAGTACCCTTCCGCTCTTGGGAAAGGCAGTTGAGGCTTGGATGCTGCTCCTGAGTAAGTAACGGTCCTGGTGCTCCACAGGAACCCAGAGTCTGTGATACCACCAAATCCAGCAAAGGCAGGGCAAGGCACACCATTTTCCTGTGCACCACTACCCAGTATAATAAATGCAAACTCTTTGGGTTTCCTGGGGGTTGCAATACCTTAGCTAACTTCTGGTAGGAACTTGCTGATTTTCATGCTGAAGATGTACACTCCACAATTATATGAGTTGCTCTTTATTCCTTTATTTCTTCAACTTTTTAAAAAGCAATTTGTATTTCCAGCCAGGCTTTCATTTAAAATAACCCTCTCATTCAAAACCTCGCCTGTAACTTTATCCCAGTGGTAACTCTTACCTGCCATACTAGCCCTAGGCCCTTGTAGCACTTGACATCATCTTTTGGACAGGTTACAGAGCCTATTGAGGCAGTTGTTAGAAGCAGATTTACTCCGCAATGTGGAGCCAACCACAGAAGAAAATTAGTGCATTTATCTGTCAGCATTAGGCTAGATTATCAATCCAGTGCACTAGTCACAGGATCTGGTTTTTCTTTCTCTGGGGAAGTGAAATTGATATACAGGTAGGCAGTAAAGGTGTCAATTATAAACAGGACATTAACATGAGAAAGTAGGCAAATGGCTAGTTTTAGGCAGCAGTCCTTTTTCAAGTTTAAGTATAGGCTTGAAAAGTAAGTTTTCCTTCCTCATAAATAGACTTTCTAAAAAGAATGTGAAAACTCCTTCCTTCAAACCTGTTAGCTTTGTTTTCCCTTCAAAGAAAATGGTTGATTCTGAAAAAAAGAAAAAAAAAAAAAGGTGTGTGGGGGAACCTCCTCTCTCCCTCTTTTTTTTAAAAAAACCCCAACATTGTAGTAGTGGATTTGAAGATTCTGCAAAGACCACAAAGTATTGCTAATCTGTAAGGTCTGAACAGGCAAGCCCCTGTATGACATTGAGCAAATAATTTTCAGTAAATTATTTACTGTGAAAATTAGCTTATTTTCCTGGTCACACTTTTGTCCAGCAGATTGCAACTTTTTCAACCGATAAGACTGCAGTAGCACCCAGATGTCCCCAGCCCAAATCACTGCCCTGTTTGTTAGATGCTGAACAAATACCCTTCCTGAAATAGTCCCTCCATTATGCAGGTGCCAAACACTGTTGGTTGCTTTTTAATTCTCTGGGTGGCTTATAAAGACTTTGTTCTGAGGAACAGCAAACTGACCTTGGTAATTGCTGTGTTTTAGTTTTTTTGCCATACCTGCAAAGTATTCTATTACCAATCCCAGCCAACCCATTGTTGTGCCCATTATCCACCCACACATAAACATGCCTCATGAAAAAATAAGACAGTTGCTCCCTGCAATTACATTCCATTGTATATGGATGAGTATGAACTGCCTGAGCTTGGATTTTATATAAACAAGTAGTGAATAGTAATCCTTTGTCCCTAAACCCCCTTTTTGTCCCTAAAAATGGTCCCCAAACCCTTTCATGGGTTTGGGTCATCATATATAGCATATATATTTTGGTTTATTTTTTTGTGAGTCCTGGAAGACTGGCTGCCGACAAATGTCACCAGCAAGCAGTGCTGCCAAACCCAGCAGGTTGCCTTGAGTTGACAGGGACTTCAAGAGTCAGCTGGTGTCAGAGGCAGAGGACTGTGCTCTGCTGCCTCCTGTGCTGTGGAGTAACCTCTCCTGAGCGCAAATATTTTGAGCAGAAATAGATTTTGTCTCAGACAGGCAGGATGGTGTTGGAGGTTTTTCTGTACTCCTAATATGAAGGAATCCTGCCCCCCCGACAGGGTTTGTAAAAATGGCTGTTGTTTTTCAAAATATATTTTAAAAAAATTAAAATCCCAAGAAGCTGAAAAAAAATTGATGAAATTTCAGAGCATGATGCTGGGTAACTAATTCCCGTGGAATTTCAAAGGGAGCTGAGGCCTTTGCTCCCTTTGTCCTTCTTCCTTATCTAATTTTATAGGAAAGCTAAAATTTGCCCATATATTTCTAGATCTGCTCAGTTTATAAAGGCTTGTTCTGACTGTTGGTACTATTGTTCTGACTGAAATGTGAACCTCAAGAAATACCACTTAATCTCAACAGTGAATATATTTTGGGAAAGCCTTTTCCACTGCTGGCTTAAGTACTTAAGGACTTTCCTGTACAGAATATATCAGCCCTTGTCCGTGCTGGTTTAACTTTGCCACACAGACGTGCCTGAGTGTGAGGTTTAAATTCATCTCCCAAGAATGCCTGGGACACCTAAATCTGGTAGCTTGCTATTAATTGCTTTAAATCTGCATTTTCCTCAAATGATGTAATGAGAATGTATTTTCATGGCCCACTTTCCTACTGTACTCCTGATGGCGAAGAGGACAGAACACAAGTGTTTTTATGAGGGGAAAGCTTGCTCTGTACAAGGTAGCAGTGGTGTGGCACGTGCATGGGTCATTGCTGCTCTGTCTGTAGCTACAATTTCTGGTTTGTGGGTCTGTTCAGAGCCACGTGCATCCTAAAATTACTGCTGCTGAAGGGTTAGTTGGAAGACTGAATTGCCTCCCCATTTGAGGCCGATTCCTTAGTCTGCAACAACTGGTGACAGCAAAAAGCTGCAGATCAGAGAGGAGAGAGGGAGGGCACACCTTTGGCATGGGAACAGGGATGCTGCCTACAGCAGAAGAGGGGCAGGAAGCCTGAGGGACTGGAAATAGCGAATTTTATTTCCTTCAGGCTGGGATGCTTGGGTTAAATTGCAGAAAAGCAAATGAGTTGTTTCCCTACATTCAGACTCCAGGCGGGCAACTGTGTGTGTGCAGGCAGGCAGCAAGCAGAGGGTCTCCGTTCTTGGGCAGGCAGCTCCAGCCAGGCTGTGGAGGATGCACATGTTGATGGACTGCATGTGGGTTTCCCATGGGATGCCTCAGCCCTCCATGAATGTCCCGCTTTGATGGAGGTTTTCTGTGTCTCGTTGTTACGTTCCTGTTACAAAGGCTCCCCTAATTTAGATACATGTCCCTACAGATGCAGCCTGTTGATGCTGGAAAATAGCCCGAGGCAAACTGTGGATCTTTACCTGTCTCTGTTATAAATTCTTATTTCTATGGGAAATTCCCTATCTGTTAGGCCACTCCTGAGCTCAGGAGCCACGTGCATGTTTGGGCAGAGGTAGAGATTCAAACTTTTACTTTCAGGGCCTTAGGAAATCTTCTGGACATCAGCAGTCTCTGACAGCTTATGGAAGACCTCTTAATGTTCATTTCTGTGCAAGAGGAGTGGTGTTTAGTCCTACCAGGCTTTTCGTAGTTCTTCAATGGGAAGAGTGGTGCTTTGAAGAAAGGGGTTGTCTCTGCTTTTAAAATTAGTATAGACACATGAATTTGATGCAAGACTTTGACAGGGAAAAAACTACAGCTAGTAAAGAGTAACAAGATCCCTGCCTGCCTCCTAATACTGCTGCAGTAAAACATAAGGAGAGGAAACAGTCTTGATAGGATAAAGTGGACCTTCTCCCTGTGTAGCTGTCTGGGGCGGGGAAATGCTCCCATGTTATTGCCCACAATTTTTCAGATGGTGTGCTTTTGTTTTGCATGTAGGAAAGCAAACCGTGTTAAGCTATGGAAATAGCTTAACAAGAATCAGAGCAGAAATCTTAGTTTCCCTCCCTCACCTGGTCAATCTGTCCAGTACCTTTCACTGCCCCAGCAACAAAACGGTGTCTGGAAAGCAAAGCAAGGGGCCTGACAGCCTTACCCTCATCAACAAGCTGCTAGCAGAGCTGATCCAAACTCTTCAAATGAAATTGCTGCATTTTCATTGTCCTACGTTGTGCTTTTCATAGGTAATATATGTATTTGGCAGCATTGTTAGGTAGGGAGCTAAACCAGGGTGGGTTTGTTCTGTCTTTTCCCCAGTGGGCAACTCAGGATCACTTAGCTGAAATCGAGGGCTTGGGGCCTTCTTGCTATTCTACAGAACTGCAATGCAGTGACTCACTGCCGTCCATCGATCTGTGTCCCTCAATCTCTTAAAATTCTAGAAGTGTTCCTTAATTTGTTTTCACTTGTTTTTCTTCATCAGGCAGTGAAAAGCAAGCTAGATCCATACCAGGAATAGATTCAGGGAATTCTCATCCAATTTGGCAAATTCTTTGCTCACTCCCTCTTAAATGAAGCTATTTCCATTAGAAAAGACTACTTGTATGAGTAAGCTTTGCCCATATGTAATACCATTCATCACTTCAATCTACAAATTTGAGAAGCAAAAATTTCATATATTCCATCTGCTGAAGCACTATCTGGAGTTTCTGGACAGTTGGAAAATCAAGCTGAAAAACTTCATCAGAAATTCTCTGTTTGAATGCAAAGTGTAAATTTAAGAGATTGTAACATGATTGCAAAGGGCAGATCTGATGACCTAGAATTTTAAGACATGAATAAATTACCAAGAACAGTAATTGATGTAGGAAGTAGGCAGAGCTCTGAGATACTGAAGCATCTTTAGTGAAGATGCTGGAGGGACTGTCAGTTTTACCCACTGACAGTCCACCTGTGGTTTCAGTTTCCTCATAACCTTCTCTGCTGCTTGGACTTTGCAGACCTGATTTCTAAAGCTAATTGAAAACTAGTTTAGGGAGTTAGGAAAAAAATGTCCTTGTTCACTTGGTATGGAGAGGGAGTGGGCCACCAAAAAAATTGGGAAATTTCTTCTTTATCCAACTTTCAAGTCGGGTAAAAAACATCAAATAATGCATCTTTATTAACATGTTTCTTTCTCTCTGTCTCTGAACTTCAGTGCTGACATAGTAGGACAACACTTTTGTCTGCAGGTACGGTGGAGGAAGGGGGGAAACGTGGCACTGCAGAAGAGTCCTGGGGGACGATAGCAGTAGGAGATATCATCTGTCCCTCCATCCCCAGAGGAAGGAATCCTTCACTTTGAATCGACAAAAAGGTGGTTGTGCTAATGATAGAGGTGTGGGCTAGGATGATTTTACTGTATAATATTACATACCAAATGCCTATAGATCTATAAATAGGATAATGTTATACCAGTGAATGGCTAAAATTTCAGTAGTTTCCCTAGTTTTTGCAAAGGTGGTAGCCCTGGTCTGGTGATGGATTTTGTTTTATTTTACTAAGGGAGCCTATGAGCATTATATCAGAGGCAAAATATTGTGAAAGGGCTGATTACAGTAGAGATGATAAGAGCAAATTCAAGGAGGAAGGAAGGAAACTGCTTCTCCTGCTTGCTGAATTTTATTTTTTTTTTTACTATTTTTCTTTAGTATAGACGACAGGCAATCATTTACATGAATCTCTCCATTATAGACCAAAATAACAGTGCAGTTTTCATTAACAAAAAGACTACCTTTTTCTTCTTCGTTTGTGTTGTCAAGATACTCTAGCTGAAATATACAGTGATTTCCAACACTTACCCTAGTTGTCACACTGAGAGTGAAATAATGGCTGACATTAGGAAGATTATTTCTCAGCAATAAAATTACCTTTCACAACATATTTCTATCTAAGTGGAAATGACGGAAAATCATAGATTCTCTTTTCAAATTGAGAGAGAAAGATGAAAATGAAATCAACAGGATTTCCTTCCAGTCACACAAGTAGAGAATGCAGACAAGCCAAAGATACTGCCAAAAATCCAGTGGGAGCATCTTCCCAGACCTGTTTTTATTAATTGAGCCAGTTGATTGAGACAGGTGGAATTGTGTGAAATGTTTTCTGCACACAGTGTAAAACGTGGAGGTTAATTAACTGGGATCCCAATCCTGCTGCCTCTGCTGTCAGCAATACGACTCATGTGGATATCATTAAGAGCCAAGACTGAGCTTTTACTCAGGTTTGTTAAGGAGTTTGTGAACTTTTTTGATGAATCTCTAGCCAGATTTGACAGAAATGGGGTCAGTTTAAGGTTTTCTGTAGAAACTGTGATGTTCCCAGAAATGTATGATTTCAGTCATAGTCCTGGTGAAACTTGGCTTCTCTGTGCATGGAGTTGAATTTGAATGGAGTTCAGGGCATCTGAAACTATGTGAATCAAAAGAAAAAATGCTCATGTGAT
>NW_009646965.1:846191-901708 GCF_000708025.1 Charadrius vociferus | reverse complement strand
ACTGCCAAATTAAGTTTGCCTACAAAAATGAGTTTCTAAAGGAAAAGTGAAAAGAAATGTAGGCTAGCTTTATAAATACGATTGCATCTTCTGTCATCAGGCAGGCATCCAGCAAACCAGTGGATTGTGACTTGGGTAATATGTTTCATAATGTAAATGCAAATAAGTAAAAGGAATGGATTGGTGCCTCTAAGTGAGGGTAGAATCAGGCCTTCGGGAGTGCTCGTACAGTCCAAGGCAACAAACATGGTGACTTTTCACTTTACGAAAAACAAAGCTGTTACTAAAACCAATCAAATAATGCTTTCTCGAAATGTTGCCCCCCTCCAACTCCCCCCTCCCCCCCCCACTCCCCCTCGTTTTGGCCCTCCAAAGATCTATTTTTAGATCTCTCATTTCTGCCAGTGTTGCTCCTGAGCCATTGTTCCCCTGACTCGGGGATGGCGAGGCAGCTGGCAGCGAATTGCAGCTAGGCTGGAAATGCACACAAACACACTGGTCCACAAAGAGATTTTAGTTCTCATAGTGTTAACTGCCCCTTCCCTGCACTCCTCTCCCCCTCCTCCATCCCCGCCTGCCACAAGCGCGACCCAGATCACATTAGAGTCCCAGTGCACAGGGAACGGTTCTCATCTATCCGTCACCAAGGAGGCAGACAGGACGGGGAAACAACAAGTCATTTGTACCTGATGAGGAGGACACTCCTGGGAAACAAACAGATGAGCCACCACATGAATCTGAGCTATTCTCTGAGGTAAACAGAACTGCATGAGAAACACACAAATTATCAGGGGCATCATGCTTAACTCCCTCTCTTCAAGCTGCTGGGCGGACTGTGGGCCTGAAACTCTAGATTGTCCCAATATCTGATTGTGAGAAAGTTAACCCTCTAAAAGCATCAGGGGAGGGGGGGGAAATCCCAGACCCCAGGCTTCTGGAGCAGCGTTGTTCACCCCACAACCCTTGCTCATGTTCAGTTGTCCGTGCCACCACAAATTGTCCTGGGAGGCAGCCCTGTGTCAGTCATGGAGGGCACAGGTTGCAGGAGCAGTCCAGGGCTTGCAGCGGGGTTTGCAAGGGATACGGATTTTCCCTTTCGGACCATTTCTGGTGAGATCTGTTTCAAGCTTGGGCCAACTTTTGCTGCTGTAACACTCTAATGCTGATAGGCCATATCAACTGGTGGGGTCCCTTGCTAAAAACAAAGCATTTGTAATAGGGTGCAATCACTATGAACTGCGATGGTGATGATACCGCTGCAGAGCAGCGGTTGTACCAAAATTGTGTGTGTATAGCAGATCTTTCTGTGCCTGCTCCAGTGGGTTTGAGGGGCTTACTCCAGCTCCCATTTTGTGAATGGTATCTTCTTCTGGTTGAAGGGAATCATATAAACTGATTTTGCAGCAGGCCTAAGCTTTCTAGCGAGGCACGTGGGACAACTTCCAGGAAGGGAATCCAAGTCGTCATTGCAGCCTGCCGCTGTCTTTTAGGTACCATTGCACTGGGCAGCTAGAGGCTGTGCAAAGCTTTGTGGCGTGCCCACACGGATAATATAATAATTTATCCCCATTTTATAACAAGAAATTGAAGTGGAGAGAGATTTGTTAAGTGATTTGTCTGAAGTCATGCAAGGATCCTGTATTGAAGGGAGGAATTAAACCCAGAGTTTTGAATCCTAGTCCAGTTCTTTTAATCACAAGGTCGTTCTTCCATTCTGCTAGATAGCAAAACAAGAGTTTTAATTTGGTGCTTAATATTTAAAAAGAGATGACTGTGAATCCCAACCAAAGAGGCAAGTAAGTGTGGTGGTTAAAACAAATTGGAGAAAGAAAAGATATCCTGCTGGAACTGAGTTCAGAAGTCTGGCAAGAAGAGGGGTCTTGTGATTAAGCATGACTTTGAATGTAGGTCACTTTGGAGAGCCAGGTGATTTCTGAACACAACACTTAGCAAAAGTCCCTCTGCTCTTGGTGGATTTGGAGTAGCATAACTCAGAGGAGATAAAGGCTCTATATTTGACGTTTTCTTTCTTATTTTTTTTCTCCAGTGACAAGTATTGTTCCACTCCTTTTCTTTCTATCTTTTCCCCTTTCCTTGTTCTTCCATTGTGAGTGATTATCCTCTGTTGTGAAGTGATTACCGATAACAAGTGACACTCTTTGAGTAATATGTTAGGAATACCTTTTCACACTCATGAATTATACGATGGGAGGGTTATAGTATGTTGTCGTTGTACCTTAACAATTTCACTCATGAAGTACAAGTGAATGCTCTGTCTTATTTCTAATTTTTCCATAAAGACTGGCACAATATAGAAACATATAGTTCCATTCAGAAATGCAATAATATGTTAGAGAATTAAAAAATGCTGATTCAAGAGCTAAAAATGACATTGAAGACAGATCAGCAATTTTGCACTATGATACAAACCCATGATGTCTCTGAGAACATGAGCTGAATAAGGACAGTTTGTCTGGACAGGTAGAGAGCTGCGTATAGCCGGTTCCCTCTTGGAATCTGCAGGTGTGACTCCACTGCCTTCATTAGAGTTGATTCATGAATGCAAGGGAAATATTTAGCTTCTACTACATAAAGGACTGTATTTGCAACTTAATGTTCTCTGTGAAGTGTGTTGTTAAGCTTCTCTTTTTTACGCACTGTGTTGCTAAATCATTTATACTTATCTCCCTGACATATGAACACATTTTATAATTAATTTTATGAAAGCATTTTCCATTAATTATTTCCCTGAGTAGTGAATGCTTGAATATAATCCCATGAATGTCACCTTTTTATTATTAATGTTACTTTACTCCAGGGCAGTGAATGCCATTTTGTGTACAGGGCAGCAACTATAAATTAGTCAGTCTTCATAGTGGAAGCGTTAGTAATTTGGTAAACAGAAGCACGTATTGGTTTGTTATCAGATTAGAAGGTAATTGAATGAAAGAGGGCTATATGTGCTTTCTTTCTAGATTTGAGAAAATGGAGATGGAAGAAGGAAGAGCAGTTTTGCTGATTGCAGGTTGAGGATATTATCACAGCCATAGGGAATATGGAATCACAGTCAAAATGACAGTGGAATAGTTATTTTAGACAAAGACTTAGCATAAAGTTCTCTGTTCTTGCGTCATCGAGAACAAATGCTCCAGAACTGGCTTCTCTTAATCTCATGCTCATACATTTTAAAACCTGTTTCTGCTAGTCTTTTCTGGGTATTCAGTGTACCTCCTTGTTATGCTATTCTGCTCTTGGTGCAATTAATGGTATGATTTCCATGGATTTTTCTTTACAAATAATGTTTTAGTAAACATGTTCTCAACGAATTGGAGGTGTGTTTCTAATAGGATGGGGTATTAGTCAGTGTGCACATGATGGAAACTCCGCACAATAGGAGAAAAAGCTAGTTTGTTTAGTCCTCTTTCAGAGTTGTGCATCTCTCTAATGCCACCTTTCCTGTCTGAGTCAGGGTATTGTCTCTTTTGCCTGTAAACTGTAGGGTCAAGTTGAGGTAAAACTCCGATGGGATGTGAAAGAGCGCAGTTCAACTATGTGATGGGAACTTTTTTGTACAGTACTCTTTTTTGTACTGTACACTTTTGTGTACAGTATCATTGAGAGGTCATGTTTTTCACCCCATCAGATTTTCATAGGTTGCTTCATTAAAAATTGAGATTCGACCACATTATGAAACAGAGTGGCAGGCTGCTTGAAGCTTCTACCAATAATGTATCAGTTCATCTATTCTGATTTCTTCCAAATACTCCCTTTGTTATTTTTAGCACGAAAGAGAACGCATTTAAATACTAAGCTCTGTAAAGGGGGAGAAAACTTTACTCATTGCCACGCTTAGCTAAACAGTGTCAAACGCGAAGCAACCTTTTGCTTACATAGAACTTTTCAGCTAAAGGGGGAAGGTTTCCATTCCATGAATGCTTGGTTTTGTACCAGCCAAGATGAGCAATTTCTCAAAGCCCTCATTAACCAACAAGAGACATAGCTGTATTCAAGGATCCCTCCAAAGCACTAGTCATGTCAGTAACACGACTAACACTTTCTTGGTGTTAGCCAATGCACAAAGCACTGAGTAGTGGTCATGCTCACTGTGCTTGAGAAATTGCCAGGAGAGGGTGTTGTTTAGAAGGCACGGTAATCCCCTGGGGTCCTTAAAGTGTGTGTAGAAATGGGTTCCTGTTTTATCATTTCATTTTAGCCAGCTTACAGGCAGGACTGCCACATGGTTTCTTCTCTCACTGCTTTCAGGTTAATTTGCTCTGCAGAGAAAGCAAAGGCTACGAGGCCTCCCTTATGCAAGTTATTTTAGCATGTGCCATTGAGTGTGACTGTGCAAGGGCAGATGGAGGTCCAGGAGAATTCAGGGGAGCGAGGATGATCCAGTACTTAGAGCAGGACTGTCAGTCTCCAAGGTGTAGCACTGCCTTTACTGTGGCGGTTTTTGTGTTACCCTGGACTTTTCACTTGGCTTTGTGTCTGTAATGTGGACTAACAGCACTTCCTCCCTTCCCCGTCTTGCTCCCCACAATCTATTGACCTGAATGGAAACAGGCAGAGGAGAAAGCTCTCTTTTCTTCTGGATTTTTGCTGAGATATCTCTGCTGCAGTGCATGTCAGTGAACCTGTGCATTACAACAGAGATCTCTGTTCTACAGTCAGCCTCACTCAAGATTTGTCTCTCTTTGAGAAGGTTTTCTTCAGTGCTGGCTGGTGCGAGGACATGTAAATTTCTTTCTTTGTGAACTGTACCAGGTCCTTTCAATCTCTATCCAATGTGACTTTCTGTAGCCAGAGAGCTCTTCATCTTAATTTGTAGCAAAAGTTGGGGCAGACTTAGGAAAGACAAAATTCTTGTCTGTAGAAAAAATAAAGCAACCTCCACTAAATCCTGGGGGTGAAAGGGGAACCATCATAGCACCATACTAAATAGCAAGTAACAATAAGAATTTGAAGTTGTCATGTTTTAGAATTAATAGTTCTAGCAATGCATTTCTAAAAGTACCTAACTAGGGGAGGTATTTATAGCCCAGCTTCAGGCACCTCTCTCGACTGGCTAAGTCAGTCAGTGACTTTATATTTCCTCTGCAGTCAGAGGAGAGAAGTTTCTGGCTGGTCCTATGGAACAGGACTTCAGTGCCTTGATTTATAATCACAGTGCCTGTGATTATAAAGGGATAACTGAGATGATCTGACTGAATTATGGTCTGAAAGTCGGATGATGTGACTCTGCTGCTAGTGTCTCTGCAAGTTCATTAGCTAATTCAATGTGCTAGAATTTCATAGGTATTTGCAAAGTCCTGTTTTTGAACCTTCCTGTGAAATGCCCTTTTTCACGATGTGATGGCTCAGAAGACTTAGTTTGAGATGCCTTGTGGTCACTTGTTCATCTCTTGCTGAAATACCCATTATCTTTACAGCTATTGTTTTTATTTAGTGTCTAGTGTCGTAACCAGAGGAAGGAGGAAAAAGGATCTAGTGGGCTATGGAGACTGAACTACCCATCTCTACCTCTTGAGGTCCACTCTCAGAGGACAAATAGGCAGAAAAACTTGTATTGCTGTTGTCTGTGGTGTTCATCTCACCAGTCAGAAATGAAGCACCCATTTTTACATCCAGGGTAAATGCTTGTAGTCCAGTGTTTTCTTTCATTACAAGAATATGTCCTTCCCCTCGCTTGGCTTTTTTGGTATGCATCACCATTGTCTGACTTCATAATCCTTCTGTATGAGGTGTTTCTGCATATGTATGCAACCCGCCAGGGAACCCCAACATGCACCTACAATGATTTCTTGAAGAGGAGATGCCTGATGCTTCTGAGCCTAGGCAGGTGGGCACCAGGTGAACTCTCAAAGGCTGGGTAGCGCAGCCACATGTACCCTTTGTTTAATCTGCTGCTGATTTTCCTTGTCTGTTTGTTTTTCCAGTTGGGTTTCCTGTCCTGGTCCTGAGCCACATAGTTTTCTTCCCTATTTGTTCTGTCTCTCTTGTTTGTTTCTGGTCATTGCTTGACACTTGGTATCAGTAGGCTGTTTGCAATGTATAACCTTGCAACTCTAATTTTGGAAGGTTTTGTTGTGTTAATGCAATGTTAGAATTCCAACAAGCAAGTTGGTAAAATAAACATGCCAGAAGTGCATTTTTATTTTTTAAAGGAAGCAGAACTATTTAGCAAATGTTTTTAAAGGTGTTCTTCAAATAATGTTCTTCTATGGGGAGACGGGCATGAGCTATTCTATTACACCGTTAGAAGCTCGGGTATTTGAGTAGGTATTTGGAAAGTAAAATTGTCTGTAGATTTTCATCTGTGTTGCATTGTTAATCTAAGGCTATCAGAGAAGCAGCGTGTTTGGGGAGGACTAACACTTTTGGTCAGACCAGGTAAAGTAGTTGGGATACAGTACATTGTATCTTGATGCTCTGAAGAATTTAAAGACTAAACAACTAGTGTGGGAGCACTGTGAGACAGAAAGCAGTGTGAAGATGAACAGGGCTCCTGTAAACCGTGTGACCATGATGAGTTTCTTATTGCTACTTTAGGGAAAGTGTTTACTTATTTTTCCTATTACAGAAGAGTAAGTTTCATCGTTCACTTAGGATCTCAGAGAGAAAAATATTGTGCACTTGTAGTTCTCTATCATCAAAGAACATGTCATCTAACAAGTTCACTTTTCTTAAACAGACAACAAATGCTTCTTTCCTTCAAAGAGGGATTAACAATGTAATTTACAAATCTCTCCCAGCAAAAACAATATCAAACACAATGTTTATCTGCATTGAGCCTGACAGCTTTGCAAATGAGTTTCAAAAGCCATTCGGGAGCACTGTGAATACAGATCCTGCAGACAAATCAACAGTTTGTTCCTAATGAAACAAATGCTTATCAGCACATTAATCAATCTAATCACAGGGAGAAATCATTCACTAAAGAAATAGTTCTGTAACTTCATTTGGCCACCTTGTGTCTGGCTGGCGCACGCCTTTGTTATAGCTTCACAGCTATCCATGCAGTATTTGAGGTGGTTAATCAAGGAAATCAATGTGAAAATTTGATATGATTGGTTCCCCAAGGAAGAGGTAATAGAATAAGTCTGCAGCTTTAGTTTTCTAGAGTGTTGATTTGGTTTTATTCCCACCCCTCCTGATCTCCATCCTGGGGAAAGTTTACAGAGCTGGGGAGAGATGAGTCCTCTGAAATTTGCAGAGCTGATTTCCCCTTTTCAACTTGACATTTATGCAAGCAAGGAGAGTCCTCAGCGTGTCCTTCATACATCAGCCTTGGGCCACACAGGGAAGGCTGTGAGCAGTTTGTGATGTCCACAGGATCACAAAATACCTTTCCCATCAGAGCGACTGCAGACTTAATAAGCATATAGTGGATCTAACTCTGGAGTGATTACTTGCAAAATCAGGCAGGCCTGATGTATAACACCTATGGTTTGACATCTCAATACGTTTTTCCTGACGTCAGCGCAGGAGAGGGGTGTGCTCTTCTCTTGGATCATTTTCTGCTTAGTAATGACTTGCTGCGATACTGCACGCTAGGATATGAAACTGCCCAGATCTTCACAGGGAGCTCAGTGTGATCTCAAAAAAATGAACCTTTGGTGATGTTCAAAAAGTTCAGTTAACTTTTTAAAAAATTATTTTGCTCTTCCCTGGGTGGAAAGTCAGCTGTGCTTCAGTGCATGTGAAGTGCGATTCTCCTTTAGTTCTAGTGCCTGGAGGTCTTTTTGAAGTAGTAGGGTCTGAGCTCTCACCAGCTTATGTCTCCGAAATCCTGGGTAGTCTCAGTATGCAGTGTAGTGAGGACTGTGAAGTGCTCGGAGGCTGTGGGTCTGTTATAGCCTGTCTGAGACACCACCTTTGCCTCAGCAAGCTGGTTGAGGATGGGGGGTTGTCCTCTGGAAAAGAGTTGAGGATGAGATCCACGAAGTCAATCCTTGAAGGTCAGTGAAACCCAGTCAGGTCACAGCTGCTTTCCTTCCTGAAATCTGTGTGACTGTATGGATGAGCACTTATTTCACCAGAACAGCCAAAAACCATAGTACTTTTAATATTTCTATACCTGTATTAAAAATATGCAGCACAATAGTCAGTAAGATAAGTCAAACACAAACAGTGGTGAAAAAAGTCTGCTGTAAAATGAGTGGTCTATGAAGTTGGTGGCCTATCACCTTGAACATTTGCTGTCTCCATCAGAGCAGTCAACACTTGGAAATTGCATAAGTTTACTTCAAGTCAGTTTAGGTAGAATAATGCAGCTTTTGTGGATATACAGTCTTATGTCAGTTTAATGTTAGCTACATGATTTCTGCTGGTCTGCTAGGGTATAGTACCAAATTTGGCAGAATTAATGGAGATCCAAGTGTTGTTCCTACAACCTACTTTTGAACAAATTTGACATGACAAAAGGATTTGCGTTATGTGATCATGGAATTTCTGATATGGTTATAAAATAAACTTTGCTTTCTCTACAGAAAGAAATTTAAATCATGTAAGTCAGTATGAAATTGATAGTGTATTGGGTATGTGCTTGTACTGTAGCAGTTTCAGGAAATTGCTATACTCCTAGTGGTCAAAATGGGCTGATAGAAATTGGTTGAGTATGTCATCAGTTCAGATGTATGTCCTGTTACATTTTGGTGGAAGGAAGCACACATCTGTATAGGAAGCTATGGATACAGAGGGATATCTCTACACCAGTACTTGTAAACATCCTGTCTGACTATTTGCACAGTATTATAGTGTTAACAGGTGTAACATAGTAATAGCCTCAGCCATCACATGGACACATAATGTAAACCCAGAAGTAGATGCAAATGCAGACAAAGTATTTAAGACATAATATCAGTTCCTGATTCAGCAAAACATGTAGTTAACTAGATGACTATAGGTACAGTGATAGTTCTACTCACCTCAAAGAGATTCACTGCTCCAGGGCAGCAGGACTATTACATGGTACGTGCTTAGAGCCCTCCTGAACTAAGACCTAAGAAAACAACTTCTTCATTTGAACAAAAGTTGGAGTGTTGAAAATGATGCTACAAAAGGTGAGGATTTTATCTGTAAGTTGTTCCTGGCTTTCCCTGCTCCAGAGCATAATTTCATTTATTATTCTAATTTATTCTTTTTAATTCAGAAAGAAAGTTCTTAACCATTCCTCAAACATAGCAATGAAAAACATGAATAATTATTAAGAAATGAGGCAGGAGTTTACAAAATGGGAAGAGTATCTAAAGTAATGATTGCAATGTTGCTCCTTCCTTTGAAAATTGAAATCTTGCAATCAAACCTAGTGATTTTACAGTTGTTTTTTTTTTAATAGTTCCCTATATTGGAAGGACATACTGTAAAGATGCTGAAATGAAAGGAAGGAAGTTATTTTGTTTCTGATCCTGGCTGAAAGCTGAAAATGTAGTTGCAGCCGGTAGTATTATTTGCTTGGGAAATACAGTAAAACCCCTTTGTTAAAGGGTAGTAATAAGTATGTGCTTTCATGACAATACTGGATCTATACAGAAGACTGTCAAGGAGACCCTACAGAGAGAATAAAAATATATCTTTTCAGATTGGGCATCACAAATGTATTTGAGATGTATAGAAGGCAGCAGCAGTGGTGAGCCATAGCCAGCGCTCCTGGTGCTAGCTGTGGAAAAGGTTGCACCAAGAGTGGGAATATGTCACCCATAGAGAGGTACCCAGTTATTGAGGCACTTCTGAATGCACTGTAGGGTTGTTGAGTTATTAGATGTGGCAGATGAAACAAATGTCTTTCTCTGATTTGCATCAATTTGTCATTTAACATAACAGTGTATCGATAAGAACAGTAAATAAGTGCAGAACTTCCCTTGTTGTGCTCCAGCTGCTATCACCAAGGAGTCACTTGGATTAAGTGTTTATTCTACAGTGGGAAACAGTCCAAGCTTTGCATGCTGTGTAGGGACTGTCTAATGAATCAGTATAGAGTCACGAAATGGTTGTACATTTAATCTATCTGCAAATGAAATTAACTGGACAAACCCAGGAGGATTCAGTCTGAATACTTCTGAACTGAGCATAAATCCCAGGGTGGTAGATTTTAGAAAAATACATAGTATAAATAAAAAATTGGAAAGAAGAAGAGTTCCTTTCTCTCTGTACTCACAAATGTTGTGACAGTCAAGCACATTAATAAAATTGTACAGGATTAATTTGGAGAAACCTTTGCGCTGCCTTTGCAAATATACACGAATGTCCCTTGTACGGTTTGCAGCCTACCAAGAAAGACAGACAGGCAGCTGTCGTCATCCTGGGAAGCTTCTTCCTCTGTTCAAACCTGACTGACACAATGTTACAGATCCATGGCGAAGTGAGAATGGACAGAGCAGCAGCAGAACGGCCCTTCCCCGTCAACTCACAGGGACTGAGGATTTACAACCTGTGGTAAAAGGAAATAGTGGGAAAATCTGCCATGGAACAATGGATTTGTATGGAAGTCTTGTTCTTAAACTTCTGTCTCTGAGGAGAAACATTAGGGAATCCAGAGCAGGTCCAGAGAGGGGCTATAATACAGAACTTTGATTTTGTCTCCCCTTTTTGGGTTGCCATCTGCTTTATCACTTACAGAATGTTAACATTCTTTAAAAATGGGCAGATGGACCTCATTCAAGTTCTGACAGTAACTCTTTGTTATTGGTACAAATAGCTGCAGAGGTATTTAATTACCATTAGTAGTCATCAGTTTGCTGTGAGCTGGTGACATTCAGAATAGTGAGCAGGCTGCATTCTTTGTGTCCAGTGAGTTCATAGAAAGTTAAACCTACTTTTGACAACAGCCTCAAGCTTAGCTACCATTAACCCCTCTTCAGTTACTGGATGATGTGTTTGAACAGTATGAATGATTAATGAAGGTTAAATAGTCCAGTTTCTATCTTAAAACCTTTTGTTATTGGCAAAGGGCAGGGCAACTGGCAAGGTGAGCAGAAATTCAAGTGTTTGGTTTTCACCAAATAGATCTTGGCAAATTTAAATTATTATGAGATGGAAAATTCAGAGGGAAATTAAAGGCTGTGGCCAAAGAATGTGATTCTTGCAGGTTTGGCAAAATTAAACCAGTTTTGCTTATGAAATTAAACTTCTCTGCTTATCTTTTTCTCAGTAAACACTGCATAGTATTGCAGTATGTAAAAATAACCAGCCCAGCAAAAGAATAGCATTTGGTTTTAATGTTTGTCCCTTTCTTAGATGATACAAACAGAAGGAAAGAAAACTCTTGGTAGCCTTTTTATTACCTACTCTGACCTAATTACTAAATCAGAATTTGGTCATCTGCAGTTTTGCAGAGGACACCATAATATTTGCTTGTGAATCCATGGTATAATTTTTGCCAGTTCTGTGTGAGGAGATGATCCTGGAAACCTCAGAAGTTACAGGGCAAAGGTGGGTCCAGGCTTTAGGGTTCCATTTGACTCCAGGGGGTCCAGGATTGCCTTTATACCTCTGAATAAGAAGCCAAAGGCAGAGACCAAGTGAAGGCAAAGGTATTCGGCCAATGCTCAGAGATTCAAACTGTGGTGGGATGATTATTTTCTTCCTTCTTGCACATTATCATCGTGAAGAAAACTAACACAGGCCACTGACTTCTTTAACAAATGCCCTTTGCTGACATCTTTGCAGCTTTATTGACTACTGGAGCTTTTCAGAGCAGTAACTGACTGGTGAGCAATTCCAACAATTCATAGGGAAGAAGTGTCCTGTTCATGCTCCATGTTTGGAGTAAGGAGGGCTACAGAGAAAGATGATCTGCAATTAAGTTTCATTTCTTATATTTTCACTTTTGACAGGTCCAGACCCTGTTTCCTGTTTTTCCTTTAAATTTGCTTTGGGCACTATGTGACTATTGACAATGCTCTGGAGATCCTAGTTTCCTATCCTTTAGCAATCCTTATGGGTGTGATTTAGAACTGGGTCTGTCTTAGCTTTTAGCCCAGAATTATGGTTTGGTTTTTTGTTGTTTTTTTTTTTTTTTTCCTTTTCATCAGGCTTTACAGAATTCTAAACCCAGATTAGCACTAACTGGGGACTTGGAGAAAAATTGGAGCTCCCCTTTAATTTGAGCTGTGGTTGTTGCTCCAGTCGTGCTGCTGAGAGAGACATGGAGAGTCCCAAAACGAAGAGTTGTAATGCGAATGTGCATGAAAGAAAATGTGGTAATAGGATGCTATTACAGAAAAAACATATAGTGCCATACAGGTATGCATTTCATAGGAAGAAAAAGGAAAGCCATCTTACATATGTGCGTGGATCCCAGTCAAATGTAGAGGCTCCCACAGCAGTGATGCAGTAGCTATTTTGTACATGTTCAGAGCCATGTCTTCCAACTAGGAACTCACTCGTCCTAGCCCCCAGTATACCAGTGACCATAACAAAAATACGTCCAAGCCACACATCTCAAGGCAAAGGATTGGTCTTCATTTATTAGAAGTAACAATTCAGCCTTCAATAAAATGTCAACTACCTTAAGAGTTTCCATTGCAATATAAGGTAATGTAAACCGTCTAAAGTATGGGGTCCAAAAAATATTAAAAGGGTATCTGATATCACTGTGACTACAGCCACGATCCAGTCTCGTTTCAGTGGCATCTCTCAACTGTAGAAAGAAAGCATATTATTCATAGGTGATTCAGCATTGATCCTTGTCTCATTTTCTGTCCAGCATCAGAGCTCCAAACAACTGACTAAATAAAATCACCAGTGACAAGACTGTGCTGGCATTGAAGGAAGATGATAGTTAGTTGACCACTACTCTTGTGGAGACATCACTGAGATGGATCACCAATGACTGCTGGGTGGTGCTCATTAGGAGCAGAACGGACACATGTTCAGCCCATGCATTCCCATAAATGGGAGAGTATTATAATCACTTAGAAATGTTTTTTCAGTAGCTCTGATGTGTTTGGGAAGCAATTTTGTGAAAATGTCTGTGTCACGCATGTATGCCCTTCAAATACTGTGGGTAACATCTGGTCTTGCTTGAGTAATGCTTCTCGTATTGTTTACTGTTTTCCAGTCTGGTGCCTACCCCAGGTAGAGCACTAATTTCTAGTTAGGAGAGGATTAGAAAGGCACAGCTGTGCCTGATGTGATTCCCGTACTCCTGCTGTAGTGGTGCATAGAGGTCTAAGGCAGCCTTTCTGCCTTAATGAAAAGTCCAACCCCGGGGTATATGCTTCACAGTCAAATGGGACCTGAATTAGTTTTTGCCAAAGTGAGGGCTGTCATGCAGTTGCTCCACTTGACTTCTGTGGAGAGCTTCCTCTGCAGGTTGTTCTGTTTCATCATGTAACTCTTGTGCATCTTGTTTCTTAAAATACATGCTGCATGGGAGCGGACTCTGTGAGTCAGACCAGTCCTGCGTTAGATAGGTACCACATCTAACTAACAGTTTAAGAAGTCAGAGTGTTTGGGTGCAAATGGGCATGCAAGTTTTCTAAACTCCTGATTTGTTAAACCGTACTCTTGAGCTGTTGCGGTGGACGGTGTGTGAAAGTGCTGGGTAATGGGATGGGGTGTGTGTGTATTACATACTGGTCCCTCCGGAGAAGGAGATCTGGGGCTGGAGTGAGAGAGGTATTTCCTAGCAGGCTCCTTTCTCTGTGTTGCTTCTTTAGGAGGACATATCTAGGATGCAGGTGGGCATGGTGGGGAGAACCTACCCTGACATACAGTGTCCTACAGAGCCAGTGACTGTCTTGCCATACCCTGAGATATGTCTGCTGTGAAATGGAGGTCAGTGTCACCATGAGCATAAAATATGGCAAGTCTGTTCAGAACAGAATTCATGCTCGAAGACGTGCAACCTACTCTTTTTTAACCTAAAATAGGCACCTACAGAGAAGTCCAGGATAGATTACTGGGCTTGTAACCAAACAGATTTTGGTGACAGAGACAAATTTGTGACCACTCGGTGTGCAGCAAGCAGGTGAATCTACCTGAACTCACCTTATGCCTACCTACTTTTCAGTGGTTGGTGGATGCTGAAGCCTCCCTGAGGCCACGGGATTAAAGAAATGTCAACATCCCAGTCAGTTTCTGCAATTTGATTAACTCCTGTGAGGCACACGGAATTGAACTCAATGATCTTTATGGGTCCCTTCCAACTTGAGATATTCTATGAAGCTGTTTTTCTCTTCTGTCACCTTTCTAGAGTTAGGGTGTTTTTGACAGCATGCTTTTCTAAATTTCTAGGTAGCCATTTAGTCTTTCCTTTTCTGACACACATGCTGTTAATAGTCAGCTGAGAATGTGAGTTACACTTTTAAAATAACTATTAAATCTAGAGCTTAATATGGTGGGAACCTGAAGCTTATAACACTTGCATTTAACCTTAATCATGTGACAGGCATGAGAAGATTAAGTGAAATAATTTGCAAATTAATATTTTGTGATTTATTAAGCCAGGAATTGTGCACATTCTGTGCACTTTTCTGAGTCACTATTAAGCATCTTAGTATGTTGCCATGAAGAGTATAAGAAGCGTTCTCGTTGCTATGTTTTGGAATACTTTTATTTATAAGCATGGTTTCCAAGGCAAAACCTTTGCAGCTTGATGGCAGTCTGTATGTCCAACTTACCCAAAGATGGAAGCAGATGTAGATCTGTTGCTTGCTCTACCTGAACAGAAAACAAGTTTAAGTAATTCGGATAATTAGATCTGTGCAAATGCTGCAGCTGATTTTCTATAAAATTCTCTTAGCTTTTTTAGAGAAGTTGCTTACGTTGTGCAGACACCCCTTTAATTGTGGCAGGGATACTTGTGAAAAAATTTAATTGAATGTTGAAAAATACATACAGAAATGAATGTTGAAATGGAAAATAAAAGCATGAGTATCCAAGCCAAAGAAATGGGTTGCTAGAACATTGCAGCATTTCCCATCCTGTTATGATTTAACACTTCAATATCTGTTTATGAGGTACAGATAGGGAATGGAAGAATAGAGCAAATCATCCTTCCAGGTTCACAAAGGATGTTTTTGGCAGAGTGTGCCATGGAAGGAGATACCTTCACCTTTCTGTTGTCATACCTGTCTGGGAAATTTTTCAGAGTTACATGATATGACCTGTATGTCCAGGTTTAACAGCCGTCAAGACTTTCAAAGAGAAATGATGCAAAAGTCTACCCAATGAATTGTTGGCTTAAAATGACTTGCCCAATCACCATTTTCATTCTTTTTGCCAAGCCCAGTTAACTCAGTCTTATTGACATATATAAGAAGGAGAAATGGTTAACAAATATTCAGAAGTAGGTATTTAGAGTCATGTTTACTGTCCTTCCTGCCACATTATGGCTGGCTTTTAGAAATAGGGTAAAAGGTCCATATGTTTCGTAAGACCGAATTTTATCCCATTATATAAAGTAGGTAATGAACTGCCTGAGGATTTATTTATACGTACAGTGTATAATATTTTAAAGAATGATTAGGAGGGCTGAATCACTCTTCAGCAGCCATTTTTTTGTGGCGAGTAGTAGAATTTTAATTAGCTTCATATTCATTACTCACCCGATACATAGTCTCTAATTGCACCTTCTGTGTATTTTGCTGTCAGTGGAGCTCACTTTTATTAAGTATAATCATTGAAGGTTTTATGAAGCCTATCTATGGTATATGAATACCACAGTGCAAATGAATCACTCAGCCTTGCAAAACTGTCGTGAGCATTTGCCAGTAGGTAAGTAGATTTTGTACTTGCGCTGGCATGACAATTATGAGAGGTTGAAGAAAAAAGTGATTTATTTGACCACCAAGGGAAAGCCTGGTAATTGAATAGGTAAATTTTGCAAGCTTAAAGTAACTTACTCAATTTTTTAAAGAAAAATTTGGTTAGAAAACCAGTTGTGCAAATTTATTTTTTTAAAGAAATCTCTTTTCTTTTTTTTTTAATCATTAACAATACCCCCTTTGATCAGCATAGAATAAAAATGCCCATGACAATTGTGCATTTCTGGCCATGCACTTACACAGAAACTGTACACACAAAAGTAAAATACAAAGTTTTATTTATGATTTTTTAATTAAAATCTTACGTGGTGTTCATCCCCCGTTTTCAGACTATGAACTATAGCAGCAGCATGGAAGCTCACAGAACTCTAACCACTTTGGGGTGCAAATTCACCACTATGAGAATTGATCCCTGCTACTCTTGGGCTTCTGTTTCTGGTTCGTCTGTAAGTTTCTGTGTGACCTTCTCTTCCACTGTACTCCTATTTGGATTGTAAACTGAAAATCAAAACATCATATAATTGAAATTACTCACTTTTGTTGCATCCTGAGAGCAGAAGCAGAGTTTTTCACATGTGATTCTGCGAAGTTTGGGGCTGTATCTGGGCAAACGTCAGGGCAGTCCCCACCTGGGTGGGTGCATCTCACTGGCGAGCTGCAAAATCTCCCATCTCTGAGAGTGGGAATATTTCACCTGGTAATTAAGGCACCTCTGAATGTACTGTAGGGTTGCTGAGGTGTTAGATGTCGCAGGTGAAACAAATGTCTTTCTCTGATTTGCATCAATTTGTCTGTTAACATAACAGCGTGTCCGTAGGAACAGTAAATAAAATTGCCCGTGACAAACAGCAGTACTGTATCCACAGAGTTTCATTCAAGTGTCTGTTCTTCATAAACTCTTTTTGTCTTTCAATAATGCAGGTAGTTCATACACAAACATAAAATGATAAGTGAAAAATGAGTTATCTGGGGACTGTGCTGGAGGTGCTGACCTTGCCTTTATTCAATCAAATTCCCAATAATAAGCATGTAAGATTTGCCTAGAGCAGGCCTGAACTGGGACTAAGGATGGCAGCTGTCAGTGATTTTTGCCTGCAAAGTAATGTCACTGGATGCTTCTGTCATACAGAAATGATAATAAGGAAGTAATTAGCATTTGCAGTATTAATCTTATTGGAGCAGGAACTCTTTCAGAGATCATGATTTTTCTTTAATTTCTCAATTGGCCATTTAAGAATTGTGAACTGGTACTGTATGTCATTCTCCCACTCAGAAAATGTCAATCAAATAGAAAGATTAAAATAAGTAAATTCTGCTTATGTGCCTACAAAAGAGAGAAGCAGATGGAAGAGTGATTTGGTCTGAATTTTTTTCTCTGCTGGTGTGCCACCTGCAAAAATGAAGTAGAAAGTAATATCAGACAACAAGCTGTTCTCCCATGCTTCTAACCAAGTTGCATTGAAATTAGTAAAAAAAATTCCAAAGGGAATTGGTTTGGATCTGAAATTACTAAATTGAGTTTCTGGAGTTTGTAATAACTACACACCTGATTAAGAAAAGTATGTGACTGTTTTACTGTTGGCCAAAAACTCCTTCAGGATTTTAAAACTTTGTTGACTATCAGTTGAGAATGGCATTTAGATGAAATTATATGAATGAATGAAGAAGTAGTTGAAATTCCGAAATATATTGAGGCAAATTTTAGTTTAAACCCAAATCTGGGTCTGTATGCTAAGGTCACATCTCAGAAGACATGACTCTACCATAGTGCCAAAGAGTCGTCACTTTGGCATTAACCTGCCAACGAGGATGGACAATCCATCGTTTTTCTCCTCTTTGACTTCTCCTGGAAGACCTTGTCATTATCTTTGCTTTTTTAGCATTGCTGTGTTAGAAACCTGTGCCTGTTGAAATTAGTGGCACAATTGCCAATGAGCAAGGTTGGGATGGTGCAAGGATGTGAGGACATTTGAATTAGAAGGTTGCTATGACGGGATCACAAATGTTACTAATAATGTTTGTTAGACTCAGATTTGGATGCTACCACCAGGGCTTCCATTTGCTTAGGATTGCTTTGCTGATCACTGCTGCTCTCACCTTTCTGTTAACGTGGCTGCTGATTTTTTGCATAGATGCACCATCAAGATATATTTCTGGAAAAAATATACCCCATCTCATAGTAAGTAAATGACAGTCAATCATCCTTGCAATGTTCCCAGATAATTAGCCACTGGGCCTGCCTAATTACTTCCATGAAACACGAGTTGTCTTTCTTAAATTTCTGAAATATGGTCTGGGAAGTCTCAAGTAACACAGTGGTTAGCCACTGGCTGGTCAACAGTGATGATTAATAAAGTTTATTAGTTGTAGTTGAATGAGGGATGGTAAAATATGGATATGCTCCTTACTTTCAAATTATTTATTAATTATTTTATACTATTTCTTTCCACAGTAGTGATTAGCTTGTTTTAATAATATATCAATGTGATCATGTATACATGAAAAAATATACTGGTTCACTTTGCATGGGAGTAGGAATTCAAAACAATAAAGTCTCTAGCAAAAGACAGTGAGTAGAGCTCAGAATTTTGCAACTGCGCTTTTCTTTTCAAGTTTGTAGTTCATGACTGAATCAGCTTTTCATGGTAGAACGAGCTTTCCTATAAGAAAAGGGTATAAGGCATACATTGTGGTGAGTTTTCTCAATTTATATTATCCAATCCTCAGCTGTGCCTGCTTTCTCTGCTTTTTGCACATCTGCCTTTTGCCAGTGTTGTATAGAACCTAAAGAAATTCAGAATTTCCATTCTCTAGGAAATTTCAAATTATATCAAAAAGTTCACATTTCAAAACAGTTAATTTCTGTTCTAATCTGAGGAGACTGTGTTGGGATGATAATCTTTGCAAAAGTTGCAAAGTTAGAAAAGGGTCTGCTTATGAGATCTGTGGAAGAGGAACAGCCCGTGCAGCCTATCCCTGGAGATCTGTCTGTGCTGGTGTCTCGGTGTATAAGACCCAGCCGGGGTTGTCGGGACCTAGTGGCAGGGTGCCCTGTAGTGCTCTGCTGGCTCAGGTGGTTGTCTCCAGCTCCTAAGGTGTGGCGCAGCTAATCCTCTTTGCATTTTAATGAAATCATTCTCCTGATTCCTTTGTTGAGGAAATATTTTCTTTGTGCTTGCGTCTGGGACCTTAGAGAAGAAGGTGCCACTTCTTGCCTTGACTTTTGCTCTACCACGTCAGCTGTACAGTCAGTCTGCTTTGAGTTTGGGCTTTGTTTTCCCTCTGCAGGTGTCCATCTCTGAACACAGCCATATGGTTCTGTGCTCTACAGGAGCTTGCTCTGCCTTCAAAAGCTTCTATGGAGGTGTAGATCAATGACCATTTTGCTGAAATTATTACGTATGGCCAGTTTTGTCGTGTTTCTTCTGTTGGCTGTTACGTTTAGATTCTGATCTGGAATGTTAAATGTTTTGGCCACAAGTATAGCTGCAGGGCCAACAGTGTACCAGCAGATAGAGAGCTTGCAAAAGGCTGTGTCCCTTCACAACCTCTCAGTGAACTTTTAAATGCACAGCTCTATGGAAAATTATGGAAAATTACAAACAGTTATCCATTGCTCTACAAATACACTTTACGTACTTGAACTGCATTAAATGTCTTGTTCCATGTCACCATTCTCTTGCTTTTGCTTAAAGTAATTCTAGTAATTCACTGTCAGCCTCTACTGCGGGATAAATCTTTGCTTGAGGATGAGGACGTTCTCAATTCTTGGAAATCAAGGAGGAATCCTGGCGTCAGTGGGGTTTTGCAACTTATTTCAGTGGAACAAACATTTTGGTCCATGTTTTTCCTTGCTTTATTATGGCTGAAGAGGTTTGTATGAAAAGAACAAAGAGCCCTAGAAGAAATGGCAGATCTCCAAGGATGCTCTGCAACCTTTATTCTCTTGTACTCCTGGAGAGGCAGACCATTGCAAGAGTTGCTCTTTTTTTGTGAACAAACTGGCTCACCATCCCTGAAATCAAGGAAATGGATTAGTCAAAAGAATTGATGTTTGTATGCAATGAATATGTTTACATCCACTATCGCGTTCAGCTCCAACTGTGTATTGGGATCAGGCCAAAAATATACCTTTCCCATGGCGGCTCAAGGAGACAAAGAATGAATCAGGGCTGTATTTCTGCACAGGTAAAGTAGGTCACTGGTTATGTTAGAGGGAAATTGAAGACAGCAAATAACATATTTCATTTGAAGTAATTGTTATTTACAGACAATAATTACTTTCTGTTGAAGTTGGTAAGAGTTACAAGTCAGATTTTCTTGGTGTCCTGTGGAGTTGAGATGTTCACAGGCAAATGCATTATTCTGGATTTTTTAAGCAAATAAGACAGCATTTTGCACTTTGGTACAATGCCAAATTATTAGGCTTTAGTATGGACCTGTTCTCTCCAAATCTAGAAGGTTTGGACCTATAGACCTCGTCAGTCCTTATTTTTAATCTGTTACAGTCTTGTAAGATAAAGTTATCAATATAAAATGCTATTTGTATGTGCCATTTGTGTCTGTGTATGCCCAAGGTGGTTTGGCTCTGTGACTGACATTGTTTAGTTTGAGTTTTGAATGCAATGATATGGTAATGAAATACAACCTGTACTGGTCTTTGGAGTGGGAGCATCACCATCTCAGCCATGCAGTTCTGTTTAACTGTATATTAATTTCTGGTATAGTGGAAGGGACTGGAGACCCATGTCCCTCCACCTGTCCCCTCAATCCATCACCCCTCACATCCTAGCTGAGAGATGTACGTAAGCAGAAATGTGGCACTTGATTTAATCCCTTGGCACAGGCAGGTCAGGCACTCCCACTGTGTTAAGCACTAATGCACTTAGCGTTCATGCTTAGTGTCAGGAAATCCCCCGATTCCTGGAGCCACGGATAGCATGTTTAGATGTGTGAATATATTTGTATATTACTGGAAAATAGGCATTTTTAAAGGAAGCATTTAAAATTGCATTTCATGTACTTTTTATTCATTTTTAGAATGATAAACACAGAAAACCAGCTCTTTGATTTTGCACTGTAATGGCTCTGTGGGGCTAGGTAACGCTGGGATGGATGATAGCAGGCAAAATCATCTGTCATTGGGGAAAGCATGAGAGAAAGCCTCATAAATAAAACAGAATAGCTGTGATGCTCATTTGATAAAGCTGACAGGGTGGACTGATATTTTTAGCTGAGAAATTAAAATACTAGTTATTTTTGTAGAATATGAAATGTTCCATGGTGTGAATATTTTATGGCGTGAAATCCCTTTGTGTAAACTGTGTAGCATTCATGCAGGGTACAGTCTGAAAAAAACACTGCTTGGACTTGAAAGGTGAGAAGACCTCTGGATGCTCAGGTGACAGCTGACTCAGAAGCAAGTGGGAAAGTGCTGGACAGGTTACCATTGCTACCACTTCTGGTCTTCGAACCACTGTGTTTCAGCATTTCTGCTTCTGCAATGGCTGCTCTGCTACCTCACAAGCAGCCAACCTTTGTCTTGGGAGGTTCAGGCTTTCCTAGCCCTCTGGGCAAGTGAGCTGCTCTTTATTCTCTCTTCTTCTGCATTTGTGCTCCTGCAGTCAGCTGCTCTTGGCCATTCCCATCTGTCCCAGTTCAGGAGTTAGAGGTCTATATAGCCTGATTTCTCTGATTTAGGTATTTGAAGAAGGAACTGCAGACTTAAGGTTATCCTGAGCCTTTTGGAAGGTCAAGATGATGATGCTTCTTATAGATTGTTATCAGTGTGGCCTGGTGACAAGAATAATGGTCTAGGAGGCGGGACTGGTAACGATCTCATCTCTGCTACTGCATCTTCCATTACTTAGGTCAATTCACTTAATTTCTCCATTGTCTTCAGTTGCCATCAGAGGTAATTCCAGAGACCTGCTTTTGTATTAAAAGCTCTGAAACAAACAGTGTTATTTTGTCAATATAATCAAGAATTTTACACTTCTGAAGCACTTCATATCCAGAGAGCCAGTGCTGAAAAAGGAAGTGAAAAATGTTTTTATCTACTAGCGAAATAGCATAAATATTACTACCATCCTTGAAATTATAGAGAATAATTGGAAATGCTTCCTAGCACTGGGCAGGATTTGGGCAAATGCACAGATGCCTCTGGAAATGAAATCCAGGCAGAAGGGAAAATACTCCCTTGTTGTACAGAAAGGAACTGATGTTCATATGTTTGGGAATTTACACAGATCCTCATTCAGTAAGGCACAGCGGCAGTAGCCACCTGCGGATACGGCTGGGGGCACACAAGAGAACGGGTATATCCTCTACATACCAGCTGTCCCTTGCAAGAACCAGTCTCCTCTTCACCCTCCTCTGAATGCCACAAGCTAGCTTTTTAGTTTAATGATCTTAAAAAAAAAAAGGTTTATTTAAAAGAGAAAAACTTCCTGCAAATAATTAACTGCCAAAAATGACCACTTAGGAGTTTTATATTGATTTATTCCTCTCTCCACCAAACGCTTCTGTTTTGTATCTTCTACTTACTACATTATCACTTGTCTGTTTTGCATATTGGGGTTATGAATTTGCCTTTTCAGCTGTCTTAGGCTATTTGCGTATCTCGATTGTTGATAAAAATATGACAAATTGTTCTTGGCAATGGGAGGGGAAGGGTTTTAATGATAAATGGGCTTTGCACTGCAAGCGTATATTCCACACTTCCTATGAATGCCATCTCCTGAAAAGCTCATTGCAGTCTGACAAAACATTTTTCTGGATTTAGCCTTAAATAAAAATTTAATAGCCATATTAAATAGCAGAGGCTTCTTTTCTGTTTTCTTTTTTTCTTTTTTTTTTTTTTGGCAGTTTTCCTCACCACTTTTCTTTCTTTAAGAGCTTTCTTTGACAACAGGACAGTGCCCCAGATTTCCCAAATCTTAGAATGCCTGGAAAAGGTTAATTGGAAAAGTCAGGGTTGCAGTTGGATAGTTAGTGCAGCTGTATTCTCTCTGCTGCTTGTTAACATTTTCTCAGTGCCTCAAGGCCCCACAACTCAGTGTCACTGCTGTCGCCAGTGCCCTGGCTGTGAGTCCACTCCCCAGCCTAGCTGGCTCCTCATTTCTATACGCTTCACTTTGCTGAGCCACTCTGAGCTGGCGTCATCCATCTAGTCACAGCTCTCTAAGTTTGCCATGTGCACTGACCCCGTGCTGACCCTGAACCATGATACAAACTATGGGATTGTAATTAATCTCTAATTACCCACAATACCTCACTGGGTATTCAGCCTGCTGTTCAGTTGTATTCCTAACCAATTCAGTCATCAGTGGAGCATTCAAATTCGGTGCAGCTCAGTGTTTAGAAACCAAGGGCTTCACTAATGTTGAGTGGCTGGGCTACTTAGAGGACTGCATCCACCTTGCTTTGCTCTGGGAGAGCTCTCCATTCAGGCAGGGCAGAGTCAGGCTCCGGCTGTAGTTTGACGAATTGACGGTGCAATGCTTGCGTTCATGTTTCACCGTTCAAAAGACAACTGAGCAGGCTGTGTGTGACACCAGTCATTTATCTCTATTAGTTCTTTCTTTAGCAGCTAGCGTTAGCAGCTAGCACAAATACAGGCTGGGTGGAGAATGGATTGAGAATAGCCCTGAGGAGAAGGACTTGGGGGTGTTGGTTGATGAGAAGCTCAACATGAGCCGGCAATGTGCACTCGCAGCCCAGAATGCCAACCATAGCCTGGGCTACATCAAAAGAAGCATGACCAGCAGGTTGAGGGAGGTGATTCTGTCCCTCTGCTCTGCTCTCATGAGATCCCACCTGGAGTACTGCATCCAGCTTTGGAGTCCTTAGCACAGGAAGGACATGGACCTGTTGAAGAGGGTCCAGAGGAGGGCCATGAAGATGATCAGAGGGCTCGAGCATTTCTCCTATGAGGACAAGCTGAGAGAGTTGGGGTTGTTCAGCCTGGAGAAGAGAAGGCTCCAGGGAGACCTTATAGTAGCTTTCCAGTAGGCCTTCCAGGGGCCTACAAGAAGGCTGGAGAGGGACTTTTACAAGGGCATGTAGCGATAGGACAAGGGATATCGGCTTCAAACGGGAAGAGGGTAGATTTAGATTAGGTATCAGGAAGAAATTTTTCACTCTGAGGGTTTTAAGGCACTGGAACAGGTTGCCCAGAGAAGTTGTGGATGTCCCATCCCTGGAACTATTCAAGACCAGGCTGGATGGGGCTTTGAGCAACCTCTTCTAGTGAAAGGTGTCCCTGCCTGTGGCAGGGGGGTTGGAACTAGATGATTTTTAAGGTCCCTTCCAACATAAACCATTCTATGCTTCTATGATTTGTCCTACTATGGGACAGGAAGAGACTGTCATTGAGTCTTAGCAGATCTTGCTAGAATGCATCACTCCTCTTTTAATTTAAGTCGTATTCCTGCTTCTGTCCAAGTGATGTGATCTAGGAAGGGCAGTTCCCTGGAAAGATGACCTGAGGATGCTGAGTTGAGATAGGGAACTTGTGCTGGGACTGTGAAGTGGTACTGTTCTTGACCTCCCAGTTAAATCCAACCCTTACGGAGAGATTGTGTTTGCTCATGGCTGTAGGGGCTGCTATGGACTGTAAATTCAATTTCACTCTGGTTATCACACTGGGACAGGGTATTCCACTCCTTTTGTGTACAGCAAATGCAAAGCCATCATACCACAGCCCTCGAATGCTACACAGAGCACTTGAGAATCAAAGCACCATGTACGAAAAGAGAAAAAGCCTTCCCTCTCTACTTCCCATTACCTCAGCTAGCAAGCTCTTTCCCCAAGTGTAGCTCTCCTACTATCTCCTCATGTCTCAACTTGTTTTCCTTTCTCTCCCCTTCCATACTTGCACTTTTCCACCTTTCCCCTGCCCTGGAATGCCTCTCTGGCCAGCCCCTCACGTCTTCTTGCCCACCCTCCCATTTTCCCTCCACCCCAAAGTCTCTTCAAAGTTTCAGAGGGCCTTTCTTGGAGATGGCAGGGAATATTTTGAGTAGGACATGCATATTTGTCAAAACATGGAGAAGTCCCAGTTTCAATGACATGCTTGCCAAACCAGACAATCTTGCAGTGCAAATTAGCGTGGCTCGCCAGTAGCCAGCCAAAAGTAGGTGCCAGCTCTGACATCCTGGGTCAGAGCTGGGACTTTCAGGACTGCTCTTTCTCCGTCATGTGCAACTGATCTCTCTCAGTTTCTGGTCTCCTCGCTGGGTGACAGACCTCTCCCTCAGCTCACAAGGATTTGCTGGGCTGCCCTGGGTGCCACCAAAGAGGGCAGCGAGCTGCTGCATTTCACTATGAATACTAGAAGGAAAAAATTGTGATAGAAAAAAAAAATTAAATTTCTTTTTTAGTGGTAAGTTGTTAATTTTAAATGGAAAACTAGTAAATGTATCAATCTCCATTTTAAACTAGTTAGGCTCATTCTTTCCAGTGTTTGCACAGGGAAGCTATCTCAAAATCATACTGCCTTGAGAAGCTTCCTGCTTTCCAGGCTAAAGATAGCAATATTTTACCTGCTTTGTGCCTGATAAATGCAATATATGTACATTCCAACAAAAAAATTTAAATGTTCACAACGTGAAAACATAGCTGGGTTAAAAATCTTGTCATGTTTATTTATTTATGGCCTAATACCAGCTCAGCCTGATACCTGACATTGGATCATTAGTAGCTGTGTTTCTCTATGCGACAGCTCTTTCGTGCCCAGTATCTAGCAGCCGCCTCAACTCTCTGATGTAACAGTTGCTGTGGTGACTGTTTTGCTCCTAAGTTGTCATGATATATGAAATGATCACGTTAAAACCTGCCTAGCTTGTTTGAATATTATATATATTAAACCTCTTCTTTACCAGCGATGACTTGCACTCCTTGCCTTTGCTAGCTCTTATGTGGGAGAAATGTGAGTACCAGAAATCTTTGTACCAGACATGCTCCCTGTGTGCCACTTGACTTGGTTTTAACTTGGGGGGGCTTACTCCTTAAGTGTTTAACAGAACATTTGAAGGAAGGAGAAAGGGCTTGTCAGCAATCCCACAAAGCCTTCAGCTTGGTTGTGTGACACACACTCCCAGGGTGAGATGCTGTCACCCAGTCAATCAGCCATTAGGCATGTAATTATGGCAACCAGTCATGAGACAGTTCCTAATTAACACTTATTTTCCCCAGTGAACTAAGTTTCCCAACGTGTGAAACAAAATGGGTAATTAAGACATGGCCTCCATCTACCTGGTGCATCCAACGGTTGTCTGTTGCCCCATACTCAGTACCCAGCTTTAAGAAATACCCTAATGTACCTGTTGGCACAGTTTTTCCACATACTGTCTCCTCTTTTACTTATAGATCGTCACTTCCCACACCAGGTGCTGGCAGCATTCCCACCTGCAAGACATGACAAATACTAATGAAAACATCTTGAAATTTTTCACTGAGCATCTTTTACACTTTGTCCCTTTATTCACAACTCTCTATGAAATCTTAATACTTTTCTTTAGAGGTCAGTAAAATTGTTGGATTCATGAAAAAAAAATTCTGCTTATGTTTACTTTGGTAATTCATCAAATGAAATGACTGCACCTGCAGCTGAGGTCCAAGTAACAGTCATGTCCCAGCAATAATTATTTGGTTTTTTTAAGTGACCTTCAAGTACCATAACATCAATTGTGAAAAATAGGTGAGATTTACCCATGAACAATGTGGATGTATGTTATACATAAACCCTGGCTGCATTTAGGGAACATGTCCCTATTTCCAAGCCAAACCTTTAACTAATGTGGGTAGCACTATTAAATAATCCACCCATGTATAACGCACAAATAAATGTTTCTTTCTTTCATTATTTAAAATGACAACTGACTCAGTTTATGATACTGATGTGCTAGAGATTCCAAAAGAAAGTATTGAGAAAAAAACCAACACTCAGTGTTTTTCAGCACCTGGTATTGCAGGCATCTGATAAAAACTCAGGGACCTGTGATTCATATTTGGCCTGCTTTTGACCCCTGAACTTTGTAAAGTGATGAAATTTGAACAGCAGTATTTGTGTATTTAAACAGTTGGTTTTGAAAAGCCACGAGACGCACTTAGCACTGCCTTTTTTAAAAAATCAGCTTTCTATTTTCTGTCTTTTGCTCATGCATTTCTTTTTTTGTTTGGGCAGATTTCTATTATCACACATTGAGGGGTTATTGAATGGCACTGAGAGTAATATTCTATTCTTGAATCATTTACCTGATGTGTGGCCTTGGGCAGTAAGTGAAAAGTTACTTCACGTATGTTAGAAATGGGCATAGAAGTGAGGTGAGTCCCAGCATGGAGGCTGTGTGATGAGGTAATTGTCTGTGGGCATAAGCAGGGGTTTGCGGGTCTGTTGTGTTATTCTGGTGCTGTTGAACAGATGGGAATTATTCCATTGATACACAATACCTTATTTACCTTATCTGCTTATTTTGTAAGTAAGTTCCTCGTGAACAGGTACAGTGGTAGCTGGTAGATTATTGCTGAGAAGCAATATTGTGAATTCTTTGGCTCTGTTCAAAGCCTTTCCTCGGTTAAAGCTTCTCAGACACTTTCTTGTTTTCCCCTCTAAAGGACAAGCAGAGGTAGTTCTAAGTCTTATGAGTTTGACTAGCTTGTATCTAATTTCCTTAAATTCATTCCTTTGGACCAATCTCTACTACTTATGATTGTTTTCTAAAAGCTTCTGTAACAGTTTGATAAACTACTTTGGAAAAGTAAGCAACAAAGAGAATCCAACTAATTTCTGAAAAAAATTACTTCCCCCTGCTCCCCTTGAGCCAGCTAGTTGTTATTTATGGCACCCAACCAAAAGGTCAGCTCTTTGTCCAGAGGTACCAGTTCCTTCTCTCAATGAATCCTTTTTTCCCACCATATTAAGTAATTCTCAACCCTGGAAACTAGAGTTCAAAATCTGTTCTCTAGATTTTAAGAAAACGTGCTCTTTTTTTTGGCAGCCATTCTCAAAAGCTCGAGTGCATATTTAGCTTTTCTAAAGTTAGTTGTCCGGTTGGACTTGGGCTTCTTGGTCTTTTAGCAGTGTTTTGGTAGGCAGGAGGAAGTGGGAGGTAATTTTTATGACTGTACGTTGTACAGCCACAATCATCGATTTTTCAGTTGAGGGTTTGAAAAATGATCAGTCTTAGAAAGCTTTGCCTTTCCTGAAGTTGCAAGCAGGGATGAGAGCTGGGAACATGCTGGTCTGTTTATTTTGATTACTGCGGTAGTAACCGCTGTGGTGAACCTCAAACCTTATAGGTTTTTCTCATATGCCTTGAGTTTGGAAAAGGACCTTGACCACCCAGCAGAAAACAAATGGCAAATTCCTACTGATTAAGAAAAAACTATTCTCTGTGTTGTAATGAAAGATATATCACATTTCATGCAGCTGGTGGGGAAAAGGTTAAGACAAATCTGGAGGGAAAAGGGAAATACTCCAGCTGGCTGCAGACAGCAGGTATACAAAGCATTGTCTCTCAGAAGAGAGGTGCTCTATTTAGGGGCTACAGACTTATAGCGAGAGCCTGAACAGCAGGGTTCAGTGCAGCTCAAACCAAACGAACCTACAAAGGTTTATTAGAGGGTGACTGTCAGATGCACAGAGAGCAGGACTTGTCTATTAAAGATAAAACTCAATGCAGGAAAGGGTGGTTGGAGTAAACCTTTTCACTGACCTTTATTGTTTGACAAGGTTGCGAGGAACCAGATATTATCCTTTGGACATTTCACTGGAGTTTGGGGCTAAATATTGTCTATCCCAACAGAGAAACTGGGGTAAAACTCAAGATCCTAAAGGAAGAACTAGCAGAAGTTTACTTTGGGGCTAGAAGCACCAGTGAAAAGCCCACCGTGACCTAGTAAGTCTAGTGATGCCGTAGGGAGACTCAGTGACAAATATAGTTGAAAACAAAGGGGGAAAAATCCTCTTTTTTGTTTTGTTTGTTTTTACAATCTATTTCTGTTGCAAGCATGGAAATTTTGGGTTGCTCCCCATGATCATTCGAGTGACATTTTATACAGCCATCGAAAGGCTCTTCTTGCCTTATTTTCCATTTTTTCCTTTATTGATTTTTCTCTTTAAGACTTTAATTCACTCTTCTTCAGTTGCTACAGTTAAGAGAGAAATTCTGTAGATCACATAGAGATAACATTCCAGCCTACACTGGGTCACTCACACCTCACATAAGAATACAAGCTTCCTGCAGACAGCTAGTCCTTTCCTGCTTTTCAGGCCTTTTTACTCCATCTTTTCATTTTTTTTTCTCCCTTAGTATTTGGGTCTTAATCTTTCTTTAGACTTATCCTTCACGCTGTGCTCATCTGAAATGTACCAATAATTGCGGCTACCTATATGTGATTTGATCATTCTGTGCATTCCTTGTTGAAACTATCAGTGAAACAAGACATCTAAAATATGATTCTGTAGAGTTAAGGTAATATTTTGGGTGTCTGAAATCTCGTATAAATTGTTCGGTAGGCAGTCAGTTTTTTAAAAGAAAAAATGACAGCAACAAGCCAACCCTAATGACATATTTCAGTGTAATGCTGTAATTTTAGCCCCTGCCATGAACTATTGCTGTTGTACAGTAAAGTATTTTGCTAGTAAACGGTGAAGTGATTTCCAGTAAGGCCCTTTCCCTTTATTCCATCCTTCCATCAGCAAAATTCCCATCTCGCCAATTCCAACACATTAAAAGGAAAATACTCATCTGAAGCACATTAGACACCATGTGAGTGCCCTACAAATAGTAAATAGTAAAGACGAGCTGTTGTAGTTTCACCTTGTTTATCTTCAGATCGTTTTGAAAAAGCAGAAGATGAAGGTGCTTCTTGCCTTGAAGTGGATGAAGTGTACCGAGTGCGTGATCTCTTTACTGGTGTCAGTGGTTTTAGCTTGTTCCTGGATGTGTGCACAGTAATGTGCAAACACATTTAGCTGCCTCTGCACTAATCAGCCTTTTCTCAGGAGGCCAAGTATTTTTTTAATAAGCCCATTTTCTCTTCCTTTTTCTCTTGTTTTTTCTCTTCCTTTTTCCGTGGTACCCTGTTTCCCACCTGCTGGAACTCTCCTGCTCAAGGTTCTTTCAGTTTTCTGTTGCTCGCTGCAATTTACTTTCTAACAATTTTATTCTTAACTGGTGGGTGCATTTCTGTGGCTCTTTGTGGCTGAACAACTTCAAGATCTGTTGCCATCAGTCAGCTGCCATGTAAGAATTTGTTACAGGATGAGTCAACAGGGAAACGATGGTCAGTGGCTACACTAATTGTTGATTCAGTGCTTGGGAAGCAGGACATCAGACCTCTGCACTGTTGCAGACTGAGGGCGAGGAGGACAAGGACTGCCACAGCAATTTCCAGGTCTTGTGGGGCCTTAATTTCTGAACTTGGGAGGCATGAATCAGAATTGAGCTCTGGAGCACTAAGCCACAGAGCCTCCATGGCTGGCAAGTATAGGGCCGGAAATTCAGATGAATAGAGCGCTAAATGTTTTTTTGTTTGACGCTCATGCTTAACAGAAAATGATGAATCCATTAGCAAGTCCTGCTGCTGCCAAAAGAAACAGACTTGCACTTGTAGATTGCTTTCATTCCGTGCTATCAAGCCACTGCATGCTCAGGTTTTGCAAAGCCGACAGTCATCTATCACTTAAAAATGGGTTTTTTAGCGGTACAATCGTCTTTGTCTTAAGTGTGTGTATGTGTCTGCTTGAAAGTGTCTCATTAAAATATACTGGCCTTGTCGAGCACCTCAAACAAAATCCATAGTGGAAAATGTCTTATTTTCTGTTTGCTTTGAATTATTTCAAAGTTTGTCACTAGTTTCACATGACAATGGGGCATTTGGAGTGATTTTTGTCTGTGATGATGTGTCAGAGAGACTAGGTGGCTCTTACTATACACAACGTGAAAAATGTGTCAGTGGAGAGTGGACTGGGGCAATTTTGAATTCGTAAAGGGGCAAGAACATTTCTGAGTCTAATTGTACTTATTCAGGCAAAACTCCCTGCAGTCCTAAGTATCCCACTGAAGGCAGTGGGACTCCTGAATATGTAAGGGATCCAGGATCAGATGAGTAATGTCTCCAGAAATAAAAAAAGTCCGAAACTAAAGATTTTTTTTTTCATGAGATACTTTAACCAGCATAGTAAAAATGTATATTTATAGCCTAGATTATGTTTTGTTTTGTGGGTTGAAAAAACACATTTTAGACTTGGCCCCTTTCCTGAACAGATGTTACTGGCCTGGGTGAATAACTTATTCAAGCATACGATTTAGCAGAATTGGATGAGAATTTTTGCCAAACTCAATTCTGACTAAAACTGAAATCTTTCACCACTTTTCTTCCCTCTGTCCTACCGACTCTGCTGTTCAGTTCAGCCAGTCTCTGTCTTCTGGCTGTGGCTGTTCGGGGGTTACATTGACCCCTTTGGTTTCAAACTTGTGTTATTCCCATGCAAGAAAATCTGTAAGCTTTTTAAAATTATTTTTTTATTTTTTAATTCAAATCTGATTCTTCCTTGAGGAAAGGACTGTCAGGGTAACATCAAGGAGCTTCAATGTTTGTCTCTCACTGATTTCGCACATGAAATGTGTTCATTTTGCTAGTGCAAAGATGTTTGTTTCTAATTGCCACTGCTTCTAGCTGCAGCTGGCTTCTTTCCTTCTTGCACATTATCACCAGTATTTAAGGTTTTGCAGGTCAAATTAGACCTGTAGTGACATCTGTGCCACCCACTGCTTTCAGAGAGACTACCCAGGTGTGGCTGAATGCAGTCAGATAAACAGTCCTCTTCTCTCCATGCAAGAGGGGACAGAGTGGATCTCCTTGTCTCTTGGTTTTGATGGGTCTGTGATCCAACAGGTCTAACAGAAATGAGTTTGTTGCCCAAGCCTGTACTGCATTAGGAGTAAGGAACAGGTTTTTTAATTGAAAAGGTGACAATTTTTACAGAGGTATCCCTGAGTTTGAGCAATAGTACCAAAATAGTACCACCCGTTCCTGGTGAGGAACAGGACACTGGCTGTGATGCTTTTTCACTCACCTGAGGTATTATAACTCCCTCCCAACATCACTCTAATGTACTAACCCAGGGCTGCAGCGTGTCATTAATACTGAAGCTGTTACTGAGGTAAATCCTGTAGAAAGGATTTTTTTTTTCACCTCAGGAGGTGTTCTTGGTGTTGGGGTCTGTGTCAAAGAGCAGGAAGGCAGACTCTTCTCATGCCTGACACCACACCTTCTCATCACTGAAGTCATCAGCGCTGCATGTAGGTGAAAGACAGTAGAACATAAATGCATCAAGCATTACCTAGAAAAAATAGCTGTGTGATGGCGTAGCAATGTCATTGTCAATGGTGCCTTTCCAACAACTGAAATCAGCCACCTGAACTATTAAAACCCTCCAAGAAATTAGTAAGGGGGCATGGTGTCGTTGGCCAAGCCTGATGATGAATGTAGAATGCACACTTGCTCTTCTGAAAGATTGTGAGGTATCCTCTTGTGTGTCTGATTTCCCATAAAGGCAAATGTACAGGGAATAAGTTAGTGGGTATTTACACAGTTCCATACTACATCTTTGAGCACACAGGTGCAGGTCAGAGTGTATATGTGATGCAGTCATTGATATGCTGGTAGTAGTTGGAGCCTTAAAAAAGTATAATCAAAGAAAATACAAATAAAAAACTACATTACATACATAACAAAATATATTAGAAATCAACGTGATTAATGCATCCTGAATTAGGAACGCAGCTGCTTTATAAACTGTTTTACATATACTCTCTGACAAGCTTGGCCTCCTGATTTCAGTAAATAGCAGTTTTGGGCATTGCTAACTCACTGCCCAATGGTTATGCCTGCCTTTCATAGACTTTAAATACTATCATTGCTCTTAAATATGGATGAAAAATACTTGAACAGTTCTAGGATTTGCTTATCTGTGCTGTAGCCACAAGTTTCAATGAGTATTTGCATGGTTGAGTCCCTTTTGTCTAGCTTCTGTATGTTTGCATGCAGTGCAATCGCATCTGTTTCTTGAGGTTAGTGAGGCAGCAAGTGCGACTGCTCTGTTCATAAAAACACATTAGTAGAAGTATTTGAAAATACCAACACCAATATTTTTTTCCTTTCTTGGTCTGTTGACATATTAGAAAACATACTCTGTAAATCTCATGTTTTAATTCCTCTTTGGAGCACAGTTTAATGCTTAAAGAAGCATTTGCCTGCCTAGATTGTTATGCATCCAATTCTTAAAAGACAACATGGAAAGTAATTCTTGAAATTTAAGGAATTTGAAGGAGCTATATTCTTAAGATATTAAGTCCATGTATTAAAGGTACACAAGCAGATTCTCAGACGCATTCACATACTCAGTTTGGCAAGAGGATCATCTATATGAGTAGCTCTTTGTTTTCCTTTCTGTGATTTGTACAGGTTGTTACAGCACTCAGACTGATACTAGCAATAATTGAAAATTCTTCACAAATACTTTAAATCTCAGGGGCTGGATTCTACTTTATTCACTGTAGTCTTATGCTGGGAGAGCTGCATTTGTTTTAGTACAGTAATCCAGCTTTAAACTGGGATAGTGCAGGGGAGCAGGGAAACAGAGTTGCATTCCCCTACGTTCTGTTCTGGTATTTAAAAAAATGACATCAACTGTCAGATTTTATGTTGAAAGTCTCATCTCCTTTGACCATTGGTGGCACTGATCCTGCTCAGTAGATCTTGGGTGAGTCCCAGGTCAGTCACTGGGACTATATAGGATGTGGGTCATCACTGACTGGTACATTCTGTTTCAGGTTGTCATTGAATGTGCCTGTGTGCTGCCATTTTTACCGTGAGCGTTACAAGTATGTAAAGAGAGATGCAAGTTTGCGAGGACTCTTTTGTAAGCATGCCCCGGGTGAAACAACAGAGTTTAGAGAGTTTATTCAGTCCACTCTCCCCAGCCCCCCTTTAGTCAAATACCTATTGACAAATCGTTTTCCTTGGGGGAGGGAAACAGATTTAGCCTTTGGAAATACGCTGTACAAAGCAACGTAGTTCTCCACCAACAGAGGTCATTCATTCGCTTGTTGCTTGCCGTGTTCTGGGTGCTCTGCTGGGGACTGGGGTCTGCTCTCATTGACCCTGCAGAGCCTTGACTCTCTTTGCTTTGGGTTTTGAGTGGGAATCCTCCTACTGACTCCCAGCACCTGAAAGCTGGCTACACAGATTCTAAACTAGTCAGCGAGGTTGTTTTTTATTGATGAAGAGAAACAGATACCTCCCTATGGAACTGCATCCCATCCTAAGATACATGTCTAAATAGCTGTGATGGACTGCCCTTTCTGAGGTTTTCTCTGTACAGCCACAGATTATAAAGGGAGCAGAGTAGCTTAGACCAAATGACTGATAAGAGGAAAGATGACTCCATGCATAGGCGGTCACAGGGGGAGCAAAGAGCCTGTGACTCAGGATGGCAGAATTTTATACCCGTACTAAACAGTTTTAAATAGCTAGGCAGGCAATGAAAAAACTCTGGCTGTCTTTGATGAAAGCAGCTATAGGTCCTGGGAACTGTTCTGCCTGATGGGGAGATGAGGGCTGAGAGAAAAAACATGCACCCACACTTTAAAATAATCTGTAACTCAGTGGATTGTCAGGAACCCTCTATTTTGCTCCTGAGTAACTGGCTTGTGAAAGCTGAACAATGATAATGCACTTTTAAGTGAGCATGAAACATGCAAAAATGCAGTTTAAATATGTTGCAAGAGTTCTAACCCTTTAAAATATGGTGCTTTCTGTACAATGAAAGTATTTTGGTAGAAGTCACTACATAACAGCACTTAAAGTGAGGCAAAAGATTATTAAGACACTGCTTCCTGCGATACTAAAGTCTTCATCCCAATGTACTGTGGAGCAAATCCAATGTGATGCAATTACTGAGGCGGGAGCCATCAATGTGCTAAGAGAGAAGCTGTTTGGAAGAGGCTGTCTTAAAGGTGACACAAAGTCCATGATGCAATGGCTTTGCATTTCCGTTGCAATGGCTTCACCTTTCCACCTGAAACTTCCAAGTCTTTCACGAGGTGGGAGGATTTTACATCCTGATACGGTGGTCAAGGAGCAGAAAGACCAAGCAGAAGTCACAAGACAGCAAGGCCACAATTCGGCCAACCTCAGCTCATTCTGTATCTGCGCTCACTTCGTTAGACCTCACTGATAAACTGAGGTCAAAGCCATTTGTTTTCCCTCTGGGCAACAAAAACGTACTCTCCCAGTAGCGTAACTGCTCAAAGAATAAGTTGTGAAGCACAAAGTCTCCAGTCATCCTGGAAACAGTAAGTCAGATGTGTGTCCTGAGGCAGACTGACCCTAGCGCCTCCTAGTATCTGTAATACTCAGAAGTCAGAAATCTTACTTGCCTCTCACTCATATTTTTTTTTTTTTTTCCTACATTTCTTACTCCCTTGGATGATAAAGCCAGGTTGTTTGGGGGGTTTGTTAGTTTTCTTCTTTTTTTTTTTTTTTCCTACATTTCTTACTCACTTGGATGATAAAGCCAGGTGTTTTGGGGGGTTTGTTGGTTTTCTTCTTTTTTTTTTATTTTTCCTTAATTAGTTTCCCTGTCACACATGGCTGCAAAGTTTCAGCTGCAACATCATTAGAAAATGTTTCTTTTTAAAATAAGCATTTCCACAATAATTTTAAGAGATAAAATAGCTCAGAGAATTATTTACAAAGTCTTTGCACTTGAGCAGGTGGCTAGACTTTTTGGTCAAAATAAAGTTAAACATTTCCTATTAGCATTTTAGCTCAATAATAGATCTGTACTATCTTTAGAAAAGTGTTTTCTTAGAAGAGCCAATCCTTGAACAAAATAAGTTGGGATTCATAGAATGTTTTGGAAGATATTTCTTCACACTCTGTGGCAAAGTATCAACTTCTGCTGTCTGTTGATTCAAAAATTAGAGGTGTGCAGTAGTTGCTCTGGCAACAGTCTCGTTTTACCCCTTTGCTCATTTCCAACCTGTTACTAAATTACTAAGCACTGGAGTGATGCATCAAAGAGCACCTAGAGATGCTGTTAATGTAATGAAACCGAGCCTTCATCTACTTAAAACATGTTGTGTCAGCTTGGAAATAAGACAGGTGATTTCTTTACCCCCAGAAGCTGGCACCATGTCAACTACTTAAAGTTTTAAAGTTATGAAAACAAGGGCTACACCAAAAAAATTCCTTGTATGGAATTTACTGATGAGTTGTACCTGGCAACACTGAATTTATTTGTTAGCAAATTTATAAAATACCCTTTTTACTTCCGTGGTCACATCTGTCAGGTGATTTTAGTATTTTTAAGTACTTCAGTTGGTATTTTCTGTATGTATGTCATATAATAAATGTGTAGATTTATAGCTACTATTGCAGACCTTTACCAATAAGATTACTCCTTCAGATGGAAAGAAACTGAGGACATGAATCTCTGTTTTTGAAGGCAGTACTGTGCATTTTTTAAGTATTCTCACATTGTTTTTTTGGGGCACTTTCTAAAATGATAAAAGGTAACATTTTTATTGGTCAACTAGAGCATTCATCTCTGAGTTGCACAAGAAAATTGTTTTGAGTATTTTTAAATAGAGCAACAATTACATCACTGCAGTAAACATCTAAAGGGAGACCCTTTGGGGTTCAATATCAGGAGAGTGAGGAGGTTTGGATTTATCAGTCTTGCTTGGGTGCCACATCGCTGTGCAGGGTGGCAGATCAGCCATGGCAGGTCCTGGTGCTGAGTCTCCCAGGAGTCTCACGCCCTACTGTACAAATGCTCATTATACAGTGTGTTTCTAGCTAGTATTTCAGTCTCAAGAACTTTCACTCTGCTTTAAAAGAAGGGATAAAATTAAGGAAGAAACATATTCTTCTAGAAAAAGACGCTGTTTCCAACATCACACTATGACACCAGTTTGGCACCCTGTTTTACAGGCATGAGAGTGTGGGCTGAACCTTTGTGTCCTCATCTCCTAGGATAAGGTGGGGAAGAATAAAAATGATAAGGTTCAGTGCTGCTGTTGCCCTACCCTAACACAGACTCTCATCTCTGGTGTGACACTTATCCAGGCACTATGCTTGTAATACATCATCAGTTCATGTACTGTGCCAGCACTGCAAGACCTTTTACTCATTTTACTTGGTGCAAAGGGGCAAAGTGAGATGAGGGTCTCATCTGGATACCTCTCTGTATTGTACTCCTGGTTTATAAACACTTCTGCCATATGTAGCATAAGTTCCTGAATTTATTACTTGCATGAAGTCATGTTTGGCTATGATTTGAGAGGTTATATATATAAGAATTGCCTTTTGATAATGATTTTCCACAGCATCTGTAGAATATTATCAAGTGGTAGGAGACCAACTAGTAAGACCTTCCATAATGTCAGCAAAATTTCAGCTCCATAATACACTGGTCTCGTAGTTTCCCAGCTTGAAAACCCTGTACTAAACCTTTAAAATGACACTATAAGCTACAGAACTTTTTTTAAAAGTAAGGTGCCAGATAATGCCTATAAATGTAAGTGTTTGTTTTTAGCCTCACATTGCAAACTTTTTGTATGTAATTCTGGTATATTTGCACCGGCTTCTTTTGACTGTCATTTTAAATGTATAATGTTTTTACCAGGTGGGCTATAGACCTGTGTTATCACTACAGTAAAAAAGTCCACATGTACCATGCTACAAAGTGCAGAACATACCAGATATAATTTCCATACTGGGTTTGGAGATCAGACTTTAGCATAACTTTGCTCCAGATGCAAGATGTAGACAACAGAGACATGTTTTGTTACAGGTTTTACTAATGCAGATTTAAAATAACATGACTGAAGTTCTAAATTGATATGACAGTTACACCTTTTCTGGATAAAAGAACCAGCTGCAATGTTATGCCTGGTTTTAAAACCAATACACATGATCTGAACCAGATTTTTTCATCATAGTTTTGAAAATTTCCTTCCAGACAGAGGCAGTGTTTAGGAACATTTCAAAGAAATGTAAACATGCGCTTAACTTGCGGATAACTTGTGTCCAGGCCAAATTTCAGCTGAAGTGTTTATTATTTTCTACCTCCTTTCAAGATTTCAGTGGCACTTTCCTTTACTTGTATTCTCCTTAAATTTCCACACTGGTGCAGTGTAGCTGCATGTAGTTAGACTACCAAAGAAGCGCCTCAGCCCAGGGGAAGCTGAGGTCGGTGAGAGGCTTTCCCAGGACCCAGAGCTCTGCTCTCCCATCTGGGAACAATGCTGCCCATAGGCCAATGCTGCAGGAGCCAGCATGGCTCCTTCCTCTGGTATTTGACACTGGGCAAAAAAAAGGCAACTTGATGCATGAAAAATGGCACAAAGGAACTAGTCAAGAGGGTAGGAGCAATATATGGTTTTGCTGGGGAGACCAAGTTATTCCTTCTGATACGTGAGGGTATTTCTTCTGAACTTAGCACTCAAAGAGGAATAGAAGAAGCTGAAGTTGTCCTTGGCAATACTTTGCAGTCAGTGTGTTAGAAAAGGATCCAAGGAAGATCAAAATCTAACAGAGAGGTACAGAAATCATTGCTGATGAATGAAAGCTCATAGCTGTTATATGTCCATAAATATCACATATTATAGGATGTTCTTTAGCTTGTATGCTGCACTATATAAACTTCCCTGTATGCTTTTTGGCAGAATTTTGCTCCTGTGCAAACATTTTACAAACTGTGGCATGAAGCAGCTTGTTTTGCCTACAGCATCAAAGTCTTGGTGTCTCACAGCTTATAGTGACTCATGCTTTTCTTTGCAGTTTAGTTCCCTCCCCATAAGACAGCATAGTATGGCCTATAGCTGGTTCATGGTTTTGCTGAGTGCATTGATGTCTTTTTGGTTGAAAGGATCACATGAACAAACAGTAAGATGAGCAGCCATGGATAAATAGATGATCAGGATAATGCTAATTGCACTTAAGTGGAGGAGATCAGCAGAGTAAAGACAAAAGGAAAAAAAAAATCAGTGACAAATTTTGTTGTCTTGCCCTTATTCTAACTCTTCTTGTACAAACAAACTTTGCAAAAGAAGTGAGAACAAATGAATCCAGTATGGCTTTGATTATTTTTAGATTGGCATTGATATATTGTGACTCTTTTCTTCCCACATAACGTTAGAGGTAGAGGTCAGTGCTCTACCATTTTTTTAATTGAAAGACCATCAGCGTAATTTGGAAACAGAATTTTCCAAGGAACAGCATACCTAGGAGAGCATAAAAGCAAATAATAACAATGCAGTTGACCTCAGTAGTTCCTGAACGTTTTATTGAACCCTATCTGTTTCTAGGAATGGTGACACAGAGCGTATGTAGAACCACTGGGATCTCAGAGTGCTCTGCTTTGCCTGCAAGTACTAAGCAAAGAAAATAACATACCTGCTCTGAGCACACTCACCCTTCTGATCAGCAAAAAACATCGTACTGGAAACATGAAATATGTACAAACACCATATGCATCACAATATGCAGTCAGAGCCTCATAGATAAATTTAAACCCAAAGGATACAGTTATGAGATACTTCAAGTGTCCTGTTATACCTTCAGATAGCAGTGTAGCCATATGAGATAACTAGAGAAATGTTACAAAGTGTCTTCATGCATATTTCAGGAATTTTATGAGTATCAGTGACTTTGCACATAAAAGTTATCATGGACCAAAACTTTACAGAGATAGAAACATTCTTATGAATCTTTTCCTCTAAAATAAGAAGTTCTTAATGCTTTAGTTGAAGACCTCTTCAGAAATTATCAGGTTAAATTATGTGCTTCTCCATTAAAAATTGCTCAGTCTGCCTATTAGGGGCCTGCCCTACTGGGAATTTAACAGCGTAATACACCAAGAGCACAGGTACCATATACCTCAGTCATGGCTCTGTTTCTCAGAAACTGAGAGGCAGCAAATGTCAGGGCAGCCATATGAAAGCCATTGAACAGCACACGTTTAGGCAGCTGTGGGAAACTACTGGTTATGGGCTAAGTACTAAATCAGGACTGGGTCCCCAGTGGAAAGGTCTAGAAGAGACTCCAAGGAGTGGCTGATTTTTTTCCCCAGTGAAATTTGAATTCTTGCCCATGCACCATCACTCCTTTTGTGATATCCTGAAAGTCTTCTTGCAGGAGGTCCAATGGGAAATTCTGTAAGTTGGAGGAGACAGAGAAGACATGGAATGGCCACAGTGTGTGGCTGCAGTCCAATTTAAAGAGCAAGAAGGAAAAAGATGCAGTTTTAGGGACTGTTCTTCAGTGCTGTGTAGATTTTATTTATGTAATTATTAGATAATAATGCATTGCTGAGCTTTTCATTGAGAATGGGTCTCTTGACCAATTCAATAAATTCAATTGCTTGAATGAAGGAAAGTAAGAAGTAAAATGGTGGCCTTGACTCAACCTAAAATCTGGATGTTTTTCAATTTCACCAGAAGCTGGATCCTCATCCTTAGATCTAACCTTGTGTTATAGATTCTTGGTGGGAGCCCAACTCTTTATTGTCTTATGTACAACAACAGTATTGAATCGGTGTCATGGAAATCCTTTGACAACGACAGTCCTCAAACATTTTCTGAATTTAGGGAAAAAACTTCACGCACAAAGCTTAACCATGAACCTCAAATTTGAGTGCAGACCTCCTGTGTGTCTCATAAAATCTCATATTAATCCTAATTCAAATCTAAAGAAAATCTTCTTTGCTCATCCTGTCCTCAGTGAAATCCTTTGCTGATTCCCTCCCCAGCTATAACAGAGGATGAATCAAGCAATCCTCACCCTGCGGGCACCAAGCAACCCCACCCTCTGACATCAGCGATTCTGCAGCAGGAGAAGGGACTGAGATCCAAGGATGTGAAATTAATGTTATTTGTGGATTTCTTGTTCTTCCTCTTCTACTAATTACAATACAGAGGAATGTTTATTCTTAGTAAACAAAAAGCAAACATTAAAGTGTCATTTAGACATTTTTCTGTAAAGTGTAACAGAGTATGTTAAAGTATATCAAAGATTTAAAAAGCACATTACCTTGTCAAGTGCCGCATGTGAAAAGGTCAGCACCGGTCTTCTGTCTTTTTTTCTACATATGAATCATAGACAACAAATAAGACTTAACATTTTCCTTACTATTTTAACCTGCACCATTATTTATGAGGGTTCTCAAAATACTTGTAACCCTTAGAAAATATTCTAGCATAGGCTGGTATTATTACCCGCTCATGTTACAAATGAGACACAAAGACGGCACAGCTGAAATTTTCCAAAGTAACTACTGGCTGGGGCAGAGAAAGGGCATCTCAGCTTCGGAGTATCCAGCCTGAGTGACAGAGGGCTTTACTATCAGACGTGCTCTCACCAGTGAGAGGTACAAATGTTCTGCATCTCTGAAAAATAAACACACCATTCATATAGCTAAGGTTTTGTGTAGCAAGTAAGCAAAAGCTCCAGAAAAGAGAAATTCTGACTGCACTGAAGGACAGCTGATGTGATAAAACCAGTGGGATAGCTTTAATTTTCACATTCAGGCTTTCACCGACAAACAAGTGCCCAGTTAGTTAATCAGGCTGCCAGAGCAATTCTGTGCAACTTCTTCCCTCTAAATAACTTTGGCAAAGTCAGACTCATATATATGCTGCGCTCTCTAGCTCAGAGTCACTCAGGAACATTCTTCAAAAGGCATTTTTGTGTCTTTATAATTGAATTGATTCTTAAGTTGTGCCACGGGTGTACACCTTATCAAAGGAGAGCTAGCACTCCATTTGTTCATAATGCCCTCTAGGAGGAGGTTTAACATGCAATGTTTGTTGTTTCTAGCAGGTCTCTCTGCAGAGAGAGAGGTCGCTACTCAGGGAGGCACTTTCCTCCTTGGAAACAAGAAAAGAAATCACCGGGAAGGAGGGGAAAATGCATCTGGGTAACAGGAGGGGATCTTGTCAATCTTCAAGTCACTAGAAAATGATCATGAAAGTCTTTTGTTAGAGAAGCCTATAATGGTACTATTGCTTGTCTATTGTGGCCACTAACAGCAAATAGCCTGCAAGGGCAGGGGAGATATAGGATTAGACAAATTGTGAAGAGGGGCTCTAGATGCTTGAAAAGTGCATTCTTTCACCAAGGTCAGAGGGGTCAAAATAGTGTCATCATTCATCCCCAATGGAAGTATTTCTATAAACAAATTGACCTTTAAAAACATCCATGGCATATATGGAATAATGCTAATGATGTACTATTGGATTTCTTCCACAAGTGGAAACAGAAAAGCAATTGTAATTCACTTATGTTGAGTTGGAGACTATGTTGTACAGTACTTTTTCTACTGCTAGAAAACTGCAGGCATGCTAAAAAAAAATAATTTAGAAAGCTTAATTAGTATTGTAATTTTTGATGCATTTTAGGAATAAGCCCAGTTAGTACATTTTTTCAGAGGGCTTATCCACATGTGTATTTCTGGGGACAGCACTGGGTTGAAGATATATCCATCGATCGCAGGTAGGCAAAAAGGATATACCGAATCTTTCCTGATGGAAGGGGGACTGAGTACCAACTCTCTTTGTCCAGCCTAGCAACACCACTTGTTCTTCTCAGTTGTGCTTTTGAACAGGGGTCCTTGCCCAGTCCATCCTTTGACTTCAATACTTAGTGGGCCTATAGCTTAAGTAACTCGATCAGAGTTTGCTCGTTAATAAGGAAATTGGTTTTCCATAATGCACTTGAAGTGCATGAAAAGAGCTACAAGAAGACAATGATAGACATAGATATTATACTGAATGGCAGCTGCTAAATATATGTGTGCTGATAAATGTCGGTGAAGTAACTTCATATGGTAAGACAAGTTAAACGTTTATTTCAAGCTTTAATTAAAAGGTACCTCAGTGAAATTTTCAAAAGCATCAAAGTTACCAACTACATTTTGAATTTTTCTCCCTCTATGTGCAGTCAAGGGCATGTTTTCTCTACCATCTTGTAGCATGCACATTATTAGTTTGCAAAATCACAGTATATAAGTGACTACAGATGAAAAAACTGCCCTTGACAGTGGCAGTCTACTCTGCAAAGTAATATTGTTTCCAAACGGCTGAATGAAAGCACATTAACAGCAGGAGTCAACAAAGCTAGTTTTATGATTTTTATTTTTAAAGAAAGACTTTAAAAGTGCCCCTGATACTTTTTTAGAATCTTTTTCAACTGGATTTTTCTTGAACAATACTTACAACATCCTGATCTTTGGGGTCAAATCACTCTCTCAGTTCCATGCTGTGCGGTTCTGAAAATTTAGAACGAGTTTAAAAGTTTGAAGGACTGACTTCAACCACCAAGCTTAAACATAGAGAGATTCAGGCATTCCCTGGGTCCTCCAAAGCATAGCTCTTTTTGCAGGTTTCCATCATTTTTTGGAGATGTATTATGGTCTCTACAAAATAGGGAAAAAATAATGAAAAACAAGTCTTTCCGTTTAATAGCTAGCAAAATATTAAATAATATAATAATAATAATAAAATAATATAATATGATAATCTACCAAGCACACATGACAACTGATACTAGAAGAAAGGCCTTACCATTTCAAACTACTTAAGATCTTCATGGAATTAAGGAACTGGGCTGAGCCTTAGCAGATCTGGTGTTAGTTTTCTGGTTTTACATCTAGTATATATAACCTTGGGAAAGTAACTTAAAAGTTTTGTGACCCTGCTGTAAAATGGAGACAATAACACCTCTTCTTTCTTGCTCCCTCTCCTGTACGTTTAGAGTGAAGATGTTTCAGGTCTCTTGTGGGAATGGACAAGAGAACTCCAATATAATTTGGTACTTTGAATCAAAATGAGTATGATCCAAATCTATCTGTTCTTAATCCTTTCGCAGACAATTAAGCAAACAGAATGCAAAATACGTCCTAAAGGGAGTATTACTTGAATTTGGCCACTTACAGGAAGATTTCTAGATGAGAAATCACTAAATTAGTTACCAGTTGCTTTTCCCGGGATACCTAAAATAAAGTTACACAAAAAGCTTCATTTTACTGTTTTGGGGTGGAATCCAAATATTCTGAAAAACACTTTGGACTTGATTTTAATTTACTTATTTTTTACAGGAGAATATCTTATGTCCGTGTCAACAAATCCTAGGCCTTGTCCTAAAAAATAGCATAGTATATTTTGGTAAAAAAATTTATGTTATGGTTGAGCTGTAAGCACTCTAATGGCTGTGACAGGAATGAGAGTCATGAGAAATTCATGGAAAAGTTCCTGATATTCAGTGTGTCTCAAGATCAGGTTTAGCTTTGGGGTTGTAACTAAAGATACCGAAATATGTCTCCTGGAATTAGTAAAGTAATTTGAGCTGGCTAAGAATGCAGTGGTCCTTGCTATGGAGGATCTCAGAAGTCATTGCATATTTGCTTCCTTTATAGTAGAAAGTGGAGTGGGGCAGGGAGGAAATGCAGTGTTGACTCGGATGGCCTTTAATGTTGGTGAGCAGTTATTGAGAAAGGAGTTTCTTTAGGATACAATATCCTTCACATCTCCTCCTATAATATTAATATTCCCCTCATTGTGTCAATGGTTTAAAGAGAGAAACTCTTGAAAGAGAGAGTGCTTTTTAAATTAAAAATTTATTAATTATAAAGTGAAGCTAACAATGATGGACAGCAATTGAGACAGCACTAATGCAGAGCACCTGAAAGTTAAGTCTTTCCATTGACTTTTGTAAGTTTTTGAGAGTTCAAAGCTGCATTTAGCTGGCAGGGGACCACCTTTGAAGGTGCTTGGAAGAAGTGAGTGAAGAGAGATTTGAAGAAGAGAGGGAACATTAAACTGAAGGGGTGATTTCAGGAGCTTCATATCAGGAAATGAAGCATGCACTGGTCTAAAGCTACCAGCAAAATAGGAAACTTTTAAAACAACTTGGCCACTCTTTTCAGCTAGGCCTTATGTGTGTGAGGGGTTATCACCTAAACACAAATACATGCATGTAAATCAGATTTAGATGTCAGCTGCTGGAATTTCTCACCTCTGAATGTGGGCCTTTTCTTAAAAGAGTCTAAGTTTTAATTGATAAAATAAGGCATTGAGGATTAAAAATTCTTACATTAAACTCTCCCATTGAAGTAGCTGTCCAAATTCCAATTTACCAGCTGTTTAGAGAAACTAGAAGCAAGACTCTCATTCTTCCAGTTTGTAGCACCCTGGGCACAGTGGGAAAACTTGCACATCCAAAGCTACTCGACCTAGAGTTCCTGTTGCAAGGTCTTGGGAGATGCAGTGGAGTGGAGGTGTACGGGATGGAAGCACAGCACCGGGGCTCCAAGCACAGCTCTGTTCCTAACCTGCTTTGGGATATTGGTCACAAGGTTTGAAGGAGATAAAACAAGAGCAGTAGTGAAAGGGGCTGTTCAGAGAAGATGGCTCACAGTGAGGTGTTGTCAGGGCACGAGGCAAGAGCTCCATTTGCCACCTGTGGCCCTCCACCAAGGCGCTGCAGACCAGGTGCCACACTGCAAACCTGCCTCCATGCCAGCTCTAAAGGTGACCTGAATGTGACCCTGCAGCTAAAAAGACTCATCCACCCAACCTCACCTATAGGTTCTGCTGAAACAGTTTCCTTTCAGTCCTTTAGTGTTATTAATTGTTATTATTTCTTTAGATTTTACGCAACAATAAAAGTGAGGCTTCAGTTCCTGGCTGCAGCAACCCCTCCCACAAATCAAAAGAATATGACTTTCATCTTGAAAAGACTGAATAAATATGCCCTGAATACAGAGAGGCACGGATTCCAAACACCCTGAAGTCTCGGAAGAAACAATTGTTCTTTCTTTGATTTGATTCATCCTCAAAGGATCAATATACGTATCTCACGGAGTCTGGGTGGTTTTTAGAGCCAGGGCTTTGTTTCAGGTGAAGGTGTTGAGAGATGCCACAGGAACAATGAGACAGAAAGTGTTATCAAAGGATTGGGATTTTGGCTTTCAGAAAGAGCTGGTGATTTGGGAGATCTAATTATAAACGACCTGGTTTTTGGACCATTGGATCCTCTGCACTTTCTGAAAGTCAGATCCTGTGAAGGGGTGTTGGGTCAGTCACCAGAAATCACTAACCTACTGCTGGTCGTGCTGGTATGAGGATGCTCTCCCTGGCAGGGAGACCTACGGGCTGAGCACTATGGCCAAACCCTTGCCTGCCACACTGACACATAGCCTATTTTAACTTCCCTCAAGAAAAAGGAAAAACAACTCTTCTTGTTCTCCTAAACCCCTTTAGCTATTGAAGGAGTCCCTGCATATGGATGCCTGCACATTTCAGCTCTCCCCAAAAATGCACGGAGGCCTTGGCCGGACTTCCAGTTTCCCAGCCAGGACAGGGTGGTGCTTTTGCTGTCACTGAAGACAGCTAATTTGGGAAGTCTGATCCGGTGCTGTAGCCAAGTTTGAGTTCTCACAGCATCGTATTTAAGGGCAGGGAGCTCCCCACTCAGTTGTGCAACCTGAACAGCCCCTTTCGTTCCCTCTCGCCTTTGTCGGAGAATCCCCCAGGTACCTGACACACTTCAAGGTTTCAGACCTGCAGGCGCGGCTCATCAGCTTACTAATGCAGTACCTCCCCCTGCCAGGCAGAGACAGCAATTCCTGACAACCGTTTTGCCTTGTATTTTATTTTGGTTAAATTAGATAGGCGTAAGATAAGGAACTTGGGGGGAGGGTTGCGTGACTGCATGGGGTGGAGGGATTTTGACCATCTAAAAAGAATTAATGGCTAATTCTGTACCATATGTAGTTCATGTCGGGAATTTACAACAAAAGAAGTGTTTCCTTCTTTGCTACAGTCCTGGAAACAGGAGAGGATTTTATTAACCTCTGTGCTGTCTCTGATTGCCTTTGGACTCTGTGTCAATTGGATCTAGTATCTCTCCAAAATAGTTAAATTTGTTCGTTTGGTGAAGATGTTGCTTTTGCTTTCAACTGTGGAGGGTTTTCAGTCTTGGTAGGTAACTTAATGAGGATAATTCTTCGGTAGCCAAAGTTGCCAAAGTTCTTTGGTAGCCAAAATAACAACTATGCAGTTATATCTGTGTTAGGATTTTTTTTTCCACGGGCCAGTCTTAGAGCAGTAGAACAAAAGCTAATCCTCTTCTCCAGCTTTTTGTCTTCTACTGTTAAAAACAAAAATATGACTGGGTCTTCATGCCCCTTTTGAAGTAGAAATCCTCTAGAGTCTGGGAAGGAACAAGTTAATATTTTGTCCCTGAGCTACCACAGGTGTTTGCCCTCATTCAGGGATTAGAGAGAGCCCAGGCATGGCAGGGCTCAGCTGGAGCGAATTACTCCATCAGGAGGGCCTGTGAAAGGAAGGAGAGACCAAGTGGTGGATTGGGCACCCTGGGCTAAGGGAACTGCTTACTACAAGGAGCTTATTTATTTCTGTAATTCTTTTTAGCCCAGTTATGTGAAATCTTTTTAATTTTCCACAGTACCCCCCATCTGAAAGGGCTTTTTTCAGCATCCTTCATTGGCTCCCCTGACCTGTCACACTTCTCAGACTCATTTTATCTCATAATTTCCGTTCTGTTTCACATGTTTTAGTATGTCCCATTATTTCCATATTGGAAGCTTTTTAAGCTAACAGGCCTAGCAGACTTGCAAAGGTTATTAGACACAAATTATTTTTTTTCTCTGTGGCCCTTTGCATGTAAAATTTAAGTCCATTCCATTTCAAGGAAATACACTTAAAAATTGACCTACATTTCTGTTGGGCTCTGTCTCATGTTACACGGTGCTCAACTTTATGGAATGATAGGACTTTGCAGGATGTCACAAATTAGTTTGAAAAGGAAAAGTGTAAAGAATATGCAGTCAAAAATGTAACAGGCACTTGCTCACCACTAGAATTTAAAATGCCTTGTTCCTTAGCTTAGGTGAGATTACAATTAGGGGTAGATAACACTTTAAGAGATCTATTGTTCTTTTAGTTTTTTTCTTTTTTACGAGATAATTACAACTATTATACACTGTTACATTTTGATTCATAGAAAAGACAAATAAATTACATCAGTAAGAACTTTATGTTCATAATATTAAGATATGTTTCTGCTTAGGAAATTAACTGAGTATTTTACAGTAATATCATAAATTATAAGATTTGATGGTTTAAAGAGTGGGTCTAACTACCGGGAATCTTAGTGTTGATAATGACTCTGGATATTTCTAAGTCTACAGTCACTGTTGTTTCTTGGCAATATATTCTCAGCATGTTCATTTATTCTTCCCATTAACAGGCAGGAATTCAGGCATACATCTTCATATTTACCTAGTTTCCTACTAGTGTAATTAATGAAGTAACCTTTCTGACTTTTTGGGCCAAAGAGATTCACTGATCTGTTTGAGGTCAAAGCAGATCTCCTCAATCTTAGTTTCCTTACTTGTCTCCTTTAGATGTGTATTGTCTGTCGGTCCCAGTCTGCTGAGTAATGGACCTAATAGTGCTCTTCATAAAGGGCTTGCAAGGCTTAGTAAGTGTTTGCAAAGTATTTAAGAGTCTCAGAAATAAAATGCAGTTCTTAAACACTGAGCAACATTTACTGACAAATGACTGAGGCATTCTGTTGTCTTTGTACTTCTGAAATAATTCAATGAAAGATCTAGAACTTAAAGTTTGTGTATGGTTGGTTTTTTTAGCTGGCAAAGGACAGGGGAGAACCCCAGCATGGTAGCATACATATCTCCTTATTCCTTTTCCGTGTGCTTGGCTTAGGAATATGTACAAGATACAACCCTGTTCAAATTTCATAGGCATTTATGTTGTTTAAGGACTTTAGTTCATTGTTGTCCGGGTTATTTTTTCTTCAGATTTCTTTATTCTATTTGCTTTAACAACTGCTTCATAAAAGAAGATGTGGCATTTTGTTCTGGCTCTGATTTGATTACAATAAAACACTACTAACAGAATAGCACCCAGTGTGCACTAAATCCCTTTTTAAGTACTGTATTAAAGCTTTCTCTCCTTTCTGGGCACCTTTACAGTCACTTTTTCAGTAAGATTTCATTCTCTGTACAGTTATATTTAAATAGCAACAAAGGCCTGACCTCCTTGATGTTCAAGTTCAAAATTTGCCTTGAACCTAATAGGACTAGAACTACCTCTTTCATCTTTGGGAGTTTCCAGGTAGTTTAATCAGCCCAAGGAGCCTTCATTCCTTGCTGGAACCTCTTGAGGGATTTTGTAATGGAAATAACTAGTAAGCAGCACAGCAGTGGATTCCCATGAACTCATGTGCACAGGCTAGCAAAGCTTAAGCTATTGATACTGGGGAATGGAAGAGCTTAAGGGAAGGGATTTTTTGCTTGGTAGCATGAAGTAATACCTGCAGAATATTAAGCTCAGCAGTTCAGCATACTTTACTGCAGATGAGGCTAGGGACAGAGACAATGAGCTTGGACTTGGCACCCCTGTGCTTGTTGTAACTCATGTATACCGTTAATCAGCCAATTTGACTCTGCTGGCACTTAGAGTTGTTGTTAGACCCCCTAGATCCATCTTTTACAGTGGCTGCTCAGCAGTGCTGTTTGGTCTTACCTCCTGCATTGAGTCATCACTTCTGGAGGCCTTGCTTATAGAGCAATTGCAAGAGCTGTTTTCTAGGGGAAAAACACTTATCAGATGAGTTACAGAGAGCTCTGTTAGATGGGTCGTTGCTTCTTAATATGAAAATAATGGGTAAAAGGAAAAAAGCAGGAAACAGAAGATGTTAAAGTCTGAGAAAGAGATTTAAATGTAGGAGAGGAGACGGTAGAAGATGTAAATTCTAATTAGGTTTATAGAAATATAAGACAGCACTCATTTAGATTTTTGAGATGTTTGATAAAACAAGAAAATACATGTACCAGAGTTCCGTACAAAAATCCATCTTTTTATAGGTTATGAAAAATGTTAATGTTCTGGTCCAATTACTGAATTCCGGCTCCCTCACAGACACTGAAGGATATGTGCTTCACCTCTTGCTCACTGTGCCTGCTATACATCACTCTCTGCCTGTCTTCAGAGGTGACTATAGGCTTCTACACAGGGAAGAGATTTTTTTCTTATACTAGTTAACAGAAAAAGATATAAAGCTATGTGGCTTGAAAATGAAAACCAAAGAAATTCAGAATAGAAGCAAGCTGTATATTTTAAGAAGGATAATTAACCTGTGATACCTGGAGACACAGTGGATTCTCTGCCATGGCAACTTCTTAAATCAAGTCTTGGTATCTTTTTCGAATATTATGGCATGAAAGACATCAGTTACAATGTAAGATTATTGGCTCCAAAGATAAAGGTGGTCAGGCTGTCAGGGACAGTACTCTGCTCCACTTCTAGCTAAGAGAATTTACTTTTTTTGTTTCTAGTTATAAATTTATATAGTTTACCTCCATCAGTCCCAGGGCTCAATTCTCTGTGAAAACCTCTGACTCCATATGCTCTGATCCATATTGAGAACAAATATGTGATATGAACAGTGTACAAAGGGGCTATAAAAATATTTAATCAGAAGGAAGGAGATAAGTATTGCTATCTGATGATTTTCAAGCAGCAAGACCAGGGAGAGGAATCAAATCCTGATAACAAGAGACTGGACTTATCTAGATAATGTATCTAGCTGTATAGGGACCATGTTTACTGTGGTGTAACACATACTGCACAGCGTATAAAGCTCAGGTCCAAGCTGACCTGCCAATCAAATTCTAACAAGTAGACCCCATGAAAAAGATCTTTTGATGCAAGACATTAACGTTGTGTCATAGGTTGGCATTGCCTTACCCGTTGCTTCATACAACAGGTTGCAGAGAGTCAAGTAACACCAATGCGAAGTGGTAATTTACGGATCAACACTTGTTTTAAGGACTACATTTGTGGGGTCTTTGTTTGTTGTCAAGTCTTGACTGTGGTTGTCAGAGTCCCCACTTCAGCAGTGTTTTGGGTAGGGAGATTCTGACAGAAGGCTGGCAGCTTAAAACTCATGGATTTGGTTCACAAAGAAACTTTCAGTCTCTTACCTCCGTTAACAAGGAAGTTCCACAGTGCTGAAACAGTTAATCATCAGGATGTTTTCACCAAACCTGACAGCATGGCTGGAAACTTTTTAGCTTGTTCTATTCTTCCTTGTCCTTATCCCCAGTCTTTTCCATCACTCTTCTTACATCCTGAAAAAGAAATCAATCAAAATGTAGATTGAAATTACAAGTGAAAGTCAGTATTTCTTAAGGAAAGATAATAGCTGCTAGACAAAAGCACACCACTCGCATTCTGAAAAAGAAGCATACTGTACCCCGCATGTTCACTTGTTTCTCCTCAGTGCTGTTTATAGTGGGTTATTTCCTTTTTATTTTCAATCTGTTCCAGTTGGAAATTCCTCACTCTAAGCATTTGCTATGATGAGAGTCATATAAATCGGGAAAAAGAAAAAAAGATGATGTGCCAGAATGGGTAACTTAATCCCACCCAATGACAAAATAAGGTGCTTGTCTCAGTATCTGTGAGTTTTATGAATGTGTATATCATTTGTCAGTGCTGACATAATTTTTTGTTAAAGTTAGGATTTCGGAAGGGAGATCTAAGGCTGGTGCAACCCTAGCTTTTCTAAAAAACATTGATCCCATGAAGAAATGTACAAATGTATTCAAATGTATTTTAGTTGTTAATGGGACTTGAAAATGTTGCTTAATTAAAACTGAAGTTCTTTAACCATCATGTTGATTCAGAGGACAGTCCACGGTTATATGGTCTTAGACTGACTGGCTGAACACTTTTAAGAGTTGGCTGGGACAATGCTTTCTGGGGAAGGGAGGAGATGCCAGTATTCTTTTGAGGCTGCCAAGAAGAATTCTGTTTTTCAAGGTTGCTTTTGGGCAACCATCCATCAGGGTCTGGAGTAGGATGGCTGATGCACTCCTTCCATACAGACTTCTGACACCTGTCAAAAAGTAATGGTTTTCTGTTACTGCCGACACAGGCCAGATTCAAAGCAATGACCGAGAGGTGAAAGGCTCTGTATCCCATTAGCGATCTTCCTCTGTACATCTCTTCTATTGTTAATTTTTAGTATCCTTGAAAACACACACTGCAGAATTTCACTGGCACCCATCGATCATAAAGTAAGACATAAGAAATTTAAGTGCCTCTGTTTTGAAGGCTAGGCAGATTCTTTCAGTCTGATATTTCATCTCCATTCTCAGATATGCCGCATAATTTTTTTGCCTGTTTACGGAAATGAACGGTATATCATAGCCTTCAAGTTTTATTTTCTTCTCAAAGTTTTTTAGACATACTAAAGGACACAATCCAAGAAGCTAGAATGTAATTACAGACTTCGCATCTCCTGTATGACCTGTCAGAAGTCTGCTATCTCTTATAAAGCCATTCCAGCATATACTTAATGTCAGTTTGACAGAAGAAACACTTTCATAGGTTGTCTTTGATTGACACATTTAAAATGACATCAGTTCCTAGTTTTAAAACCTATTGTTATTAAGTCTCTGTTGCTATTTATGTTAGAAATATGTGCATGTATGTCAAAACAATACTTCAACTTTGCTGATTGGCTGCACCTAGATTCTGTTGTCAAGGTAACGGAACAATTGCTCTTAATCTTTTCTAAATTGTCTTATTTGTTTGTATCACATTCCAAGTTACATATTTAATTTTCCAAAAGCAGAAGTAGACAACTATTTAAAAAATATTTTCTAGACTATTGGTGCATTCTGCATGTTTTATGAAATGTGTATGGACATACATTTTCTGGCAAGATGAAAAAGAGTAAATAATTAAATGGATTATTTGAGATAAATATCTATTATCGGTTGCTGGGTTTAGAACCAGCTTTTCAGTGTGGCATGTTTGGTATTTATTGGTTGCTTCTGAAGCAGTACATAGTGGATTCATCTCCTTCACAATTTGGTTATCTTCTTAGATGGTAAGATCTTCACGTAGGACCTATGTCTTTTTTTGTAATGCCAACTGCATCATTGGCACTATCAAAATATGAGTAATTACCTTGTTGTGGTACTTTCATATTTTGTCTTGGAAAGGTACCTCTCCACCCAACTGGAAGAATTTTCATTGTTTGTGTGAGAAATTCTAAATCCTCGATGTAGACTGGCCAATATTTTTACCAGAAGCACTTCCTGCTAGTGTCTGGAGGCGAATTTTGTTCTTTGGTATGTAATTCAAATACGAATTATCGTAGTTTCTAATTTTCTCTCCTGTTTCATTATGAAGCAAACCCCAATCAACTTCTCATACCTAGTGGGGTCAGGCTAAATCTGTGAGATCCTTAATAAAGCTTCATCTGTTCAAATGCATCCCAGCTTATGCCATCCCAAATAGTGATGAGAATAGTAAACTCTTGAGTTTTAGCTGGGGTTGTGTGGGTTAGACACAGTCTTGATTTATGCCATGTCAGGAAGGATCACCTCAGTGTTTCTTGGTCAGTGTATTTCAGTTGTATATATGCATACATATATATGTATGCATATGGTTAAGACCATATCTGTACCTATATACATTTACAATGGAATTTAGGAACAAAATGTATCTGAAAGATAACCATGGTTTTCCATCATCCTCCAAAATGCCTGCAAAGGCACAACCCTGATAATCAGTTCAGGCTCAAGTGGGCCCAGGCAAGAGGTAATTTCCCCACATATGCTTTTCCAAAGTAATTGTCATGCTGTGAAAGTGTTAACTGAAACACAGACCAATGTATAACTTTGGAGCAAGTTTTTAAGATTTTTTTTTTTTCCTAAAAATGGAGAACTCACATTGAATCCTTGCCCTAGAAACATGCCTAATGTGTTATTAAATCAAAAGTTACATGTATGAAGATTAGTGTCCCAAGCTTTGCTGATGATTTGTCAAAGAAATTACAGTATCCGTCACAGGATAGTAGTGGCTATATATCCAGGTATAATTCCAGCAAAATGGTGGATTAGATCTGTTAGTTGATTCCATCAAAGAGGTTATAAGAACAGTGTATGTCTTCTCGTTAAGGATGTGTCACCATGCTTATTAGGATATATTCCAATAATCTTGATGTTCTTTTTAGTAGATGGCAAAAGAAGATCAGAGAAATCTTACACCTGTAGGCTATTTTTAATTGATGGCAAAAGAAGATCAGAGATCTTACACCTGTGCAAGGTTTCATTATCCTTTGCCATATTATACTGAAATGTCCTGTAACTGTAACCTCAATAACTTGATAAATACTGCACGCAAGTCTAAAAGAGCATACATTACAAGAAATTTTATTACTAAAGTAAAGAAAACATATTGTTGATATGACCACAATGGAGAGATTTATGTTGGGAAAGATCAACAAGTGCAAATACAGACTCGCAAGTTCTACCTGAAGAATGAGAACAAACATTATGTTTCAGCAAAAAGAAAGAAATGCACTTAGAACTCTCTTGGCCAGTTCTTCAGGAATCAGTTTTCACAAGGATCATGGTTTGTGTTCCCAACCCACTCTTTGATGTTATCTAACCATTGTATCAACTGTTTTCCTGTTACATTATTTTGAAATCCAGGGGCTTGTATAAATGTAAATAGTTTTCGGAGTTCAAGTTACACCTAAAATACATAAAACAATAGTCTTGATTTTAATGAATAAACTGTACTGTATTAGCACTTGCAAGGAATTAGATTTAAAAAGAAGCATGTGAAAATAATGAAATTCTGTAACAATTGATTTTACAAATAGTGTCACCTACCTGAAAACTATGGGAATATTGGAAATTATGGCTGTGGGATAGCGTATTATTTCATGCTAATAAGGTGGTGTGCTCAATGAGCAGCTGTAACTAGAAGGAAATACCATGTTAGGTTCATTAAAAGTTTAGTGAAACTTCAAAACAAAATGATCGTCATAGAAATACATTGAGCTGAATATAGGCTTGAAAGGAAGAAACATAACACATTCTCAGGGGAATTTTCAGCAGAGCAAAAGCTTGTGGGCCATGTCCTGTTAAGGAAAGAGCAAAAGAGGTGTCAGTGTACGGAACGTGCCAAGATCTTCTAGAGTAACCTGAAGGTTATTTCAAAGCCTGAAAGAAAGTTTAGATACTTTGGCACTCACGGTATTTGATGCCAAGGGGCAGGTGTTCTATCTACCTAAGACTGTGAAGTATTTGTGTGCTGTTAATCCTGGCCATAAAACAAAAAGTGGCTCAGGTAGAATATAACTCTATTCCCACATCAGTGAATGTAACGAGCATGGAAAATGATACAAACGTAGCCCTTTCATGTTATAATATTAATCTGAACTGGCACAACATGAGTCCACTTTCATAACAAAGACGGGACAGAGAATGGGAAAGGAACACATGTTGACTATTCTCACAATAAATCTAAATAATCTAATCTGGTGTGTGGTCCTTCTCAGAAGCTTGTCCAAGCTGGTTACAAAATTACACTATATTTTTTTTTAATTGTAACAAGAAGAGATCCAGTATGCTCTCTATCTCAGAGAAGGCTCAAGTTTGCAACAGTTTCAGTTGCTATTAAGGACTTTAGTCAAAAGAGCACTTAACATTTTAGGATGTCATAAACTCTTCAATTGAAAAAAGTCACAGCTATGTTCTATACTTGAGTGGTGTAGTTTTTTTCTTATCCTTTAAATGTACCAAGCACCAAT
>NW_009646965.1:839569-846160 GCF_000708025.1 Charadrius vociferus | reverse complement strand
AATGTTCTGTACTTTAAAAAGCAGCTGATTCCACCCCCTTGCTGTCTGGCTTTGTACACCGAATACAATATTCATGAGAGAACAGATCAACAGCCTCAGAGAACAACGCCCTCTCTGCACAGAGCAGCTGCTCAATGGTTCACCCATCCACCCTCCCCGGGCTTGTGCTTCAAACCTGTTCTGAGGACACCACTTTAGGGAGTGCAGGAGCGACGGAACTGCCACATCCCTCCAATTCTCGACATCTCTTCTGACGCTATCAGTTTGTGATAACTGTGAGGGTGACTTTAGAGATACACTGTCCCTCTTGGGAACTGGCCTGTGAACCATCCTATGCCGGTCACAGAGGTCACTCAATATCTGCCATATGGTGCTGCCTCTTTGAAATGGTTGCATTGCATTCAAACTGGTATCTAGAACTGCTTTTAGCTGCTTTAAACTCGTGACTTGCTGACTTCGTGCCTTGCTGAGGAGCTGCATTGTGACTTGCTGACTCACCACCTCCGGACCTGCTGTGTCACCTCTGCGTGCATCACGGCTTGCTGTGCGGTGTCACCATGACTCACTGAATTGATTCTTCATGACTTGCTAAGTTGCAGCTTGCTCAGGTGCCACTGTCAGAGTCATGACTTTTCAACTTCCCGAGTTGTGACTTTGTGATGTATCCACCACCCTACTCCTTGCAGCATGTTTGGCTGCTTGCAGCAGACACTGCGCTAGACTGTGGGAGAGCACTGTCTCTCTTCAGCATGACTGTAAGACTTTGTCAAGAAGCCTGGGAAGTATTTTCAAATTGATGCCAAAGTGCAGAGGGCGAAAAGTACAAAGCCAAGAGCCTGTCTGCTACCAAGTGCAATAGACTGTGTTTTTTTAACCTGGTACTTTTTGTTTATCACTTGACCTGCCTTGGGGCTGTTAACGTCTTGCTAATTTTTGTTTCTACTGGTCCTTGTATATTTTGTTTCTGAGAGTTTTCTGACAGGCTGCTAAAATCCAATATCGCACTGAAAACTGGCCTTGTAAACTCTCATCTGCCAATGGTACCACAGCCATGGTGGGCTGGAGCAGGGCTGGGTTCTTCCCACAGCTGGGACTCATCTTTCCATGTTTTCTTATGCCGCATAGCATCTACTTCCTCGTCTTTCTTGGATGCTATTACTGAAGAAATCAGGCTGTTACCCACCTTCAGAAAACATGCCCATCTTTCGCATGAGACGCGATACCCTCAAGCAGGCATCAGAAAGCTGTGGGAGCTACTGGAAATCTGGTGCAAAAACATGAGCTACTGTAGGACACATCCCGTGTCCTGTTCACAGAGGGATAAATGCCTTTGGTTTTTGTACAGATGAACCCATTGTCACTATGGAGCATCATGTCTGCACCCACTCCCCAAGACAATGACCTTCAAAAAATCAGCCAGTCTGAGCATCCCAGGCTGGCCACACTAAACCAAAATTCACTTTCTGTATTCTAGCAACGCAAAGGTTAAAGGATTCCCTAGAGTTAGCATGCTGAAAAGCAAGGTAAAGTAGCAAAGCACCAGGATGGCTTTTGTGGTTTATAATATGTCAATTTGTACAGTAAATAGGGTCTGTGTTTAATGCTCCCCTGCAGCGATGACTATTAATAATAAAAGGCCTTGAAAGGAACTGAACTTTCATGATAAAGTATTTCTGACAGCTTGCTCCTCAGCACAACAACTGTTGTCCCCAGAGACTCATTCAACATTCATTTGAATCATGGAGAAAGAAGACCAGCTTGGAAGATGTTTTTCTGGAGTGCAGAGGGGCACTTTGATCCTAGCTCAGATAACAGCTGCTCTACCTGAGCGGATTTTCGGGTAGATGTATCCTTCAGCCCAGGTAAGTCTCAGGGGAGGTGTCTGGTTGACCTCAAAGCTCAGGCAAGGCACCTGATACCTGAGGGAGGGTCTTTGAATGGGCAAGAGGACCTGGCATCGCATTTTATCATTCTGTCAGTCTCGCATTTCTGGCGAGAGACAGCGTACACAGGAAGGGAACTCCTGAAGGGATTCAAGTCGCACCTTGAATTTTTTTTCCCATTGTAAAATAAAAAGGAGGCAGAAAGCCAAAATACTTTGATTAGATTTTGTCTGTACTATTGTGTTTTCTCACTGCCCTTGGAGAGTACAAAGCACTTCGTTTGAAATCCATGACCCTGATTTCCCGAAGCTGCAGCAAAAAGCAAATACCTGATACTTGATAAACTTCTCAGAGGAAAATGAAACAGTTCATATAGTCCCTATAAGAGATATAGTGATGGGCAGCATGGATATCCCTACAGTAAACAGACAATGCTAGTTACTGCAAAATGTGCCAGATTCTTTGGTACTTATGCAGACAAAAAACCAACTGAAATTAATTGTAGCTTTGTCTGGGAGTGATCTGATAAAGATTACTCTATTTTCTTTTTATTCTGTTAACAGCATCTATGCTAGTTCATGTAAATGAACGTGCAAAATAGTGGCAAGACACTGATTTCTCAAAACTGATTTCACTTTAATCATTCTTTCTTTTTTCCTATGCCTGTCTTTGTGACATGGAAGTAAATCCAGAGTAACTCAGAGATTGCGCTAATTAACTTTTTCATTTTTTACTGTAAGGCCATTTGGAAATAGCCTCCTTAAAAATTGATCCTTTATTTATGAAGGTTCTGTTCTTTTTCTCACCAAGGACAATTTATCATTCTCATTCAAAGAACCTGAGGCAGGGAAGGCCTCAAGGTATCCCTTGGTCCGGAATCTCACATTATGTCCTTGATACCATGAGTTTTTTCAGTAATACTTCTTTCAGCCAATATCTTGTAAGACAGGAGATCATGAGCTGTCTTCTAAACACCTCCAGAAGGTTTTGAAAAGAAATGAGAAAATTGCTGATCATAAGCTTTTTGAGCTTAATTGAAAGGGTAAAAACAGTGGTGCCATTGTGGGAAAACAAAGGGAACAAGTGCTTAAAGAAACCCTGAAACTTTGACTCAGTCATAGTCAGTACAGACAGGGGGTAGTCAAAGTTGCACCCAAAATTGCCACTGGGTTTTCAGTCTGAGAGCAGGTTGGTTGCTTTGTGGTATCCAAAGCAGAGATCTTGTACAGCTCCTTTCTGCTGAGCTATGGCAGCTCTCCATGCTATTAGGAGCAGGGAGGAATCATTTTAACTGTCAAGTTTATGAGATAAAGATAGCGGAGGAATGAGCATGGATGGGAGCTCTGCACAGGGGTGGCTTTTGGTATTTCTGAACAAAAACCTACTTGTGAAGAGAACAGATGTGCATGAAGTCCAGCCCTGCAGCCAATTTTTTAGTGGCTTTAACAGGACCTTTTCTTGCATAAAGACTAGGGACAAGCCAGCTGCAGCACACACACACGAAGGCAGCCTGTGGCTTCCCACAGGACTGAGATGTGGCAAAGAGGCAGCAAGGTAAAGCAGCCCTGCTTTGGGAGGTTTTACTGACTGAAAGAGGCTTTGGAGAAGATGTTAGAGGATGAAGGATTACTGTGCTTTTGTACACAGTTTACACAACCAACCTTTTAGACTGCTAAGAGAGTACAGAGCCTAGAAATGTCCACAGTTGCTCCAAAGTTAAGGGTTTTGTCCTGTTGAGTCATTACATTATCTGAGTATAAACCAAAGAGTTTTCAGCTCTGAATAATTTAGGTGAAAGAGTTAGCCCTAGGCCAGGTGCTCTACTTAGGGAGATGGTGAAATAAATTTTTCAGAAGAGGAGACAGGTAAAACAGATGGGAAAGGCCGCCAAAACAAGACACCCAGAGGGCAGCTGTTTTACAGGTCCCCTGCGAAGCACCTCACTTACTAGGAGGGCTGTGGTAATGAGTCAAGCAGTGGTGTTGAAAATGAACTCTGCCTTGTTAATTCGTGTGGTGGTCACAGGGAATACAGGTACTGATGCCTAGAAGCAATCACCACTGTGCAACCCATGCTTTAATGTTAGAGAGTACATTCTCAAAGGATTTAGTACAGAGGTTCCTAAATTATGTGATTTTGAAAAAGAACCTCAGTGGGGAGGGGAAAAATACACTCCTCAAAATATTGACTCAATTTAAACAATGACATTGTTCAAACAACTTATGCTACCACATTGTCCAATTGCGTTTTGTCTTTCCACACATACCCAGGTTTTTAATTTTGACTTAACTTGTGCAATTTGGAGTACATTTTTCAGGCAATTTGGGATTCTTACTACTTCTGTTTATGGTCATATGTGTCAATTTTTATAGAACCCATCATTTCAACTATGATAAATAAAGCCCTTTGATATTAAAAGTACTCAAATAGTCCAGGAACTTATGCCAAAGCAATGAAAAGTTCTAAATTATCTTGCCATTTTTACTGACAAGTGAATATTTTACTGGCTTTTACTGTCAGTCAATGTTTGATTCTTTTGCTAATGACAATCACTAACTTTACTGATGGGTGGCAACGTAAAAGAAGTGTCATGAATGTATATGAAATCTGACACAATTTTTTTAAGGAGACTAAATAAACAAATCAATGCGGTTCTGATCTTCTAAATTACATTCTCATAATAGAGCACCTACTTCATACAAATAATCACTCTGGTTATGAGAGGATAAATTCGCTGTGCAAATGGCAAATTAGATGTGTAATTGTCCATCTTTGCCTATGCAGTTACACATTTTTGTGAACAAGAGTTTGGTACTTTTCGTTGCCCTGGGTACATTGTCTCACTAGGGATAAGCTTTTACCAAGAGGTGTGTCTCTCTCTCCCTCCTGCTTCCCAGCCTCAGGAGCGAGTGCTGAAGGGTACAAGAGAGGAAGTAAAGCAGTGATAAAGAGGAGAGAAGGAAGGAGAAAGGAGAGACCTGAGGAAGAGAAAGAGGGAAACAGATGAAAGATTTTGCAAAAGGAAAGTACTGTGGGGAAAGAATAGTGGTGGGTCAAATCCTGGGACATCATCCTTTCATCAGGCTAGATGCTGGCACCCTATTAGCAAATAGCACTGAAGTTGCCACGTACACACTGTCTTCCTGGAGACTCCGATTCACTGCAGGACCTTGAAAATTTCATTTTATTTCATCTCTATTTTCTGTATCTCTTCTTTGTCGGGTTACCCAGTGTGACTGAGCCCTCTGGGGCAGAAGCTCTAACTTTGCATTTTATGTATATGACACTTAGCATAATAAATCCTCAGTCTTACTCTGTGTGTGTGTGTGTAAGTGTAGCACAAATAACTGTTACAGACATAATTCTTGCAGAAAACGCACTTGTATGTAGATCTGGTTTAGCAACACCTTCCCTATGATATTTAGGTTGTATTTCCATGCAGAAAAGTTTTCATGGAGAATGCACATTGATGTTGTTGTTGCAATATAAGTTACTATTATATTGATTTCTCAGTTAAGGAATTATCTAAATCTACTAGAGACCTTTTAAATGTAAAGAAGACTTTTTTCAGATACGGGTTGTCTTTTTGTTGAATTCATGCATTTATGATGTGATAAATTTTGTGAAAATGAATTAGCAGCAAGATGCAGGATTGTGGCTTCACTAAAATTCCAGACAAAACTATTACAAAAGTTAAACCCATTATTTGATTTCAAATATCTGTAAAGTTAGCTCAGAAGGGCTCAAGCTTACCCATATAAACAATCAATCTTTTTCCTTTTCAATCCTTATCTTTTTCCTTTCCTTTTCCATACATACTTTGCTCCAATGTAGAAGTTCTTCTCAAATAACACTTCATGTAGTTATTTCTCAAAGTACGTGCAAAATGACCTTCTTTGGGATCCTAAGGAAGTTTCTTTTGTTGTTTTATAGGAGTTTTAAGAAATATATTGTTAGATATTCTTGCTGTCTACAGGCTCTTCTCTGAGCTGATATTCTGCTTGTACTTATCTAAGATATTATGTAAGACCAAGAATCTCACTTATTTTCTAGTTAGACAAGTATGTATGTGAGCTAAGGATGACACTCAGTCAATAAATCTTTTCACTTCCTTTATACTTCCTTTGATCTCCAAGTCAGATTTTGCCATCTTCTTCAAAGAAAACAATATCCGCTGATGTCCATCTTTTCTGATTCCCTCTTGATATCTTTCCTTCCTTTTCACCATCATTGTGGCTTCTTGACTTCTTTCATTTGGTGGCTAACTCAGATATATTTGAAGTATTTACTCTTCTCTCATGTCTCTGTTTTCTTGCCTCTGTTCTCATCTTACCACCATTTCAATTATCCTTCTTTTCTGGCTCTTTCGCCTAAAAATGCAGACATTTTTGGTCTCAGCTGTCCTCAGAGGCCTGTCCCTTAGTTTTACCTACCTCCAGCACTGCAACTCTCTTTTTTCCCTTCACAGTCCTCAACTGTGTCCTCTGCCGTCATTAGCAGAGTTCCTCTCTTCTGGTGTCATCTTGGATCCCCTTTGTTCACTCCTTTGCTGATCTACCTCATTATCAAAAGATATCTTCCTGGACAAAAGTCTGTCTCTCGTATCTTGAGTCTTTTCTTGTTTGTTTGTTTTCTACCATTGTTGTTCATACTGATCTCTTCATTTGATACTCTTTTCCTAAGTGATATCTTTTACTAACTTAATGAT
>NW_009646965.1:838277-839547 GCF_000708025.1 Charadrius vociferus | reverse complement strand
ACCACTTTTTCTTCTGAATAAATGTTTGTTAGACAGCAAGGATATCCTGTAAATACTACTTAGAAACTCTTTTCAAATCATATAATCACCTTGCAATTCTGTCTATTTAGTCTAGTTGGTGTTTATTTTGAATTCCCATCCTAACGGAAAAAAAACCATATATATCTATCTGCATTAGCAATGTGAGTTAAATTACCCAGTAGCTCAAGAAGGGATTGTGGTTTCACCTCATTAAAAGGTTTTTCTCTTTTCTTATCAGGCTTTATAATCAGTAAATTAGAAAGATCACAAGTGTCATCTCCCCAGTCCTGGGGCAGTATGAGGCAAAACAAGAAAGCTATTCTCTTAGCAATTGCTTGCTATGTCAGTGCAGATAAAGGAGGTTTCATTTAGTTTGTTGAAAAACAGCATCATCTGCATAGAAAAAAATAATGCAGCTAACAATTCTGAATTGGCACAGACTGGGAGAAATAGGATGTATCAGTAAACAGTCACCTAGTTACCAATGAGATAGAAAAACATTTCTTTTCTCCTTTTGTGAATGTCTGTTTCAAGATATTAAAACATATATTAAAAAAATATTTAAGAAGTGACGTTGAGACAAACTAAACTAATTTGGCCAGGGTATGTGAACAATTCAGTGGCTTTGCAGGCAGATGGGGCTTTAATAATATCCATCAACACACGATACTTCTTAGTTAATGGTTGCAGTAAACATTGACTGCGTCATTTAAATAGAGAAGAGGTGTTATTTATCCATTTATTTTGAAAGTTTTAAATACTTATCAGTAAATCTGCTTTTAATACTTGGCCTAATCATTTAGGAGTATTGAGTAAAATTCTTTGCTGTTGAGGTCAACAGAGTCAGGATTTCACTCACCAGTTCCCACAAAATCATCTGTTGTATGGATGCTGAACATCTGGATAGACCTAGTGGAAGTTTTTCACAGATGATTTGATATCACTGTAGTACTGTACACACACCTGAGAAAATAATTTTGCCTTGATTAAACAGAAAAAAAATATCTATAACTAAAATTATTCTAAAGGTTCTATTAAAATTAGTAAGAGGTTCTATTAAAGTCAATAAAATTCAGAAAATAGTAACATTCCTGATATGGTTGAAAAGGATGGTATATGTTGCTTTCCACTCAGTGTGTCATCAAATAGGAGAAACAATTATGTTCAGTTGAGCTGAATTGTAAATAATAATGGAACTGAGGAAGGTGTATTTTAAAATGTGAGTAATCTGACCAGTATCTTGGGAGTT
>NW_009646965.1:834362-838233 GCF_000708025.1 Charadrius vociferus | reverse complement strand
CATTACAGGGTGTAGATATCGCCTACTTTCATGGATATAGATTGACCTTTTTAGATGGCTTCATGTAGGTAAATTCCAATCTGTAGTCAAATTATCTTTACTGTCTGATACAATTTTTACAGCAGTGAAAAAGTGGCTTGTACATCACCTAGGGGCTAGATCTATTAATCTAAGATGTTTGCAAGAGTTGAAACTTCTGGCCCTGAGCTGTGAAAGAGAAACTGTTATCTGATGCATGGCTTGATATCTTTTTTCAGATGTCTGGAAATTAAGAGGGGCTGGCTTTTTCTAACTCATTAAAGTATAATTTTTTTTTTTATTTTCCTCCCATTAAAGCAAGTGAGATTCATAGAGCTGAGATGAGGTTTAGGCTCACAAGACCGGGGTATTTAAATGGTAATCTATACAGTGAATCTTTAATAATAAAGATCGTCAAAAGTACTACTGACCACTTAATGATTTAGATTCAGGTTTATCCCAATGCACATGCTTTTTATATGTGCTATCTGCACAGCATGGAACTTCATCTTAAAGGAATATATTGTAAGCATGTTATATACACAAGGAGTAATTACTGAAAGTCTGAACTTACATGTTGGAATTTGAACCAAATCCCATTTCATGGGAAGGATAGTATGCTTTTACACCTATTTCCTTTTTTTTTTTTTTTTTTTCAGAAATGGAAGTACAGGAGAGGTTGGACTTGTTAATGACCTTCCCTGACCTGTTACAAAATATTTCAAATTTGGTAAGTAGGTATGGGAATGAAAAGAAATAGCTTTTACACAGGAGTATAATTTTCTTACTAGTTTGAATGGATGTATTTCTTCAGGTGGATCCCTCTGGCCAAGTTCTTTGATCGTGGTCTACATCTTTCTTGAAGCCCCCTGGGTAGATGAGAAGCTTTGTACTATGCCAGCACCATCTGTTATTATCAGTTATCCGTGTTCCTATCAGTTATTCACTAATATGTTCTAATATAATTGATGTGAAATATGTGGACTGTGAGTAGCAAAATTTCAGTCTCTTTGCTGTCAGTAGTGGGCAAGATTTGCAAAGTAAATGCCAGTGGGCAGGTGAAGTGCCCCAGGTTTTGAAAGAGTTTCTCTGCAATAAATTATCTGGGATAAAAATCCTATTCCACATAACTCAATAGATAAAATTCCTTTAACTTCTATGGTCAGGATTTTGGCTTGAAACATACCTTTATGCACTTAACTAGGAACTGAGATCTTTTAAAACGTGGCCTCTGTTTTAAGTAGGTCTGTATCTAAGTCAAGGTGGGAGGGCCATCAGACATACTCCTGAATGAGTTTCAGGAGTGAAATGCTGGATCTCCAGGGGAGCATTCCAAATCACTGCAGTGGAGAGTGCTGCGGTGGACAGCAAGTTTTGTCCAAACAGGGCACTCCAGGACACATAAGGGCACTTTTCTGCTACCCTGTCTCGGAACTCCTTACTAGAAATAATGTATGAGACATCTACTAGTCTCTGTGCAGTAATGTTGAGGTGAGACTTTTGTAGGCAGGTGGGCATAGCAGGTGGTTCGACTACAAGGCATGTGCGTTCACATTACGTTCATGGTACGCACGCTTATGTTATACACCTCTTCTTTTTTAGTCATGACTCTCCTCTCCCTTTTTCACCTTCATATTCAAGGTTGCAACAATGTCAGACTGATTCTTGAAAGCTTTCAAACTCAAGGTTAGCACATTCAAGCCAAATAAAAAGAAAGTGAAACGGTGACTGAAATGAAAAGAGACATTTACAGTCTGGTGCAGCAGGGTTGTGGAAGGGTTGTGTAATAATGTATAACTCCTATGTGGTCTGCTGAGAAGATTGCCAATCTATGCAATCTGTTATGGCAAAAAATCCAGTAAAGAGGCCATAAATACTGGCATCAAGTGAAGACACAGTATTACCACCTTGATAGAGTTTTACAGTTTTTACCTCATGACACAATAAAGAGGGGACAGAAGAAATCATGGTTTCTTAGTGCCTGTTCCCATGCAAACCCTGGCAAACCAATTCTGACTGGCCTGTTGCAAAATAAAATGTTTGCATTTCACCAAGCCATACGGAAGGAGAAGTTATATTGACATAGCGGTCAATTTTGTCTGGGGAATCTATGGAAGACCAAAGATAGGGAAATGAAAAAGAAAAGAAAAGATTACGGAGGCTCATGTGGATGGATTGGTGCAATGTTGTCTTAAGACATGGCCACCTCCCTCCCACAGTGCCCTCCATTTTTGAAGAGAACACAGCCAGGGTGCAGGAAATCCGCTGGTGGGCAGTCCATACGTACATTAAGCGTGCAAAGAGACTGCTTGGTCTGTTGCCTCATGAGATTTGTAATGGGCCTGGTGATTAGCTGTTTTCGAGATACCTTCCTATACTCCAGAGCTTTCCTTATTGATAAGGTCAGAATGAAGCTTAAAAATGTGGCCTTTCTATCACATGAGTGTTTAAAGACCAGAAGGCTTGTGATTTTCAATTCACGCAACATAGGCTGATATCACTCGTGAGGCAAGATACAGGCGAATAGAGGGAGAAAATATGTATGGTAAGTGAAATATTTTCAAAGTGTTTTGCTTTGATGGAAAAATACAGTGACACTTTAGGTCTACTGAAATAAAAGACAGCAAATGTTTTAGCTTTTGCATATATAAACGTATACGTGGAAGCTATTATTAACATGCACCTTACTATAATGATTCATACAGATGTTAAGCAGGATTATGAGACAAATAAAGGCATAACCATTCTCTTAAATCATGCTATACTGATCAAACAGTTCTGTGCAATACCCTAGCTATTTACTTACAACAAGATAAAACATGATTAATGCACATTACCAGTGTGGTAAAATGAAAGCACACATTACCCAAGCAAAGAGTACTGAACTGAAACAGAGCCAAGTAATAAATTTACGCTCATCAAAGAAGTTATTAAAAAAAAAAATATTATGAATTTCATCAAATAACTAATGTGTGCCTTTATTTGCTGATTCAACAAACCTCCAAATGCTGCTTAATTTTAAGCGTGCAAGTTAATAGTTTTCAACCTGAAGCCTACAGACGCCCAGAAGTCCATGGTCTCCCCCTAAGAGGACCAACAGAGGTAAGGAAGAAAGGTAAGCCTTTTAAATTCAGTATTCTGCTGGTAAACTTACAAGAGCGGCATATCAAAAAACGGTAAAGACTGTTAATATAAGTAATCCACCTCCTTGTCCACCTGAAAGCTTAAGCATGTGAGATTATGGAATTAAAGCACTGTATGCAAACTGTACATTCATTCAACTTGTCATTATTACACATACTAATTTTACTGTTAGAATAGTTATTATAATCATTTAGATGTTGGCTGTATAAATCTCTTTATTGCATATGTTACATAGAACAAAAGCAGAAAACACCGTGGAATACAAATAGATTCAACACTGAGTTAAAGACGATGGAAAATACACTACAGACATTCTTCCCAAGTGATATCATGACACAGAAGTTAGTGCAAATTCAAGTATCTATTTTAAATCCTTAAAATGTTACAGGATGGCAGCTACTTTCTCTAATACAATTCAGTGTGCCCTGTGTCCTTACCAATTGTTATGTCCAACATACATTTTGGTTAATATGAAAAGTGATGAACAGACTTAGAAATTTATTCAGAACTCTTTTATAGAGCAATACCACATGTGACAGCATTGATGTGAGAGTTGCCCATAGCTTGCAAAGAGATATGAAGAGCATTTTTGCTATAGCACCATAGTGTATTCGTACCTGGATTGAGAGGTAGGGCAGGGTTAGGAAATAAGGATAAAATGAAACAGAGGAAAGATGATCTAGTTGATTGTTAACCAGTAGTCAGAAGA
>NW_009646965.1:815953-834331 GCF_000708025.1 Charadrius vociferus | reverse complement strand
TTCTGCTACGTAATTGCCCTGTGAGGTCCAGAGTGTCACACAGACCTAGAAAATCTGAAGGTATTCAGGCTTCTAACTTCCCATTGAAAGCAATGAGGATATAAGCACCTAAAAAGCTTGGTGATAAAGTCCTTAATCTTTGTGTTTGCTTCAACTCCCCTTGCATAAAATTGAGGTAAATAGTGCCTCTCTGAGAATGTGATCATTTAGAAGGTGTGAGGTTTTGAGATATTATGGGAAAGCGGCTATAGAAGTACCTATACTAGATGCTTTTCACCAGGTAGAGCCTTCAAGCCGGCGTAAAGCCTTCGCTGTTGCAGTATTTGTATTTCTCAGCAGTAGTTTGGATTTTTATTCTGCTTCTGTGAGCACTCTGTGGAGACTGTCTTTGGTGTTGGTTGTCGCTACAGATTTTGCTTATTTTGTTGTGTCATGGAAAACCCTAGCACCTTATCCTGAATCTCTTTGGGGTTCAAGATTGTGGGGGGAAACAAAAGCTTAAAAATCATCCAGAATATGAACCGGATGAATAGTTATTTTCAACAGGAGTTTATTATGATTTTAATTTTTCCTTGGAGAGCTTTCTTTCTTGGAACACTTTTCCCAACTGCATGGCCAGAAAAGCAAATGCTCACATCTGTTTTCATTGTCTACATTTTTTGGTACAGAGATTAATTTTTTTTTTTTTTTCTCAAAAGGAAAAAACCCAACTGTGCAAAATAGATTCAGATCTCTATCAGATACTTTTATAAAACTAATGGTAAATCACTGTGCTTACAGCTGGGCCCATTAGGTTTCCATCTTGGTTGTGGTTAAATGCTGCTGGAATAGAAGATACTTGTTAGTATGATCATTACCTGCAGAGCTGAAATACTAGTGCAGAACTGGGTTTGTAGCCATGATTAATAATTTTGCCAAAGGGAGAGGACAACTAGTCCAGAGAATAAGTAGGAAAAGTCTGCCAAATATAGCCATAGGAAAAGTGCAAAATGATGGAACATTAAAGTAAAATAAAGCGTTTGGCAGCTTTTGGAGCAGTTGAGAACTTCTCTCTCTTCAGTATTCATAGTGCCAACCTCACCAACATCTGTAAGGGTCATCTTTAGTGTTATCTACCTAACTTAAAGAGACCTCTTGGAGTATTTGCTATAAAGATGTATGGGACCTTGGCTCCCTGCACAATTGATGGAGAGGTTTTGTCATGGTGCCTGGCATATGGCCTGGCTTGATCTCAGTTAACTTTAAATACCCATTGAGACACTGATATTGACAGTGCACTTATAGTATGTTGACTGCTCAGTTCTTCTGATCCAGCAAGTATAAATCCTCTCCTGTGACTGCATGGTGAGCAAGGGTCCAACACACAGCACACTCACTCATGCTCTTAACTGTAGGCATCAACGCTCACACGATGAATACACTCCCAAACACCACCTCTGCACGTGTGGTTGCCTTCCCCAACCCCTGAATGGTAGGAAGGGCTATTGTTCCCATGTTGCATGCAGAATGTAGGTGGGCTGTGTCTCTTATTTAAGTTCACAGCTGATGTCTTTGAAAGAACAGGAATTGTACCCCGATCCAAGTCTCCTGTATTGTGCACAACTGGCTGGTCTTTACCATGTTCTTCCTCACAGTAAAACGAGGTTGGTATCTTCAGTGGCCTCCTGGCAGGGTGGAAGGTGATCATTTTGCAGACAGTAGCACAGTGTTGGTACTTCCAGGGTGACACTGGTGATTATCCAGAAAGTCTGTCTTGCTCCCCTGGCCAAAACCATGCCATCAGGCAATTGCGAAGCTTGCTGTCATCTTGACTGATTTCTATTTTGTATATGTGTTACTGGGGTTTCATCATACTGCCTGAAGCAAATTCCTGTCAAACTAAATTACATATGATCACATAGATGCAGATAATGAACTGTCTACATACTCATAATAGAGGTGTTAATAGTGAGGTTGGTCTAGAAAAGCTCAGATCGGGACCGCTCAGCTTGACTGTATCTTCAATTAATTTAGAAGGATGTCTAACTATTAATCCCTACTGAGTCAATGAAGCGTCTGCATCCAGTTTGGATGGAGTGTTGCTTCAATGATAAATTAGGTTTTCAGCACAGGGAAACATTTTGTAAAGGTAGAAGAGAGAACTGACAAAGGAATTTCAGATTGTTTCAGTGACATGGAGACAGAGAAGCTCTGTTCTGTAAAAGTAGCAAGGGACTGTGTTATGGTACTGTTCTAAAAATCACATGGCAACACCTGAATTCAGAACCTTTTTTTATTCTGAGACTTGGAAGTTCAGGCCAACCACTGTTAGGACTAGTCAGTGATGGCGAGGCAAAGTAAGCTTTACCCACACATATAGTCCACTGCTCCTGTGGGCACAATTCTGCAAGGCAGCGAAAACTTCTGAGAAGTACTCAGCAGCCTCAATCCTATTAAAGCCCCTGGAAAGGAAGGATACCAAACATGTCAGTAACGGGGACTCTAAAGGGCATTTAAAGTGTGTACCTAACAGGCTTAGAGGTTGGATTTTTAAAGTCTCAGAACTCAGTCAAATAAAACCAGTTTCCTCCACAGCAAGACTAAGTGCTACTTTCTCAGTTAAGATTATTTCAACACTAAGATGGAATGGATCCATTCCATGTTGGCTGCAGAGTTCTTGTAAGAACTAAGGTCAAAATATGTTTTTATAGTTTGGAAACTGTACTTTTGTCATTCACTCAATAATGTCTGAAATCTTCGTGTTTGAATTTTCACAACAATAATAGTAGTATTGCTTTTGAATGAGAACTCAGCATAGCAATTATCAACCCAGACAAAATGAATGTTTCAAAAAATTATCATCATTGGAACCTAGGGATTTATAATGCAAGATGCTTTATAATCTGATTGAGAAGAAATCCCCACATTATAATAAAATAAAGTAACTGGAGGCAGAGTGAAATTAATAGTCAGCAGCAATAACAATACTCCTTGTAATTAAATATTTCGCATTTCAAGGATGCCTATTCACAAAACACTTAAATAGCTCATCAGTTTGGCCAATTTCCCTTGGTTGTGAGGAAAGGGACACATTCAGCTGAGTGGACATCTTGATTGTACATCTACTTCAGGGAGACAGTTTATCTCCAAGCTTTTGCAATTAGTCTGTCTCATCTCTACAAAGTGCAAAGACATCAGTCATATATGGTACGCATTTTGGTTAAAGTCACTTGGAGGCTCAGGTTCTCATTAGGTCAAAGGGCGAAACACTTCATAGAAGAGGTCAACTGAATGTGGAGACCAGGGTTATGGGAGAAGCTTCCTAACTGATTAGCAGGCAAATTGCTCTGAGGGTTGTCAATCACGTTTTGCTTCCTTCAATATAAATGTGTGTTTATTTTTAGTCTCTTTGGGCCTTGCTGGTACTAGGCATCAGGGCCAATGTACAGCAGTGCAGAGTTCTCAGCTGCCATGGGGTCAGGTGGAAATTGCGAGGACTCAGCACTTCTCATGATTAGTCTCTAGACTGGGGCAGATGATGGCCATCCTCACAAATAAGCCAGAAAATAAGATGGCACCTGACTTTCCAGGAAAATGCTTCTCTAAGTGTCTTAGTATTTAATAAAGTGTATCTGATGTGCTCAGCTGCACACACAGACACAAATATGCTTTTTCTGGATTTGAGTCTACCCTTACCAAAAATAAAGTAACTTAATTGATGTCTGTGGCATTACTCCTGGTTTCTAGAAGTGTTGAAAGAGGTTCCCTATACAGGCTCATAAAATGCTTTTTAATACATATATCATATAAAAAACATGTAATTTTCTATATTGATATAAAGTCTCTCCCTTTTATGATAAAGTAATACAAAACAAACTTCTAACTCTTTACATCCTTTATCATTTTATTTTATAAATCTAAAGAAAAAATGGCTCACAGCAGTCTTTACAAACAAGCTGCATCTGTTTAATATTAAAGTGCAAAAAATAATATTAAAACCATTACTTTTGGAATATCTAAATAACCTGAGGAAAAATAGCATCCATCTGGCCCTTGGTATAACTGTTTTTTACATCAGTTGGATGTTTCTGGGATTACAAGATTCAACACTTATCTTTAAGTAGAGTGAGTTTCTAAAGATGTAGCATCCAGAAACTTGTGAGTAATCTGTCTGCTTAGAAGTACAATATTGTGTTACCAGATCTGCTGAGCAAATGCACAATAAAGTTAATCCTTTGGTTCTGGAAAAGCTGTGGGTATTGCAATGGCAGATGTGCTGAAACAGAAGTGTTTACCTTTGTTAGGGCTCGTGAAGCAGCAACTCCGCCAGCTCACAAGTATTTGAATTTCCTGCAAACATTTACCTAAGGGCTATCATGGAAAAGGAAAAGAGCTCAGAAGGAGTCTCTGAACCCTGTTTGCAGACTGGCACACCTCTTTTGGTGAATTGGTTGGCACGTGACTGCATTTTCTCATCGGACTAATTCTCTGTGGATGTAGTCATTATGGCATTAAAGCGCTTTTGGTATATGGGGTACAGTATTACCAAGACCAATACCCTGTTATATTTAATATGTTTTCCACTTCTTCCTTCTTCCTATGCCATATGGAAAGCAAAAAAAGTGTTAGACTAAGGATTTTGTGCTGTGGAGATGTGGCGTAACTCTGGTTTGGCCAGAGCTTTGAGGTGGAGCTGCCTTCTAGACCTTCTTTAATAGTGAGCTCCCCAGAGAAGACTGGGAGGCTTTAAACTCAGAAAGCCAGGTTGTGTAGGGCACAAATGAGAAGCGTAACCTTTTGAAGAGAGGAAACGCAAAGTAGCTGGGATACAACTGAAATAAAAATGAATCACATACAGGTCTATCCCTGCCTGCAAAATCCTTGCAGGCACATCTTTGCTTCCGTGCCCACTTACAGCTGACTTGGGGAGTTTGAGTTGCAGGTAATTCTGTCCAGGCCTCAGAAAGTCCTTCTTTCTGTCCCCTCTCAGGTCCTACTAGCTGCTGTCTGCCCTTTCACAATATCTCTGTGGAAATTGCTGACTCCCAGCTCTGTGATATACCTACCTTTTCCAAATGAAGGCAGTTTCCCCCTCTAGCAAGAGGGAGTTTTTGACTGGTCACTTTTCAGGGTCTAATATTGTTGGTTGGGTTATATAATAGATGGCGGTGCAGGAGGTCACAATAGCACTTAGAAGTGTTTGTGCTGGGGACTTCAAAACATGGTGTTAGAGACCGTCCCTTCCCCAGGAAGCTTTTAGTTGAAATCTGAAAGGCAATCAAAACAAATGGAAATGGACTCCCAAAAGAGTGAAGAGGTTTGCCCTCACCAGCAAAGCAGCCACAAGAGAAGGACAAGAGACCTGGGAATAGACCACAGCTCCACTGATTCCCTTTCTGTTTTACATTCACTTCAAACACAGTAGAACATGTTCAGTTTGCTCTGTGGATGACCTGAACTCACCTCCATGGTCTTCTCACCAAAAATATTCTAGTTTTTCACCCAATATATTGATAGTTCTCTTCTTCCAGAGAAAAAAAAACATTATGAGTGTCAACAAAGCAGAGGGAGTCCTAGAGGACCAGTTTCACTAACAGTATAAGAAATAAAGATCAGAAGCCCCTGAACTGGATTCACTGTTGGAGAGGGAATAACAGCAGCTGGAACAAAAGAATGGTGTTTCTGACTAACAGTCATTTTTTTTCCTGTTGTTATTGTTGAGCATCAGCATAGGCCTTTGTCAAGTGCCAGAATACTCTTGAACTAACTTCTGTATAAATCCAGATGAAGAGGCCAGTCATTTCCCTGGACCATTTACAACATATGTTTGCGACAAGAAAGGAGGAGGTACAAAGAAACAGTTAAACCCTAGTGATCATCGTAATAAACAATAATCAGAGAACTACAACTTAGTAACTGTTGTTCAATTTTTTTGTAGGCATTGTGACAGAAGAGTTTACATCAGCATTTTGAAGGAGGATAATGAGATTACTTGTTACCAGAGAGCTGCTCCCAGGAGACGATGGCTGGAACAGAAGATAAATGGAACTGAAAATTAAGCAAGTAGGTGGGGCTAGGGGCTCACCGCATCGGTGGATTGCAAGGAGGAGCTCATGTCTAGGGGCTGAAAAAGATGCAGTAGGTGGGTAAAACCGGTTTATGAATATCTTTGAAAGTAAAGCAAAAATCTTGTATTGGCTGATAAAAAAGAGAAATGCAGTGAGAGATGCCTAAGAAGGGTGATTTGGTCAGGCAATTGGCTAAGAAGATGTTTCTTGCAGCAGCATGATGGATGGATGGCAGGCAATAGGTTAAAACTGCGCTCATCAAAACCAGGAGAAAAGGAAATGTCAGCATTTGGCACACGATATAACGAGTGCAGGAGCTTTAGCTTTGTGGAATGGGAGAGAACTGGTAAAGTTTAAACACAGCTGAAGCACGAGGATCTAATGAGCGGCCTGAGTCAGAACTTACATTCAACTTATAAGCATGGGTAACAGGTAGGAAGAAGGTTGTGTCAGGGTGGATCAGCCTAGTTTAGAAAAACTGGTTGTTAATACCATAACCAATTCCAAAAATAGGCTTTAGTCCTCTTATTTACCATGCCTAGTATTTACCATACTAGGTCATAGCCAGTTGTCCATTGCAAAGACTGAAGACAAGGTAGTCTGGAATAGAATGATGACTGTGATATGTCTGTGAAGGGGTATGTTTTCAGGTCAGGTGTAAAGAGACACAAGAATCATAACAGAACTGCACAAGGCAGATGAAGAAAATCCTTCATAGACAGTCACAGAAGTTGAGGAGGATAAGCCATCAGGTTGATCATGCTCAAGTAATAGATATCTGGCAAATCAGAAAGGAAAATGGTTAGGTGTTGGTTCTAAAATTTGACCAACCTGGGTTGGTCAAATTTGATCAACTTGGATTGAAAGTACAAAAGTCAGATTCCAAAGGGCCTGGAATAAAAATAAAACAGAAGACTAATATAAACTCCAGGCAGTGGTTTAGATTTTGTATTAACTATTTGCATAGGAGTGGAAAGGATCTCCTGGATTACCAACCCCCTTGCTCTGCTGTTGTAAGCGACTGTATCTCATAGTCTATGTATTTATTAAGCTTCACATGAAAAATCTATTTTTTTCTTCCTAGTTTTAGTGGAAAGGTGTTTCAGAACTTCAGTCTTCTGTTAATCAGAAACTTTAATTTATGGGTTGAATTTATTCATTGCTCATTAGTAATCATTTGTCCTTGTGTCATCATTGTCCATTTGCTTAAGTATCTTTTCTCTCGCTTTAGTGCCTAACCTGAATGTATTTATAGAGAGCAATTATATCCGCTCTCAGCATGAATGAGCTTAGAGATGAAAGGGAGAAGGAAGCAAACATGTTGCTTCAGCTTGGACCAGCTGGAATCTCTTTGTTCAGACTCATGTAAAATGTTTTGCAGCAGCTGAATCTGGAAGCAGCATTTGTGCAGCTCATAGCAGTATGATACAGATCTAGCTACCTCACAGCCAGATGAGATGGAAATGGACATATCAAGCCACAGTTGCTATCTGAATATCCATGGGCACTGTGGAACTGAAAACACTAGAACTACAGTCCAACTTAGTTGGAGAATAACGATCTGCATTTGATTGTGATAAACGCTCATGGTAAGCCATTGTAAACATTTCCCACCGTTATCGCTTGTACTTTTCTAGTGTTGGGAGTTAGGTATCTGTCTGTATTCGGTTATCACTAGCTGTGTGGTTTATTTTGCAGAGGAGACATTACATGGTGTTGTCTGCATGCTGTAGACTCTGGAGTCAGCAATTCCTTCTGTTCTTTCTTAGAGTTGTTGTAAGGCTGTCTCCCAGAGCTCTTCACACCCAACATTATCAGAGAAGAGCAGGAGTTGCCCATCACATCTCTCAGACTTTTTGTCCAAATTTCTAATTGCAAAATAGATGCAATAATTCAGTCATAACAATCTCTGCCATAGCATGTATTCAGATAAGCATTTTGAAAGAAGGATCCTTAAGGAAAGGACAATTGCAACAAACTATCCTTTTACTTGGTGGCATCTCATTGCCAGAAGCAGCAAGCATAGCTGAACAACTATACAAAGCATTGGATACTTTAAATATGTGATTGTATCTCATGCCTTTGGATATAAATCTTAATTGTCTGAGAGCAGTTTGTTGTGAATCAGTTCTTTAAAACACATTTTAATTTTTATATAGAAAGGGTTTTTAGACATAAAGCTGTTTATTCCTCTCATATATTTGTTTGCACTTGCTGCAAAGCATGTTTTTTCCAGTCAAAATCTTCTTGTGATTCCATGGACTGCAAAAGCAAGGGAAAAATAAGGACCTTTAATTCTGAAGAATGTGCCTCGTGTAAATAAAAATATAGAAATAGGATAAGATGCTGGTCATTGTACCTGCAATAGGTTAGTTACTCAGTGGAATCATGCATCTCATAAGCCTTTTCCTTCTGTAAAGTGGTGGTTTAGTTTGGCTTAAAGCTAAATCCATCCCTCTCCTTGTAACTGACCTTTGTGCATCTTCATGTAAGGGCAGAATTTGTACAAATTTGAGCTCTTCTCACAGTTCAGTACAAATCATGCTGCTTTCCTGAGGGAGCTAGAGATACAAGAGTACTGCAGGTCAGGGTTCTGGTGCATTGACAGAGCTACATAAGGAAGCTTGTACAATACCTGATTTAAGTGTAAGATTCTTACAGGGTTTTCAGAGAGGAAGGAAAACAGTGTGGTTGTCCACAGTGTTTCTCAAAGGAGCTCTGCATTAAGATTCTGGAGACAGGTTTGAGTTCACCTGATCCTTTGCCCCTCGCTTGCCTGATCACGGGAGGGAAGGCCACATGGCAATCAAGAAAGGGACTGCATTTTGCAGTAACTAATCAAAAATCAATTTTGGCAGCCTACTCAGTGAAAAGGAATGAAAAAGCGGAGGTGGCAGGAGGGTTTTTTTAAGGCTTTCAGGAAGGGTGGTTGTTTTCTCCTGTAATTCAAAGAAAGAGCAGCAAAACAAAAAACGAGCTAAAACAACAAGGACAAATGCAGTGTGTGGAGAAAGCCTGTTGGATACTTGTCTTTACACACCAACTCTCTTCATCAAGAAAACAGCTTAAATACAATGAGTTGTGCAGTAGTATTCCAGTTTGCTGGCAGCGCCCTCATCTGTCTTCTCAAAATATTTGTCACTGGTCCAGGTGTAAATTAAAAAAAATACGTAATAATCAGCAAAGTGAAATCAGAAAAATATCTCCCATACAGTTATGCTGATAGGCTGATGTTATCTGCTCTGTGCCTGCTCCACACACACAAACCCACAAGAGAAGGTGACATTTTCTGCATGGACATATTCAGGGCAGGTATGGTGACCAGGTACAAAAGGATGGACTGACGGGTTTCGGAAACATGTACTGTATAGTAAAGCAGCCTACACCTCCCACAGGGAAAAATAACTGGACCGTATGAAGCATTTCCCTGAGTCAGATTTGACCCACAGACCAGAAGCTGGACCAAACAGCTAAATAAATATCTCTGTAGGAAATTTTGAGATTCGGAGACATTTTGAAATTAAAAACTAAGATGCTTGCTTTCAGGCTATTCCAGGGTGTTTAGGGAGGGACCAAAGCAGACATAAAATGGCAACTTTGTGGTATCACAACTTAGTATCTTTTTAGTGAGAAAGGTTTTGTATTTGTTTTTTTTTAAAAAAAACCAAACAAACAAAACACAACATTGAAAAATGGTTAAACTGTAGGAACTAGTACCAACTCCATTTCCTATTAAGGCCTTTCTTTTCAACAAACAAAATCCTTCTGCCATGAAAAGACTCACCAGGTTGATTCTTTTGTTCTAAAAAGCAGGAAGTGCCCAACATACCCAAGAAAAGACCCAGTCTCTCAAGAAGAACTCCAAGTCCAGAAAGGAAGAAGGTAAAACCTCCGTGAGGTGCCTAGGCATTTCTCTAATGTTACTGACTGTACATAGAACATGCTGAACTCTAGAGTGGTGATCAGCAGTCTGAAACTCTCCAACTGATGTGAAGCTTCATGTCCCCAAGACCTGCCATAGTTTGGATGGTGGTAGCTAGGTGCTGGCGTCTAGAAGTCACGGTCCAGATCAGGGGCCACTGTGCTAGACACTGTACAAAGCTATTATGAAAAGAAGATTGGTGCTACATTGCAGCAATGCCACATTGTTGTAGGATTTTTTGTTTTTTAATTGGAAAAAAAAAACCCTGCAGTTATCTGATGCTCTAGGCGTATATACAAAGCACGTTTAAAAATACAATAGGCATTCAAATGGGAACATTATTAATTAAAAGCCTCCATGTACTGTACAAATGAAACGTTCTTCTCTCTACCTACTCAAGTCATTCATTCAGAAAAATCCTGGGAAAATAGTTAGGCTTTGCAATGTGCCCCATAGGTCAATGTATTCAGGCTCCAACAGACCAAGTGGGAGGAGTGAGTTCCAGAACGGGGAAACCTTCATTGCGAACTCCCTCTCAAAGAGACTGCGTTCAGAAATGTGCACAGCACGCTTACAGAAAAATGGCTCTAGCCCTTTGCCTAGCTCAAATTTTAAATGAGTCCTTTAGTATATGTATATCCAACCAAGGAAGAGATGCTGACCTATGCTCCTGTCTGAAGCACAGCAGTGGGAAGGACTTTGAAGCTCTGTAGGGTTTTCAAACCCACTACTTGCTTGCCTTTTTTTTTTTCTGCTGTATATACCCTAATGGTATAGATTTATACCACAACAACCCCTTTTCCCTATGTACAGCTACCCCATGTCCCCTTTATTTAATAACAGTGGCACCCTTGAGAATCACACTGTCCCTGGGCAGCTCACTGACAGTGTTACAAAATGTATACATGAGACCTGGTCTCACAACTATTTACTTTTCCTACAGTCCCATATCAAAAGTCTCCTTTTAGTACAGGGATGGGTCGAAGTCTGGGTGCAGAACCCAGAGCCAAGCTTCCCTCATGCTTTAAAGTTTGGTGTTATATTTCAGATCCATCCTCTAAATCGGACTGGCTTTCAGTGTTCAGATCAGAACAATCCCTATCTTATTTGCTTGCTGGCTGCAAAACAGTAGGAAGATTGTCAATACCCTGCTCAGGCCCTAATTAAAAATCCAAACTCAAATTTAATATTTCAAACGTTATTTAAAATATATTAAGATAGTCAGTCTATTGCTGTTGCTCATTACTCTGTTGAAACCTAATATTAGTAACAGCATGTACAGAGGACCTGGAGCATGAATTAATAATGAGGTGCTTGTGCTGGAAAACATGCGGGAGCCTGGTTCCCTAAGCTGGCAGACGTCCGGCAGAGACGAGTTTGCTCTTCTCTACACAGTGATCAAATCATCTGCTCAACAAAATCATCGGGAAGGAAAGTATTTCTGATTAATTTACTTCCTCTGTTTTTTTTTTCCAAAAACGATGAAGACAACAGGCCATCAGAAATGAAGGGGACAGCATCGGGGAAAAAAATCTTTAAACCAATGGCATCGCACTACTGATCAAACGATAGTGGTGCTGGTACCTGAGTACCATCCTTACACAAGTGAGGACCTCCCATGTCCTCGGCCCTGCCCTCACCTTGTACATGAAGTCTCTTCTTGAGGCTTTTGAGTGAGGTTTTAATTAACTCTTCCCCCTCTCTCATTCCTAACAGAGAACAAATCTGAATGACAATGTAGACAAAACATGTGGCTTGTTAATGTTCTTGGCCTGGAGCTAAGGTATTGGAGGTGTTCCTGTAGATATGAGCACGGACTTAGCAAGTCACTGATTCCTTCAAGTGATGCCAGAAACAGGAAAGATGTGCAAGCTAGAAAATAGCTGCATCATTTTTAGTATGCAATACATATATATTTATATACAATGTGTATGCCCCTATGAAAATATATTGTAGCCATGTAAGCTCTGTTTTTCGTATGTATACTACTACTATGGCTAGATCAATGATGAAGTATAGAGATTAAGTGTATTTATTTATATATACATGCATACTCCCTTCTAATGCACGCTTTACAGGAAGTTGGCTTTTACCTGTCCTCACGGTGCCCCGTGCTGGCCTCCTCTGCCTATGCACGCTTTTCTCCTGAGGGTGAGCCCAGCTACCTTTGTGCTTCCTCTGTGTGTGGAGAAATGCCTTCAACGTTTGCAGAAAACAAATAATAAGTATTGAAGCTGTTTGTGCCCTGAAACTTTAGCTGTGCCCTCGTCTTACACACCCTTTTGCTTTAAGATGAACATACTGTTGCCCACAGTGCAGCATTCAGTTATGTAGCTACTGCCTTGTTCTCACACTGTAAATTAAAAGGTGTGAAGGAGAAGGAAATTTTCCAGAGTAAATGAGAGAAATTATTACATAATTTTGTGTAATTTCTGATGCAGGAAACAATTTTCTCAGTGCACCTGTTGGGGGGAGAAACAAGGCTGCTTCAACCATCAATCTGTGGGACCTCAGAGCTCAGCCTGAAAGCAAAGGTGAAACGAAATACGAAAATTGCAGTGCAGCAGAAGAGGAGTCAGCTATCTGAGGGCCTCTGCTGAAATCCCATCTTTCGGGTAGGGTTTCTTGTGCATTTTCATGTTTTGGTCACCTGACGGTAGGTCTCTGGCCTAATTGGTTTCCTAGTTAACAGACTAAGTAATGATGTAACCAGAGTGTGTGGGAACCAGACCCGTGTGACAGATACAAATTTTCCCAGCCATACTAATTTTGCCTGCTTACCTGGTTCTGCTGCTGGTTATCTGGAAACTTGAACTACTTAAAGGATATAATGAGCTTAGCAAAGGTTGAGAAACAGCTTAGTTATTTAACATAAAATTATCTCCGGCTGCAAAATATAGTACCTTGTGAAGTCCAATTATTTTTGTTACTAAACAACAGTGTATTTTAATAGATATGGCTGTGTCTACAACTTTTATTTACTTTTTCTGTGGTTGGCTGAAGTGAGAATTAGTTGTTTGTAGCCTAAAGGAGCAGATCAACTCTGTTAAATTACAAGCGTGTCTCAATAACCACTTTATGTTCCTTACTGTCTGCTGTCCCCAAGCGCTCTCACACAGTGTTGCTCGTTTGCGCTGGTGATTTTTGTAAGTGAAAGTTGTTGCAATTGCTTGCATGACAATACAAGGGTTTTGAAAGGCTCCAGCTAAAATCAGGGTCCTGTTGAACAGGGCACTGTATAAACGTATAATGAGAAACAGTCCTCTAAATGTAAAGTGGTTGCATTCCAAGTGCTTCAGACAGAGTTGGTGTGTTTGGTGGAGCCGAAAGCTTTGCAGCCTCAGAGCTGAGCCGCTAAGACAGTAATTTTTAAAATAATCAGCCTGAGAAAGAGCCTCATGTAAAATAAAATAATTGGGAAAGGAAGGTGAGAGGGAAAGGGAACAACTGCCATGGAGGAGGCCTGACCAGCTTCCTTCTCTGTGTGGTGGACAGAGAATGAAGACTTCTCTCTACAGTCACATAAAATCTCAGTAACTACATACTGGGGAAAGCTGATCTTGGGGGCAGCTTGAGCTGGGGATGTGCCTGGCACTTGGCATTTCAGTGGTCCTCAGGCAGTTCTGCCCTTGCAGAAGGGGCCATGCCGCTGCACAGCAGCTAAATATTTTCTAACGAGTCGGGGCACCCAGACTGCTGCTGGATGGGATACAGAGCCTGGAGCAAACTTCACTATGACCTTGGTGGTTGTTGTTCTGCAGCAAAATGCAGCCAGCATGGCCTGTGTCTGATATCCTTTAAAGAGAGGAAGAAAGTTTTATGTTTGTTTGCATGCATCTAGCTGTTCTTTCACTTTGTTTAATAAATGGAAGAAACTGAGAGCAGAAGCAAGAAACTGGACTCCTAAGGTGATGTGAAACTGTTTTGTGTTTTCCTTGAAAACAGGACTCTTAAATGTGATGACAGAAATCATGAAAGTAGCAGGGCTTTGCATACACTTGATGTGGTTAATCCAGTCAGTAAACGTGATGTTAAAAAAAGGACACCCCACAGTGTTTCGGTATCTTTCATTTGAAGTTTATACGATGCCTAACGCGTATGCAATGGATCTGGGGCCTGACATCTATTTAAACTCTTTGGGAGCAATATCAAACATTAATGGGGATTAGTGTTAGAACTGGTGTAAACATAGCAAACAATCTGCTGTAAGTGTATGCTCACATTTCCATATGTTATGTAGGTAAGCAGAGCCACCGAAGAGGAAAGAAACCCTGAGAGGTAGTTCTCAGCTAACTACTTCTAGGATTGGTAGAGGCAGACACTAGTAGGGCACAACTATGTCATGATATCAGTATCTACATACTCATAAAATGCTGTGTCTAGAGCTGCAATTTAGTTTTGTAAAAGGTAAGAAAGATTTAGAGATGCAATTCCATTGTGCAAAACCACTAAAAACCAGATAAAAGTGATTTAGTACTTCCAGGTGCACTGTAATTCTTGGCAGAAAAAGCTAATTCCAGGTGTGTAACTTCAAAAAAAAAAAAAAATCCAACAGAAATCCAACCCTGTTGTCAAACCTGGATAAAACCATCAAGCTAGAAAAATAGAAGTTAAACTAGGAACAAAGTCCAAAGTACAACTGCGGAAAGACAGCCTCTCCATTGAAGAAATTATTGCATATAAGTGAATCTCCCTATTACTTAAGTAAACATAGCTTGATTCTGGGCAATATTTCAAAAGAGATAAAGCTTTGGCATGCATGAGCACATAGAAAGATGACATATTCGCAGTGGGAGGTATGAGGTGGGGTTTCCAGTTGTGCCAAAATTTGTCTCACACATACATACTTAGGGCCAGATCCAAAGCTGCTGAAGCAAAGAGCAAATCTTTCCACTGTCTTCAATTGGCTTTGTATTTAACGTTCACTCACGCTAGGAGAAAGGGAAAAAAATACATTTGTTTCCTTATTTGTGGCCAAATCGTTTACACATTTTTCCTTCTCCTTTTAAGCTTGGGGAACTCTTGTCATTGACTTCCTCAGGGGCAGGTCCTTAATCAACAGATCAAAATACAAGCTGTACCACAAAATGGAAAATAATATTATACCAGCTAAAGTTATTTGCTTCAGCAACACATGTGGTATGGGATATTATTATTCCATAATAGAATACACATTGATTCATTTGACACTTTTTTTTTAAAAAGAACTTTTATTTATACGATGTGTTTATGGACAAATATGCATTGAATGCTTTTTAAGTCCTATTATGGTTTGTTTTTATTTCCACATGTTCAGATGAAATGACCATTACTGGGACTAGAAACCTACAACACTAATGGAAGCTCTTACAGTTGGTGCCAGTTTTATATCCTGCAGGGGTAGTTGCCACTATATTAATATCCTGCAGGTCAAGTTAATTTATTTTAAAAAAAAAAACCAACATATTTTGCGGGTTCTATGCAATTCGATAGAGTGTCACACTTAGTACATGCCAGTTTTGCGTCTGAATTAAGGGCCAGGGAATTGTACCAGATCAGACCTCCAAGTAAGTAGGTTTTGAAGAAATCCATGGCCACACAGAAGGAAAATGGACATGGCAACCTTGTCTCCCAAAGGTACATGTGAAAACTCTTTAGGAATCAGAGTGCTAGCTATGAAAGAGACAGATTTGTTGGGAAAGTCTGGTTTTCCCTAACGGCTGGGCCTTCTGCTGCCGTGATCAGCGGCTGGGTGTGTGGCAGTGCATTCTGTTCAATTTGCTCCTGTGAACTGTTTTTTTCTCTTGCTATAACCTTGATTTAACAAAAAGGGGTCTGAGAAACCCAATCCTTTCTCAGTCACACGATCACTCCCTGACTTTCAGTACTGCTGTCATCCACAGGAGCCTAGAGAGTGTTGTGCCTGTGATAACGCACGGGCATTTCAGTGATACAAAAATAACACAGGTGAATATGAAAACCTTTTTGCCCTTGCCTTGAGACCGCTGGGCTGGGTGGCCCTTTCTTATTGCAGAGGAGCAACAAGGTGTGACTCCGTGCACAGGGCGAAGCAATTAACAGCCCAGCTGTGATTGCACAGGGCTTTCTATAGCCTCTCTCTCTTTTTCCCACACATACTACGTGCACATAGGGGAGGGGAAGGGGCTTTTCATTTCCTTTCTCCGCTCGCTGCTGTGATTGCACTAAGTTGGTACAGAGATCCTTATCTCAAAGCAGAGAGGAAAGTGAAATCTCCAGTTTTGTCACTGTTTGAGCGCTCAGTAATATCTAGGGAGGTCAGCAGGCACTGATTTTACTTTCGTGACATCAGTGTGAATTAGAGGTGTTTATTCTGCCCAGACCTCAGCATTAGGGCAGACAGGGTCCAAGTGGAGTAAAGGTGTGTCAAACCTAACATGAAGTGATACTGCTTTGGTTTTGTGCCATTGTGATAAATCTCTTTTCCACTGAAAAACGCTGAGGAGACGTTTTAATTTTTATCTATCATTTCAGATTCTCCAGACTATTAAGGCTGCATAAATATTAAAGGCTTGTTATTTACATTAGAATCATTATCTTTATAGATATCAGTGCTTGTTAAATGATTCATAATGCATAATTCATTCAACCAATTCTGCCCTTTCCTCTGTTTGTTATTCACCTGCAAACAGACTTTGATTTTTACAAATTTGTTCATTATTCAAATCATTCCAGGCTCTCTTCACAAACATATTTTAGCCGGTCTCCTTTGCTCAAAACCTATTGTCTCCTACCATATTTTTATCAATTTGCTTCTGTTGTTGCTTGCAGAGTGTAACTGAACATTTAATAACAGACCTGAAAGTTTAATCAAGATTTACAGGATAGCTGTGGGGATTCATGCTAATGCTTCTGACACTGCCATGCAGCCATTGACAAGGTATGCTCTGTGGTCATTCACACAGCAAGCTCTGCCTTTTATTCCCACTTGTTGGAAACACCATAATTGCTAGAGTTCTGCAGCACGTGGCCAGGTTGCAAAGTCTGGGAAATTAACTTTGGTGTTTATGTACAAAGCAAGCGTGGCAAGCTATAGGTTAGCACAGTGTGATTCAATGAGAGAGCACTAGAGTGGGATTTCGGAGATTTGGTTCAGATCTCCAGCCAGGGTTGCTTCACCCTGTGCCTCAGTTTTCTCTTCTTTAAATTGATATCAGTGTTGCTTGAAGACTATCTCGCTCTGCAGAGACCATGAGGAGTAAAAAAGGCTCCTGGCATCTAACTTTAGGCACATATATTAAGTTGCTTCCCCTGAGCTGCCTGAAAAGAGAGTTGTGAGAAGTTTCTCTGTTGATTTCTGGACGTGGAGCTGCCGTTCTGAAACATCTCCAAGCTGACCCCTCACTCCCTGTTAGAGAAGTCTGGAGAGACTCACCATCTCATAGTTTGGGTAGTGCACCTGAGGAAACACTGCCAGGCTTCTCTAAAGAGAAAATAGTTCAGAAAATCAAGTGTAGTTTGCTTGTCTCTGATCCAAATACTTTGATCTTTAAGATAAGAATAGGGGGAAAGTTCTTTTTGTTTTCAATTCAGTTCGTCACTATTCACTGTTAGTTTATTTTGGATGCACTTCTGAGAAGTTGCTACCTGCACGATGGGGAAAAAGAACCCAAAACAGTATAGAAAAAAATTAAGTCAGTAGTAAGGAACTAATTTGTTATCTGAATCTACAAATAAATGATTGTAACAGATCACAATAATTAAAATTCGTTAAAATATTTGAAGAAAAAAAATTCGTATAGATATTTAGAAAAAATGAAAGCATGCACTTCAAGTTTGACTTTTTTATCATTTCAGAGAGAAATTTCAAGATAAAAGAGTCAAAACTAAGCCATTTGTTTAAGTCTAGTTTGAAACACAAATTTCAGTTTAGTTAGCAAAAACAACTTTTAAAGTTTTCCTGGTGATTGTTCTCTCCATTATAGACTGGTCTCAATATATTTTAGTTGGTTTCTTCCCACTAGATGTAGAGGAAGAGAGATGATTAATACAAACATTGAAAGCTTAGAACTGGAAAAATTAAGAACATACAACTGGAACCAGAATCTTCTCCTCTCTTCTAGATTTTCAGCTAGAAAAATATGACAAATAGTCCTGAATAAAATTGTCCTCTTAATTTCAAATGTATCTCCACTTAAAAAAATTAAAATGTGATTTTTCTTCCCCTCATTTTCTCCGTTATCTTTTTTTTTTTTTTTTTGGCTTTCCCACTAATCTTAGTAATTTCTTTTTAATCTACAACCAAGACCTGGTAAAGTATGAATTTCTAATTAAGAATGACAGTGATTCAGCTATTTGACATAAATAGTCACAGTCCATATGGACATAAGTGTCCCTGATATCTACTAACCACAATACTCACTTTTAGCAGTAAAAAATAAAGTTGACTTT
>NW_009646965.1:777422-815902 GCF_000708025.1 Charadrius vociferus | reverse complement strand
ACTGAATATATGGAGGTAAAGAAGATTTACTTATACAAATCCCTCAGCACTTCTCAGGTCACATCCGCACCCAGGCTCACGCCAGCTAAAACGTTCAGGCATGCCGGGTGCAGCACCTTGGATTGGCGTGTTATGGAGATAAAGAGTAGCTCAGACTTTTTTTGCGGAGATCAGAACTCAAACTCCACCCAAGCACTGGGGTGTCTTTGGAGGAGCAGCAGCACTTCCATACATTTCAGAGCCTGGCATTGCAGTTCTGATCCAAGTTCAGACCTGTCATAATCTCAGTCTGCCACACTGCAGAAAATCTATTATTTTCTTCATACCTGTCTCAAACTCAACTGATAGCAAATTATGAACAGAATCAGAGTCTACGGAATATAACAGTCTCTTAAAGTAGTCTCCTGATGAGTGATGGAAACATCAAAAGTGAGAAACAACAGTACTACTAATTTTCACTAGTCCTCATTTATCTTTCTTCCTTCTTCTCTCCCTTACCCCAAGAGTCATCCAACATTTCGTGCTTGGGGAAACCGTGTGTTATTTTGTCTCCCAGTCACTTTTGTCCCTTGCTCATCCAACGCATACACACAAACCCTGTGGTCACAGTGGAGCACCAGCCAAAATGGCTCAGCTTCCTTCCCAGGGTGTCAGAGAGCCAGGAAGAAAGGTTTGTTCAAGGTCTTGGCTCCCTCTCCTGGCTGGTTGTGCAGCAACTTAAAGTGAGATTTTAGCCCTTCAAAAATTAGTGTTTGTTTACCGCCAATGCACACTTGAAGTAAGAGAGAAGAGCACTCTAGACTCTGTTTTAAAAAAAACTAATTAGAAATTTGGAAGCTAATCTCACTAAAAATATAGTTATTTAAAGTAAAATCATCATGTTTTTGATACAGACTATTTGAAAATGTTTTCCTCCTGCCAAGGCTTCTTGAATGCCACGTACATATGAGAAAGGGTTGGGTTTTTTTTTAAATTTGTTTGTTTTTCTGGATTACCTGTATTTTCCTTCTGACCTGCAGGCTCTAGACTTCTACTTAGTAAATCTCCCAATAAAGGCTGTGTGTTATCCTTAAACAGTGGTAGCATTCCCCCTACCTGCTAATTGCTTTATTTGTCCTTACTGCTTCCGTCCCCTCATCAACAAAGGCTTTAGCATAAAGGGCAATGAGGTAGAACATGACAAGGAGAGTGGGAGCCAGAAGAGTGAGTACTTCTGTAATTACACAGTAGCCTGGAGTAGCTGTTCTCAAATCAATTATGTAGCCTGGATTGCCCAAAACTCTGAGGACAGAGCCCTTGTTTTAATGTGCCTATGGAGCTATGCGCTACAATAATGGGCAAAATTCTTGCCTTGTTACCTTTTATCAGAATCCACGTAATTCCTTCCTTATTTATTTTTATTTTACTTTATTAATAATACATTGTATTTAGCACAGCTACAAACCAATCATTGCAAAGGGCTTTGCAAACGTTAACAAATGAATTTTCACCTTATCTTGTTGAAAAGGTGCCCATTTTTCAATGGGGAAGACTGAGGCAGAGGATTGTAACAGAAAGTGATTAGAAAAAGCAACCAGAAAACCACCCATACAATCCTGATAAACTGTAGTTGCAAAGCAAATTGCTGGATAAGCCCATAATTTAACCCAGCAATTAAAACATTCAGCCCAGTCTCTACACTTGCTGTGCACTCTTCAGCATTGTCTTTTTTGGGAGTTTATAATAGGCATAAACCTAGATGGTATAAAAGCAAAGTAATGCCAGTGTCAAGAGGATTCCAGAAGCTTTGGAGACTGATTTTTGTTGTTGCTGAAGAGTTTACTAAATAGTATACTGCATGTAACATGGACTTTGCAGGATTAAGGAGAATGAGCATCTGTATCATCAACAGGTTTCACAACTCCATAAAGGTCTCTTCCAAAGCTTCTAGCTGTTGTTGTAACAGAAGTCAGTGTCATAACTTCCTTGGCATCAGTGACTGCAATTTGGCCCACATGGTGGCCACTACCCTTTCACACAGAATCACAGAATCACAGAATGGTCAGGGTTGGAAGGGACCTCTGGAGATCATCTAGTCCAACCCCCCTGCCAGAGCAGGGTCACCTACAACAGGTTGCACAGGACAGCGTCCAGGCGGGTTTTGAATGTCTCCAGAGTGGGAGACTCCACCACCTCTCGGGGCAGCCTGTTCCAGTGCTCCACTACCCTCAAAGTAAAGAAGTTCCTTCTCATGTTAAGATGGAACTTCCTATGTTCAAGTTTATGCCCATTACCCCTCGTCCTATCACTGGGCACCACTGAAAAAAAGACTTTCGTCCTTCCCCGTGGGACACTGAGCAGAAAGAGCCTGGGAAAGTTTGGAATCAGGCAAAGATTTGCTTTTAATTCCTATTCTCTTTATAAATGAACTACCAATATGTAATGAGCAACCAAAGTACCAGTTGTTTTATTTTAACAGTGACTTCAGCAATGCTGTAGAGAGGGGGAGAAAATATTTTTGAAGATATATTTAGAAGGCATTACAGCCACGGCCTGAAAGGACAAATATACAGGAGGCAGAAGGGTAGCTAGTGAAGCTAGCCAGGTAGCTGGTTGTTCACTAACAGAGGTGTGTATGCAATAACAGAGGTGAAGGTCTGAAGTGAAATTTTGTGCAAAATTTTGTTGAACTAAAACCCTGAAAAAATATATCATATTTTACTGAAAAGCAGTTTCAAGCTTCCTAGACGTTTCTAATTAACTGCAAGTAAATTTAGATTAAAATATTTTTAGACTCCTAGTTTAAAAAAAAAAAATAATTAAACTCCATTCATGAAAAGTTTGTGATCATAATATGTATTTCTCAGTGAAAAAGGTTTATCTGGAAGAAACGTGTCTGGCTCTAGCTGTAACCTTATCTGCATAACCTGTAATAGAATAACTATAGCTATAGAAAGACTTTTGTTCTTTTTGGCATAGCCGATCAATTAGATGCGTAGGATGGAGTTACAAAAGCTCTTACAGTTTGCAGGAGGCTTTATGAACAGCACAGTGCTATAAATGAAGTTACGACGAGTGAATGATATTTTGAAAACTGAGTTGTTCTTCTTCATGTCATATAGCTAACACCCTCAATTGCCACTGATTTCCCATAGGATTTTGATGCCACAGAAACACACATGAAGGGTCAGTCCTTGCTTCATTCTGCCTTCATGGGAGAAAATAAAGGCAATGGCATTATACCTGTTTTATAAATAGGGAGCAGAGGCACAGAGGGGCAGGCTTATTTTTATTCTGTTGTGTTGTTTGGGTTTTTTTTATACCTGGATGAATTTTCAATAAGCTTTTTATATTAATTTCTATTTTTGATGCTTTCACCATCACTGTATTATATTCCCATCAGCAACCCTCATTGGTCGTAACTAACTAGCCCAAAATCTCTGAGGTCAATGGGAGAGCTGAGACCTGAACCTTTCTTATCTGTAATGACAGTCAATGCAAACCTCTAGATAGGGAATAGATATAAACCTTCATCCAAAATCCATGTCAGGTTCAAAAACACCTTTTAAAAGACAGGTGACCTGCTGCAGGATTACAGTTTCAGGTGAAGCAAGCCAGAGCCAGAGCAGGTCCTAACTGAATAACCTGCTGTGTGCAAGGTGAAAGCAGCACAATTTCAAGGCTGCGTACCCTTAGAAAGTCCAATGATCCCACGGAGAGCGACTAATAGACTGGGAATGAACCAGTACGTCTTGCAAGATTATTTTCTAGGCAAGTTGGGTGCCAGCCAAATAGTCTAAAGAGGCAAAAGTGAAAAGTTTAGCAATTTATTTATGCACAGAAGTGAAGTAACTGGAGTGCAGCCTTGTTGGTAGACTGTGACCTCCTGTGCCTGGGCTCCCAGTCATCTCAAAAGACAGCACCTTTTCTTTTTTTATAACTCAATAAATTTCACTAGGAAAATCCAAATGCATTATCATCCTGATATTAATTTGCCACGTTAGCCACTGCTGTAATGCCCAGATGGTCAAGAGAGCAGAGAATAATTGTCATTTGGGAGGAGACAATATTACACTGTTATATAGAAATCACCCCTTTAAGGATTTATAGGAAAACAATTGGTGCAGTATGGTGTCCAGCTACCTCCCCAACTGCTGGTAGTGCATTTGTGAAGGCACTAACACATTAAAGATTGAGCCAGGCTCCCCCTTATCTTAGAACAGCCACCAAATGGCATTCTTGCAGTATTAACTTTCTGTCACTTCCAGCTCAAGATGTGACCTAGAGTAAAAGGCTTCCTATCTCCCCATCAGCTCCCTTAACTACTCCCTCTCAAGATGCATGTTAATTTTGTGCCTTCATTTCTCAGTACACAACTGAAAAAATGATGGACTTGTAGGAATATTTTTCCAATTAAAAGAAAACATTTGTATCGTCAGAGTTAAAGCTAATTTATACTTTCCGGCAACTTCAGATACAAAGGAGCAGGCAGCCTTACCACACAGGTTGCAGGCAGGTGCATTGCAGTTTTTTCACTCTAGTATATCACGATGTTTGCTAAGTTAACAAAGCAAAAATAACACAGTTCTCTGATTCTTTAAACATTTGGCTCTTTTTTTTTTGACCTGGGTGCTGCATGCACACCAATATACTATGCCCCAGTCCTTAAAATGCCCCCTACCTCCAAAAACCAAGATCGATTTCTTACAAACAATTGTCATAGTCCACAGCCCGCAGTGACAGAGGGGCTGGTGGGAGGATGATCAGAGGCTCAGGCAGCGGCTCTGCCTGCGCTGGGCTACAGCTGGATGGGGCCAGCTCCCCGTTCTGCTTTCCCAAAGCCAGAGGTAGAAAGCAGAGACCACCTCTGCTTCGTGCTGGGAGGTGAAAGGAGTTACAAACTGCAGCCAAATAAACTGCCCAAAGCAGTATGTTATACTGGGTGTTTATGCCCAAAGTCACTTTTTACACATCTAGAATTAAGAATAATAAATATGACGAAAGCACTGATGAGGAATAGTATATAAATACATTTCTGTGTGGCCAGTCTGACCTGTGGAAATGTGCATTTGGCTTTTTAACTGATATGCGTGACTTTTTTTCTTCACCAGCGCAAGCACCACTCCACCTCCGTGCCCTTCCATTTCTCTTCCCCGTGGGAGGTGGCAGGTAGGGTTTGACGCTTGACGGGAGTGACGGCTGCAGTGCTGGAGGTTTCCCCTCTTTGCACAGCTGGCTCGGGAGGGCTCCAAACCTGAGGGGGAGGAAGGGGCCACCAGCAGCCCAGACACACTGGGAAAAAGCATCTCTAGCACTGGGAAAGCGGAGAATGCCGAAAGAGCTAAGCCTCCCTTCCTCCAAATCTTTTACCTTTGAGGGCTGGTTTTTTTTTTGGTGTGGTTTTTTTTTTTTTTTAAGGAGGAAAGGGGGGGGGAAGTGCAAAAATGCTGACCTTAATTAATGGAAGGCCCACTAGACCCGAAGGAAAAGGTTTGGCTCTCAAGGCCCGGGCCTCCCCCTGAGCCTCTCCTGGGTGTAATGAGAGAGCTCAGCTTCATTACTGGCAGCTGAGGGGAAGGGTCACTGGGGCTGGATTTGCAGGGCCCTCATTGAGGGATCACTCCATGCTGAGAGGAGCTGGCCATGCTCTTGGACACCTGGTCATTAACATTGCTAATTAGCGGCCATTAATCAGGGCCCTGGGTTTTTTGTTGTGTGTCACCGGCTCAGAGGAGCCAAGTGAATAAGAAGATTGTTTCATTACCTCCACAAGAGGTGGAATGAAAGCAGTTCCCATCAGCTCAAGATGAGCTGAATTAAGGGAAAGGTTAGACAACAATTTAAGATGAGCTGCCGAAGGGGAGCTGGGGGACCTGAGCTGTCTTCTGAGAGGAAAACCAGTCACCTATAATTAATGAAATCTTCCACAACCTCACTCTAATCACCGTGTGAGCTTCTCACCAAAAAAACTATCTTTCACATCCAAAGGACTCTAATTTTTCTGTTATGAAGTTCTAACCTTGGCAAGCTCTAATTCCGTGGGATTTAAGCAACATATATATATATATATACAAAAACGCAAGTGTGTATATAAGTATATGCTCATATAACGTGAGTGTGTGTATGTGTTTGTTTGATATATTTACCTGAGTCAGCAAGGATGCTTTTTATGCAGCCAACCCCATTGGGAGGGAGAAGAGGGGGGAACAAATCTTTATTTAAAAGTATCTACATAGTATTTAAATATTTTATATACAATTCAGAAATAAAAAACTTTTATCTATATATTTGTATTTTCTATGCTATGGCTGCGAAAGCATAGAAGAAAATCAGTGTTTTTCAGAGTGAGAATAATTACAAACAAGTTCTGTTTCGGTAGGTTAAAAATGACATGGGAAAAATGATAGTTATTGGCATACATACGAAAAAGTAAAGAATTTAATTAGCAACCAGATTGTTAAAATGCAATGTTCTCCTCCCATGCTCTATTGTCTAACTTTTGTGGAACAGGTGTCTAATTTTCCTAATGGGATACATTTTAATTGACAAAGTAGTTTGATTGTTTTACACCAATTTTCAGTTTCTTGCTTACTTTTAACATAATAAACTCTTTATTTCTGCAAACTCAGATGCCCTCAAGAAAGTAATTAGAAGCAGGTTTTATCTGCCTGTCTTTTTTTATGAACCACTTTTTGATTTCTAAAACCAACTAACTAAAAGCTTGATTTGTTCTGCTGATGTGTGAGAGCCAGTAACTTTTAGTCATATGCACTGAGCATTTCAATCAAGTTGTTTGCATATCTATTCATTTCGGAAAGACTCTCAAAATGGATTACAAACATTTAATTGTAAGAGGAATAAAATAATTAAGGAAGGACAAGTGGAAGTTAAAAATATGCCTAAGGATTCACAACAGTTATCGGATCATTCTCATCATGGGGCGTAAAAGTTTCAAAGGACTTTATTCATCTACAGCACATTGCTTTTCGTAACAACAGAAAGTAAAACCGTGTTTCTTATGTATGTGATTCTCTTTGTAGAGCTGTAAGGTTGGTTAAAAATGCCCATAAAACTAATCTTTGGAGCATTTCAGCTGGTCTGGAATTCTATAATATGATTTCTGGGACTTCATGGGAAAGTTGAAAGCTCAAGGGGAAATTACACAATGAACAGCTGAGAAAAAGTTGCATTTTGGCACAGAATCATGCAAATGGGGCACATTCTTCAGTTTTCTCATGACGGATTGTCTCTGAAACTACTGAGCCAAGTTGCTGAAATGCTAATGAAGGAGAAGCATCAATGAGCAGTGTCATCCTGGGGGCTTCTGAAGGGGACAGAGTAGGAGACAGAGGGAGGGGGCGAGGGGGAAGGAAGGAAGGAAGAAAGAGAGAATGAAAAGAAACAGAGCAGGAGGAGTTTCAAATATGGGGGCTGGTCCACTCTTAAAATTAAATGGGGGGGGGGGGAATAGAGCAGTGATGAGCTCTGATGAACAAGACCCTCTTGGCTTGTAAAAATGAATAAAAGCACTTACAAGCTGAAGAGTTTGGCTTTGGGCTCGGGGGAAGTGAGTGTGGGCACTGCTAACACTGGGGGCTACCCTTCTGTTTGATATGTGGGGAGATGAGTGTAAAGAGAACAGGACCCCATTGCAAAAATGTGGGGGAATGGTGCTTAATGATAGGTCTTTGACTTGGCTCTTAAAATTGTTACTATTTACAGTTTTTTAAAAAGCCCTTTCCTGATGGCACAGACTTTGTGCACTTCTATTAGTAACGAAAAAGTTACTTTTCGCCCAGTAGTATAACCAGATACCCCAAAGCTCAGCTATGAACACTTCTTAAAATATTTGGCTTATAAATATTAGATCTTGAAACACATTTATATTAAAAAAACCCAGCAGGCTCCTTCTTGCAGACTTTCAGAATTGTTCTGTTCTCACTCAGACCCCAGCATAAATGGCCAAAGATCTCAACAAGTTGGTACTATGCTATTTTGAACATCTGGCTGGAGGTTACTTCCAGTCAGCGTTCCTATAGGCGCTGCTGGGTGCTAAGCACTTTAAAATATGGCCCTCAGCACTCCAGATGCAACATGTGTTATTCAAGCTTGCAGAAGGGCTGTGAAAAGCTGGCAGCCGCAGAGGAACAAAATCCAGTCATCTGCCCTTTGTCCTCATTGCTGGTGAGAATAGAAAATTAGTAGGTGTCGTAAGTGTGTGTGTGGACAGGGGAGGAAACCAAACTCTCGAAGTTTGGGTCAGCGTGAGGCAGGGCTGCGCAGTGGATGCGTCACTGGACTGGCAGTGGAAAGCCCTTGGTATTGACCTCATTTATAGCTTCTGGCAAGTCCCTTCACCCATTTTTGTTCCCTCTCTCTGTTTGGCTCAGTGTGTCTAATTTGAATTTGTTGAAATGAAGTTAACTATCTCTTCCTATGGCCTTCTATGTTGTCCACCAGGACAGGGCCCCAGCTTTACCTGTTGTTTTTTTTTTGATGCAGCTCTACTACCAGCAGAGATAAAAATAGTATGGCAGAATTGCACAAAATCTGAAATCTAAAACATGGAATTTTTCAGAACAGTTTGGGAATGGCTGTGCTATATTGGGCCCACAGCCGTTAGGTGTGTTATCGTTGTATGTAATTGTGCTTTAATGTATTGCTTTAATGATTTTTTATTTTTTTTCTGCTTTCAAATACAGCCTTAGTTTCACCGGGAGATTTTAAATGTGGTACCTGTATTTACACATGCAAATCACTGGGTGGTGTTTGCCTGCCTGCATACTGCTTTTTTTTAAGTTTATGTTACCTCTTGTGGCATTCCTACAGCATCTGAGAGCTCTAGGCACAGAGCGAGACTTGTGCAAGCACCAGTTTCCTTGATGCTACAATAACAGCAGGAGACAGCAGAGAGACAGCAGAGAGATGCAGGCAGATGGAGGAACACCACATCTCTCCTGCCTGTGGTCCTGTGGGCAGCAGGTTGAGGTTGGTGTCAGCACACCAGTAACCTGGTTATGGCCCACTCCTTTTGGGTTGTTTGGTATGAGAGTTTTTGCAGATGGTATCCTCCCAAGTGAAAGGCATAGCCCAAGGGTACTTTCATTTGAAATCATCGTGACTAGACCACTAGGACTTGACCAGGAGCTGGTTTGGCCATTTGAGAGAATGAGAAGAGGAGAAGGGACCAGCTATGGAGGAGGAACTTAAAGCACAGCCAGCATGTGAGGAAACCTCTTTGGGTAACTGGCCCTGACCCCCAGGGTAGGAGTTAAAGGAGGGGGAAAGGGAGTAACTTCTCCCTCATACAGTCCACATAGACACACAACCCATATTGCTGCTAACCTGCAGGGAAAGCAATGACAGCAACACAGAGGTGGGCACACAGGAATATACAGCCTTTCTTACTCCCAAATGATATTGCAGTGACTGTAATTAATGTGATTATGGATGTCGTCCCTGCCTTCCAGGACTCGTGCCACCTTGGCTGGATCCCACCTCTCCACATGAAGCCCTGTCCTTCTATGTAGTGGCGTCCTAAAATAAGATAGGGCATCCTCTCATGCCCAAGGACTTCGACACCCTCCCCACCACTGCAGACATCTCTCAGTAGTTAGTGCATCCCACCCTGCTCCCAGCTGCTGCACACTGCCTCTCACAGACCCTTGGCAGCAAGCTGGGATTGTGCCAAACTAGACATTTACTCCTCCTTCATTGCTGGCCTTTCTGAAATATTTTCCGCACCCCTGCAGGTGATGAGGGATTTCTCACCTTCTGAAAATCCAGCTTGTGCTGTACTTCATTTCACTGGTTTCCCAAGCTGGTGCCATAACTTCCTGATTTGCTGTGGAAGAATTGCTCTCTCAGCCCATCTGCACTGTTAAAAAAGCTGGTAAGTGCTGAGATGAAAATATGAGCTCTTTTCTGTAGGGTGGTTATATAGTTCTGTAACTACTGGAAAGTATGTGTGCATTGGGAGGGCGAAGAGAAAGAAAAGCTGTTTGGGTTTTATTGCTTTGATTTAAATAAAAAAGGGATTCCTCTACAAGAGCTGGAGGTTCTTTGGTACTTTAGAAGGTTTTACGATGTTCTACCCAAGCAGCACTGAAACAGTAAACGAATGAATTACAGCAAAGTAACCAGAATGCAAGATAGGTTATCACGGCACAAAGCAGGCCGGGATAAAAAAATAGAAAATCCATATATAAATAAACATGGATGAACAAGAGGAGCCCGAAAGTGCAATTAGGGCCGCACTTTGGGTGCAATGAGAAAGCACTTATATTGGAACCCAAAGTTTTGATTGTTTCTAATCAAAAAAAGCTAAATAACATTATTTATCTCTCAAACTGAACTTTTCCAGTCTAGGAATGTCTGAAAGCAGGATTTTTGCTCAAAGGGTCATCTCAAATGCTATATTGTACACAGCAGTATGATTACAGTGAGCAAGAATTAGGAGATCCTAAAACGCGCTGACAGCCCCAAACATGCCTTATTGTGCTCCAGTGCTCCAGCTCGTATGGTACAGTCAGGGGGACCACCCACAGTTCATAACAGCCATAATGGAAAATTGTACGGGCTGGTCTAGCTAGGCATAATTGGATGGGCAAGAAATTGAGTTTTCCAGCTTTCAAATCTGTTTACTTGACCTGTTTTAATTTTAGTTGAGATGGAATAATACGTTTCTCAAGGAAATATTCAGGCGTTGTCACTTTTTAGCCTAATAAATCTCATCTGCAGGAGTGTCTCTTAAGACGTTCGCTTTTCTAATGGCAAAGAATACCAACTCTTTTGACATTCCAGATAGTGATACAGCTAACAGCATTTACACTGAACCAATTCAACTGCTTGAAAGTTTTGTAGGAACCAATGGGGGGGGTTTCACCATATAATTTGACCCACTCTCTCCCGCTTTGCCGGCTTGCAATTTACTTCTGACATATCCTTAATGCAAGCCCTGGTGTGCCAGTGTCACCTTGAATTACATTTATTTTGAAAGCTTGTGGGCATCCCTGTTGCACACACCCCACACCCACACCCACACCCCCCCCCAGGGAAAAGCACTTTTGGACTGACTCGAGGATTGGTATTGGAATGCGTTTACTTTGCTCCAAGCCCAGCAGCTCTTTGGGCTGAAACTTGGGAAGAGGCTACCAAGACATTTTTAAAAACAAATGGGACTTAAGCTATGCGACTTCCTAGGCAACATAGCAGAGGCTGCAGAGCTCAGAGCTGTTACGTTCATTCAGGCAAGTATGTGTTTATGGGACAATGTAATAATAAGGACACAGTTTGTTTTGGATGGATTATTGTCCATGACGCCATTGAGTTCTGACAAAACTCTAACACTGCAGTTGGCCTTTCAGCTGAAAGTTCACACCATACCAATTTTGGAGGACCTGAAAAAGCCATAAAAAGGTGTGAAACTCTTCTTCAACCTTTATAGTCCTGTGTCAGTTTGGCTCAGGTTCTTTAAAGCCTCTAAAGCCAAACACCATTTTTCTAGCAGCACCCTTACAGGAAGGTTATCAGAGCTGCTGAGTCTTTCAAACCACTATTTTGCAATGTTCAGAGTAGCATTACTTTTATTTATCAGAACCTGGGAGTCCAGCATGTAAGATGTCAATAACTTACATTTTTGCAAATGTCACACAGTTGTCATAAAACAGAAAAATAATCCGATTTTAAGGCAAATTGAAAACAATTCTAGAAATTGAATCAGTACCGGAATCTCCCCTCCACTCTCCTCTACGCAGAGCTGCACTCATCTGTTTGGACCCAAGGTGTGTTACCCAGACACTCTGAAAGAAATTTGTCCGGTCGTCCACACTGATGGGTGTTTCTCATACTCAGTGGGAAATTTGCTTTGACTTCATGGCAACTGGATCAGGCTTTCTGCAGCTAAATAAAGGATCCCATTTTCCAGACTTTTGCATAGTGTCTTTCAGCACTGCAAAATTTGTTCAGGTTATTAAAAATAATAATGTCATCAAACTGACTTTTATTCCTTTATATTCTTGCTTGAAAAATCAAGCTGAGGAAAAAGTATAAGCTCATTAAGCCTTAATCTAAAACAAAAGTTTGGAGCCAAATGTCCATGTTCAGTCTTTTCATTCTGTAAACAAGTGTCCTATTAGATAGAGATAACACATAAGGGGTACAGATGACAAACAACACGTTCATAGGATCTGCACTCACTCTCAACAGAAGTGTTTATTTACCAGTAATTAACATTTTAACTAGTGTTTGGTGAAATCCATAATGCGATTAAAAACATAAGAATTCCTGGATTACAGGGAATAGCAATTACCTAAATAAAAGCCACTGAAAAGTTGTCCAGAGGTATATAATAATAATAATAAAAAAGAGCCCCCTCCCCAGTAGGAAATGATTACACAGTAATCCATGCCACTTAGTCAAATATCAGAAAAGGATCCCATAGACCCATAATTAGCAATGTAACAAGCAGAGCCCCGAGAAAACAAGCTGCTCCTCAAGACAATAATCTTCATTGCTAGCACCCATCCAACAGGCTTCATCTCGAGGAGTGAATGAGGCAGGCAAAATAATAAAAGGACCTACAGAGCCAGCAGGAAAGTTCCCCATGTGCTACTTTGAGTGGCCTTCAAGGGGGTAAAAGGAGGAGAGGTAGGAGGGGGCAAAGCAGTCGTGCCACCCCCCCCTGCCCCGGCCCAAAAAAGAACGAAAAAGAAAGGAAAAGAATCCAACTTGCTTCTGCAGAAGCTGCCTGGCGACACACAACTAATTACTATGACTGGTCCCCTGTTTGCAGATCTTGTTATCAGTAAAAATAATAATAAAATGAGCCCTAGCAGTCTGGATATCTGCAATTACAGTGTGAATTGCATGAGAGGATTATATGAAGTGCTCTTGGCGTGGAGGGTGGGGGACCAAGGCGCTTCAACTTGAGAGCAGTAAGCAGCTGCTTTGGGGCTTTGCACCTGCTGCTCACCAGGCTGTTTTCACCTCTAGACGAAAACAGCCTTCTCTCTCTCTCTTCCTCTGTCTCGTTTCTTTTCACACAGCGCACAAATGCAAAAACAGAGAAGGATTTTTATTGGGGGAAGGAAAAAAAAAAAAAAAGAAAGAAAATGAAATCGTCTTCTTAAAGAAGTTTCACTGAAGCAACATGAGAGGCGTCTTGTGGCAGCGAAGGGGAATCTGAAGATGGAGTGCGGGGCCAAAGAAACAGGCAAGCCAGCTCCATTTTAATGCAGAGGCAGCAGACAGAGTGCGATCTGAGATTGGCAAAGTTTCAATGTAAATCCAGGGGGGCAAGGGGGATGGGGCTGGGATGAGAAGAAAGGACTCTTTTACTGTTTCATGCTTCTAAGTCCTGCCGATCAGCATAAGCTCAGCTCGACATTCTGGGAATAGCAATGAGGCGCACACAACAATCAAAACACCCTAAATCTGTTTGATGATTCAGACACTTCGTGCATCTGCACCGACAAAATGGGACTTCAATTAAATAACTTGCAGATTTCCACAGAGGGGGGAAAAAGTCGGGGGAACATGAGGATTTTTAATTAGTAACTCCGAATACAAGCCGTTTTTTTAATTAAGTGTTTGCACTACCACTTTATTCTTAAAGGGAGATTTGTAAGCGCGTGGGATTGTTGTGAAAGAAGATCCTGGACAGTTTGTTCCTAACATTTTGTTTCAACCTGCATTTGCTCCTAAACAGCTTTTCTTTAACAAATGAAACTCAGCTACGATTCGAGGCAAATTGTTCAAATTAAGACTGTGATTTTTATACACATATATGTGTAGTGTCCGGGCCCTGCAACAGTTTTCCTGTTTTTCTATGGTTCAGATTGTGCTCTGTGACTAACCTAGTTGTATATGTAACTGTACTGTAGACATTATATACATAACTGTACCGTATACAGGGTTTAAACAGAGACAGTAGAAGTTTGTTAGAGAGTTGAATGAAATTCCCATATGACTTTACTGCACTTCACCACTTTTAGAGCAAACCACTAATGACGGCAAGTTTCACAGTCTGAAAAACGATGGGTGAAATCCTGGACCCTTTGAAGTCATTGAGTGCTTTTCATTGACTACTGGGGTCAGGATTCACGCTCAAAATCTCTCGAGTGTGCTCTGGCATGGCACAGTGATCTACATGTCTCTCACACACACATGCACTGTGAACCTGCAAAATCTCTCTGTGAAAAGGCATCCTTTCTGCGGCAGGCCGTGATTTTGGAGCTTTAGAAAACAGATCTGGTCTTTTTAGTAGACTAACCGCATAGTGACACTAGGATGAGGACACTCCTGTGTTAATTTAAAAAATATGACCAAAGAGGAAATTGTGACATTAACATAATTTTGCATATTTGTCTCTTGGTTCTTGGACAATTTTTGCGTGGACAAAACATTTACAGTGATGTGGAAGAGATTAAAAGTTGGGTTTCTTTTTTCTCCCCTGCTTTTCCTAATAGGGGTACAGCAAGGAGTTCATATAAAGAGGGACCATGATCATTTATCCAAATGCAAACAAACCTAAGTATGAGGATTTACCACAGACTGACTTTCTTTTTTAAAAATTTATTTCATGTGTTAATACAAAGACTATTTAGCAAAAGTAGAATGCCAGGATTTGCATATGAATAGGTACCTAAAGATCAACGAGAGCAACTCATTAGGGCCTGAACATCTAAACATACGAAAGTCAAAGAGGCCAGAGCTCAAGAGCCGGGCTGTTGAGATTCCCAGTGACTAATCCAAGCAAAGCTGGTAATTTTAAATTTATTACTAGTTTTCCTCCCTTAACAAAAAATCCTTTACCTGAAATCAAAGCTCAGTCCAAGGAAAATAGCCTAGTGATTGTGTCTGGGACTCAGTTTCTTCCTTTGCTACAGCCTTTCTCCATGGCATTGGGCAAGTCATTTAGGAGGGGATTCATCTCACCTAGCAGTAGCTGTCTCAAAGGGAGGGATTTTAACTACCTTGTAATTCAGGTTCCCTTTGCAGTCAGTGTAGAAAAGGCACTTTCCAAAGGGCTGTTCGTTCTCGCTGTAGTATCCCCTCGCAAGACAGTGTCTAAATCTCTGGCTGCAGGTGCTTATCTCGTCCTCTTGCCTATGCCAAGAGTGTCTCAGAGTGGTTCAGACTGAAATGAGTATGGAGTCTCATGTGCCTCAGTTCATCGTCTGTAAAATGGGATTAAGTGATTAATGCTACCCCTGTATCTCATGGGTGAGTTAGGAAGCGGAATATATTATAAACCACGAGATGTTCAGATATTAAAATAGTGGGAGTGATATGGATGCCATAAAAAGATAAGGTCCTGATCCAGTATCTGTGGCAACCAAGGGAATCTCTCCTCTGGCCTTTTGTGGGTATTAGATCAATCAATCCCCAGTGACATTATCCATTCAGTGCAGAGTAAGTGAAGGTATGGCCAGAATTTTTCCACCGGCAGAGAAGGGAGAGGGTATGGGAAAGCCCTGACCTTACTCTATGCTTGAATAGTAGGAAGAGGGAAAGCACAAACAGGCTTTCAAAGCTGCCTACAGGATTTGGACACATCAGCTTATTAATGTTAGCGGAAATTGGGCATCCACATCTCTGGAAATTTCAGCCTCTGCATTTACAACACAAAAAGAGCCCAACCACAGAGGAGATATTTCCCTAATCTTGGCACCACTGCAGATTTTTGTTTGAGCTTCCTTGGATTAGACCTTTAGCAAACGGCACTGCTCGGATGTTACGGGAAGGACACATTCACTCCTCATCTACCCTGAGGTGTAGCAGCCCAGTGTCAGGGCAGCATATTCTCGTGGCTAGATCCTGAGCCTGTCATTAAATCCATCTTTAGACCTTGGGCAAGTCACTTAACCTCAGTTTCCTCTGACTGTAAAATGTAGATAAAATATTCCCTGCCTCACGGCAGTGTTGGGAAGATTAACAGTTAGACATTGTTCTGGGAGCCTTGAATAAGAGCTGTGAGTGCATGCAGAGTACTGTTTCTATTGGATACTGCTTTCTCTTTCTACATACAGAAGGACTGACTTTTAAACTGGCAAGAAGCCCAGGCCCGTGACTAGTGGTGTGCCCCATTTGAATGCACAATAACTACAGTTGCATGCACAAATTGGGTATCCGTGCATGGAAACTGGACACACAGTTGTTTACAGAACAGAAGAGTTTCTCGCTCACGCTTGCTTGGAAAACTCAAGGACTCCATTTATTAAGTAGAAAAAGCAATGCCACCACTCGTGCAGTATCAAACAGTTTCTAGGCAGCATTTTGAACAGGTTAATAAGGTATAATATCATTCCCTCCAGAGACTGTAAGGTGTGCACTTTATATTGACCCAAGTTAAAATTTCACACTCATTTTACAACTCTTGCAGGCTGTCTTGGTTTAAATGTGCCAGACGAGATCCTTTTGGGGAAGTTGAGAAGGGAAAAGATCTGCAGGTATTTTGTTTGATGTGTGTAAATCAGGACTGAAATAAATGGCATAAGTGCAGTTTACCCCGAGATAAACTGCACTTGGCTGAGGATCTGGCGTTCTTTATATACAAGCCCATAAACAAACAACAATCAGGACAGCATACACATTGTGTGAGGCCTCCGGAGGGCTGCTTTGCCAGGGATTGCGCTCTGCTACCCTCGCTAAAGAGTCCTGGGAGGGTTGGGTGGACAGGGAAAGCACTCTGGTCCTGGCCGCATTGGGTGGTGATGTGCTGGTGAGCTGTGGGGATCCCAGCAGCAGTGAGCTGTGGCAGGAAGAAGAAGGGATGCATATTCCCTCTGTGCACAGGCTGATCTCCAGGCATTTTCCAGGATAGTAACTGGGGGAGGAAAAAAATTCTCATGAATAATGTGTGGGTGAGAGGAGAAGGAAGAGGGAGTGAGGGCAGAGAGCCGCTGGCTGGGACAGCGTTGGTTTTTTCACTCACACAGAACTCCTTTTGCCACAAAAGCCCAGAATATCTCATATTTCTGTATTCTCTGCTTTCTGCCTGGCTGTCATTGGAGGTATGTAGAAGAGTCGGCAGCAAGCTTTTCCGCCTGCTTTCCTGTCCCGTACAGCTTCAGGGCCAGCCTTCCCCCAAGAGCATCCTCCTTACAGGCACCTTCCCGTGTCCCAGGCTCGGTCTGTGCCGTGGCCCTGTTAGCAGCAGGAGTCAATGTTCTTCTCACACCTCAGCACATTAAAAGGAGATGATATTCTGGGATGGCATCAGGCCTTGTTGCCTTATTTATGGGGAAGAAACAGGCTGCATAGGTCTCTCTTCAGGGTGGGTGAGCAGCATCAGCTTAGGATGTCCCCATCGCTACGGCTTATCTGCTTTAAGCAGTAATGCACTAATTTACTACTGTGGTAGGAATGATTGAAATATTTAGACATAATGGAGGAAGTTTAATAGGGTCTACTGAGAAACCCAGGTGTTTAGATCAGCTTAAAAATAATAACCTTCTCCCCCGCTGAGCACTTTCTTTTCACAATAAGCTCAGCTTTTATTCTTAACCATAAAGACTACCTCAGACAGGAAATTATTCACGTGATTGGTCTTTACAAGTAGCGGAGGGTTTAAACTCGGGGCTGGAGAGGTCATTAGTGGACGGCCATGTGATTAACCTTTGCTTGCCCGTTTCTTTTCACACTTTGTTAACAGCTCCCATTATTGCCCTTCTGTGTCTCTAGGAAGTAGTTTATTGACAGTATTAAAAATACATAGCTACAAATTCCAAAGAGCCCATCCTTGTGTAAAACCCTCAGTAATTTCTAGCCAGATGATATATATGGGGCAGAGCCCCTCATTTTCTGGTGAAAGGGAATCCAGAAATAAATTTGCCTATTAACACTGGATTTGAGTTAACATCTGTTTGTTTTACCCGTCGCAGGACCTGTTCCCCAGCCTGTCTCAAAAAGTTTTATACCACAAAAAAAGGCTAAGGTTTAGTTAAACAGTAGTGTTAGTGCTTGTCTTAACATACCGCAGCTTAATAGGAGTCACACCACATGCTCAGTATCTTTTTGAGTAGAGATAGGCATCCAAAGGATTTTGAAATCGTGATCCAAATGATGCAGTCTGTACTTTCAGTGCTGTCTGTTTTGATGTTGAGATAATTCACGTGCTACTTATTTGTTTTCAAACTAAAAGAGCAACCTTGCATTTCTCTTCTGAACTGCTCTGGCTGTGCCCCTGCAGCTCACAGTGCGAGGGACAGCTGGACAGCAACGTGTGCTGCTCTGTCCTCACGCCTGCGTGTGACACGGTCCCCTCCCTCTAACATACGCAGACCCAAAGGGTCTCGTGCATGGAAGGATCCCTCCCCACAGCCAAAGAAACCAAGCCACGGAAAAAACCCAACATCAAGGCAAAAGTGAAAAGTCACGCAAGAGGAATGGAAGTTCTGTGAATATAATGCCAAGTGGCAGCGTTTTGCACTTGTCTGGACTTTGCAAGTGTCTTGCATAAAATTAACAGTGAAGATTGCAACAGAAAATAAAAATACTGCAGCAAAGGCTCAGGGCAGGGGATAGGGGTGCCTCTTTTACTTATTTATTTTGCATTGTTGTTGCAGGGTAAGTTCAAGAGGGAGGTGAAAGGGGGGAGGTGTTCAATGGGGGCCTTTCCAGAGCCAAAGGGTCTTTTGGACAGAAAGAAGAGTGTCAAGGCATTTTGACAGAAAGTGGCTGAATGTGTCTTTTCTAGTTAACTTCTGTGAACTGTTGGGCATTTCCGCACACAAAGGGGCACTTTCTTGGCAGCTGAGGAAGGAGGGCAGAAGTCAGAGAGGGCAAAAGAGGAAGGCAAAGGGGAACATCAATTTATGAATGCAAAACTTACAGTAGAAGTTTTTTTTAAGTAGAACATGTACACTGAAGAAAGCCCCCGGGGAGCTGTAACTTTCTCAGCTGGCGTTTATTTGGCAGAAACCCCAAGCCTCAGTGAATGTACCAGGAAGCATCCACCCACAACATCACTCAGCCTGAGCTCAACCCAGCAGGATGCTGAGCCTCTTCAATTCCCCTTGAAGTAGTTCAGTATTGTGGTGCTCGGCACCTTGCAAGGATGAGGCCATAGCTCAGGATGGCTGCAAACTTGGTGTGGACCTGCAGATCCCAGTGTCTGTTGTTGGACAAGGTGAAGGCATGCAGCATGGAGATGAAGAGTCATAGAAGATGCATACGTGATCCTAGAGGTAGCTCAGGCACCAGTGGCACTGATGTCTACATCACTTGTGGTACCCAGGCTAGATTATTTAAGGCTGGCTCAGATATCCCTACACCTCATTACCGGTCAGATATATCCTAAGAATTCAGCACTGTCCATCAGTTACTCCAGACTTTGGGGTTTTAAATAAAATGGGGAAATTAAAGTACTTGACAGAAGTGAAAACAAAAGACATCTTTAGGGATTATGAAAGCTTTCATAAACAACAAGGAAAGCACCTTTTTTTTTCTTTAGTTTTGCTGACATCTGACTATTTCTTAATCTGCAACCCAAACCAGACTAGGCCTTCCGTTGCGATGGCTATAGATCAGAAGTGAGGCAAGATTTGGAATTTACTATGAAAGAATTAAATGAAAAGCTATTCAAGGGAAAGGTGAGATCAGTCAGTGCAGGTCTCTAGAAACAGCTGAGATGGAGCAGTGAGGAATTAAAGAGCTGTGCAAAAGCAGCAATGACAGGACCATTTGAAATGGGCACATCAGCAGCAGCTTCTAATTACAGAGTATGTAATTTTATTTATTCAGAGGGGGAAACTCAAGGTAAGGCCCCAAGGAAGAGGCAGCTTACAGTTTAGTTGGATCTGCAGACCTTTCTGGCATTGGCCTTTTATTTATAAACTGGATGAGAAGTAGTTTTGTGAGAAGAGTCACAAGTGTATTGTGTTTTGAGTTTCCTCTCAGAAGGAAGAACTACAGTTTAACCAAACTTAATTAACTTATGTTACTATTTAAGAGCAAAGGGGAAGGAAGCCACAAAACACAGATAAGGACTCCTTAGGATGTTTTTACTTTTGAACTCTGTATCAGCAGCATAAAAACAGTTTATCAATGGCATAACAGAGGTGTTAGGGATGTTTTAACAGAGAAGAGCCTCTGACCAACACATTTTAGTAATTTACCTATATCTGGTTACAGCCCTCTAATTAAAGCTATGTCAGAGCTTCTATGTATTTTCAGCTTTCTGGAGTTTATCACTTGACTTTAAAAATTAGCTGCTGGCTAAAATTTGTCATACAAGGACTTACATAGGAGCATGTTTTAAATAATAATAATAAAACCACACTTTGACAGCTTTATAAGTTATTACAGTGTTTCAAAAAAGAAATCTGTCAGTTTAGGTTTTCTTAGGACCCCCTGGAAATGGTGCTGTCTGTTAAACAGCAGTCCCTGACATTTGGGGATTTTTTGTGTTGGGAGTGAAGCCAGATACCTCAGCTGAGGCATGTTTCCAAAAGAAGTTATTGCAGGTGTGTTTTATTAACTCACCTCCCCATGTATTTCTTCTGCATTTTAGGTCAGAAACTTCAAGGGCTGGGACTCTCTGCTCTACTCATGTTGTTTTGGTCTGACTGCAGTACAAAGGTGGGGTCACATTTGCACTAGGTCTTGTTGTGCTGTTTTGTTTGGTTGGTTTGTTGTTTTTTTTACACCATAAAAAAAAAAATGAAACTTGGCTGAACTTGAGATTCTTGCAAGCTCTCAGCTGGAGTTGTGCACTGTTCCTTCTTCTTCCACAGCAGATGTGTCAAGGTAGGAATATAGACTCTACTTCCTTGCTCCAGTGCTGTACCAAAGCTGTAGGTGAAAGTCATCCTGAATTTGATTTGCCTCTGAGCAGACACACAGCATCCTGATTCTGTCCTGTCCTCCTGTGTTGGGTGCAAGTCACCCTCTGCCCATCAGTCAACAGTAGTAGCAAAGGAGGAATTCACTCTCTGCGCTGTGCTCTGAGTGTAGCTTTTATATATGGCTGAAAACAACACTCCTTGGTGGATCTTGTTGTAGGACTCTCTTCTGTGATAACTCTCGGCTGTGCTCTTTCGTTGGATGAGCCCAGAGAGCTCACTGGGAATTGAGTATGCTCTGGGGAAGCCCTGAGCATGCTATGAATGAATGGGTTTGGCACTAGGTGAGACAAATAAGGTGGTTTTTTTTATTCACATGATTGTTTCTGTCTGTAAGCTACTGCACTTCGCTCTTTACCCTGCTGCTCCATGTCCTCTGCCTGTAGGTGTCATTTTCTCCCTTAGTAAGGAGACATCCACCTGCTGTTAGCAACAGAGGTTGATTGCTCACCATCCTGAGACCACAGGTTTATCTTGACTACAACACGCTGAAGGCAGCAACACCTCTTATTCTGAACCTTGAAGCTGCTTAGTGTGTCAGTCAGGCTTGACATTTGCTTGCCTGTTTTTTTTCTGTACTTTCACAGTCAGAAATCAGCTGGGGTTTCAGTTACTGAGAATATTCACTTTTTGAGCATGTTTTAGTATAGCTATATAGCCAGGACATGTCTAGGCAGGTGTAAAGGCTATTCATTTTCCTCATGTTGGCTAATGTAACTTAAAATATTCTCATCTGAGCAGGGTTTTGCAAGTGTACTAAGGTTGTGGGGAAGGGAAAGTCTTTTCAGGCTGCCATCACGGCACACTTTGGTGTTTTAAATACACAGAGACCTCATTTAATACCTTAGCAGTAGGCTCACAGCTGTACAAATGTGACTAGAGCAACCACAAAACTGGTTGCTCTTCTGACACAACCTTATGACTAAGCTTTCCCATTGTAACGTTGGTTTTGTTGGGTTTTATTGGTTTTTAAGGTCTGGTTTGTGTTACTTTTGATACACCTGCTATGATTTGGAAGGGTGACTCAGGCTGCGGGGGTCCAAGTTGGGATCTGAGCTTCAGCCACCTGTGCCTCCCTTATTCTTCCTGTATAAGTGGACTGACAGTACTTTCCCCCTCCCCATTTAATTGAAAGCTTTTAGAAGGACGCCCTTCTTACTACATTGGTGGGATGGCTGGCTTGCTTGCTTTGTTTTTTGACTGATAGCGCTAGTTTTTGCTATAATGCCAATATTAAGTAATGAGAAATGAGTGAGACAACACTTCTTCCTACCCTGTATAGGGTACACCATATCACAGTGCCGAGTATTTTTTGTGAGAAGAGATAAACAGCCCCCTGTGCTTCTGCATGGGGAATGGCCACAAAGGAGGGAGGAAGGAAGGGCAAGATTATTTTTTTTGGCAGTGTTTTATTTTGAAATCCCAAGCTGAATGGATTGCACTAACTTGCTAGCAAAGGGGAGAAGAGGTGCCAGAGTTTTAATATCACAGTGTTAACACAGTTTTAGTCCTTTTTTCCCTCTCTATCCATTTCTGTCCTGGAAGTCATATTTACAAGCGTATTTTGTGGCATCAGTCTCTGATGTGTATGTGAAATCTTTGTGTGTTTCTACCTAATGCTGAATTTTAATTGCATATTTAATATCTTCAGAAAAAAACTTTTCTATAATTGGAATGTCAGACTATCAAATCAAGCTGGGTGGGACCTCTGTGTTTCATCCTGGGTAGCACATGCTTTGGGTTCAATGGGGCATCTCCTCTCCAAGCACTGCCTGAACCGATTGGCAGTACCGAGTGCTGGGCTGCCTTTTCCAGAGTCCGTCCTTAGGGTGCTTGGTACTCAGACTGTCAGGACAAAAGCTGATTCAGACCAGCTTGATGCTCAGGTATACTGAGAACTAAACCACAAGCAGATACCATCAGAACACATTTCACTTGTGACCTTTCACAGCCAATGAATTAGAGGGATTTTCCTTTGCTGTGGATCAAATTTAAAACTACTTCCCAGGAGTGAAAGGTCATTGCGTGGAGTCATGATATCCAGTTAAATACAGCTAAATAGAACTCGTTAGCATCACAATGAATGGAGTTATATATTACCTGGTCTGGAGGATGACTGAGTGGAGTAGAAGGAGGGGGAGAGCAAAGGAATAGATCCCTCATCACCCTTAATAAAGCACCGTAATAGCAGAGGAAAAGCACGAAGAGCAGAATTTGACTAAATCAGCCCTTTAAATCTCTTTCTTCTGGCCAGCAATTTGAGTGGTTAGAAAAACATGGGAAGTGTTGCATAAAGGATGTATTCTCCTCTTGCCGTGCTTGCATTCGTAGGAGTTACAAATCCATCAAAGTGAGAATATACCATTTACCAGCTCCTGGCGGCGCTTTGATCTCCAGATACAGTCTGCACTGAGGAAAAAGGAAATCCAGTGATCTTGTGTCTGAAATCAGATTCCCTTGGAGGGGCAAACTGCACCTCTAGACATTATCTGATTGGCAGAAGGACCTCATATATAAGTAGATCCATGACATCTTTTATTCTTCCAAGCCACCTCCCTTCTGGGGAATATTTCTTGCTCTCCAGACCTTTCCTAAAGACTGCTATTTCAGTCTTTCTGTTTCTAGTCATGCTTCAGGAAGGTTATATTCTTCAGACTAGATGTGAAGGTGCATGGCTCTCCTCAGCATTGGCAGCAGGTCAAGGGATGTGAAATGAGTGCAGGAGGCTTTGGGAAGTGCTTTAGGAACTTTGGTGAAGAGGCTGTCTACAAATGGGGAGCATCTAGACACAGAACTTAGCATCATTGTCCTGTGAAGTGAATAGGTTATAGTCAATTGTTTACCTTGGTGATCTGGCTTTTTGTTTTTTTTTTTCCTTTCTCCCCTAGTTGGCATGGTTGGATCTTTGTATTCTGTTTTCTGGGAGAGGGAAGGGTGGATGAGATTAAAGGGAAGGACCAGCTCCTTTGTTTGTTTTAAGTGAAGCACTATTTGAATTTTCCCAACCTTTTTTGCAAGTGGTTCCTTTGCTTTATATATACTGCTTTGACTTTTCTGTGCTTATTTAAGGCTTAATATTCATAATAGCGAAGCAGGTTACTGTCACTAGTAGTCAAATAGAGCTGGGCATCTACAGAGGTTCTCTTGCTGTTTAATTCAGAAGAGATCATTGAGATCTCTGCTCTGGCTTCCAGCATAAACTGGACTTGGACTACTGCACTCAACAAACCTATCTCAGCTGGCACATCCCTGAGGACAGGCATCTCTTCTTGATGTGCAGACTTCAAGCCATGGATGAGCTGCCATTTTGCTGCCATAGATGGTGTTAGATTTCTTTTCTGGCTGGTTAAGCAGAACCCAAGATGGAAATAAATTGGATTTTGAGTATCTTGTGGGTATGGTGCCCTGCTTAAAAACAGGTGTTCCCAATCTCCCTTCACTCCTGCTTCAGGCCATGTTCTCCTGCTCCCCTCTCAACACCAGATCCAGCAATCTGCAGCAATTCAGGAATTGGGGCAGACATCCCTCTGAACAAAAACAAATTTTTGTCCAAGTCAGCTGAGTGTGTCATTAAGTTAGCAACAGTTTTGCTCCCTGCTGAAACCCCTGGAGATGCCATGGGTATGATCCAGCATGCAGCAGGGCCTCTGCTGGCTGTTTGGACAGTGTGGCTGCATTTAGAGCCCCAGACCAAAACCATGCAGTTCCCAAGCTATAATGTTGAGAAAAGTTGGTGACCCTCACCCCCCTCCAAAGGAAATTTTTTCATTTCTTGCCCCAAGTATGATATAGAAAACATACCTGCAAGCAGTATGTTCTGACAGCTGAAAGAAAGCACGTGGGACAAATGGGAAGAAGCAATGCAGAAAGAGGATCAGCAATGAAAATTCACATTTATGCATGCTAAATCAGGGATTAGCCACAGTGGGTGTAAATTATTTTATTAGTATACCCAAATAAACCAACACTCAGTGCTAACAGTCCTTAAGTATTTACAATGATTCACTGAAGAGATCTTAGCAGAGGATGGTCCTGGGAGAAGTCTGGAATATTTATGGGGTTTTTTTGTTTGGTTTGGAGTTTTGTTTTTAGAAGAAAAGTTGTGTTTTAATGACTTCCAATAAACCTGCCATCCGTGTACTGGAAATACCTCAAAATTTCCACCCGTGCCTGAGGCAAGCTCCGCTGGAGTTAGGCAGTGCTGATTTACACCAGCTGAGGTGCATGATTTTATTTTATTTTATTTTTATTTTTATTGGGGTTTTTTGTCCCTGGTTATAAAGTTTTTACTAGCTGGAGGAGATCACATTCCATTCGGGAGCTCGCTTTATGTTCTTCAGATAGGAAATCATCACCTTGGTGCAGACAAGTTTCAGCATTTTGGCATTGAGAAAAGAGGGGGCTGGGGAGGGGAGCAGGTTTATGCTTCCTAAATGAAGCACTTCACATGGATGGGGAAATGCCTCCAGCAGAAGCAGGCAGAGGGAGCCTGCTCTGTAAAGAACATCTGGAAATACAGACATACACATTGCTTTTCTTCATCCTTTCAGAGCTGCAGGGAAATTCTGGCCCAGAAGACCACTGCCTACTCTGACTCTAAGCTCTCCTCATCATCTGCAGCCGCCTCCTTTCCCACAGGCTTAACCTGCTGAACATGGGCTTTTCCCAGGCTAAGGCTACCTGAACAGGTAATGTGATACAGCGATCTGTCATCTTCAATAGGGTAATCAGCCACCTCTCTCTTTCCCCATTTTTTAATGAGGAAATGATCTTCCTCCCCTGCTTTTAATGCAATGTATCTTTTTGGATTTATAGAAATGCTGTGTACATCCAAGCCACTGCTGAGTGATTCTATCAGTTTGGTTTATCTTAGAATTATTCTGCACTTTTGTGGTTTCTAAGGCAACCACACTTTTTGAATGAACTGCAGAGTAAATGAAGGTATCCAAAATACGTGACAGGTCAATCTACATGACGTGCCTCTGCTATACGAACTACATGCAAGTAGCAGTTCAGTTCTTAAAACATTTAAGGCTAAATGGTATCTTGAGCTCTTACAGAACCTGCCTTGTATCAGTCACAAGTCTGATTCTTGCTGGTATGGGACACGGTGCTTGGTGTGGACAGGCGGGTGAGCACTGAAAGACAAAGCAGAGCCTTGAGGATCACAGGCTGGGCCTTAAATAAGAGGTCAGCAGGTTCAGACAGCTTCCAGGTGAAGAGAAGTAACAGGAGAAATCCTGAGAATTTTATCATGAGCATTGCTGTAAGTCTGGTTAAGGGGATGAAGGTGTTTATTTATCTGTTTTCTATTTAAACTTACCAGGAATCGAGGTATTGGAATTCTGAACTTTTCAGTCTCTCTTTCTTTGTTTACTGAGGGTTTCCTCTCTCTGCAGAAACAGGACTTACTGTGTGTTTTAGAGACATGATTTTTCCAGTGTAGATCAATTTGGAACTGCAGAAATCATGGACCATTTTTATTTATTCTGAGGGTAATATCACCACTAACAAAAGTGGAAGTGGTGTTGCAGCAGGATTTCCCCTACATCCAGCAACAGGTGAACATGAAATAACAGCCTGTGAGCTTGGGGAGGGATGGCTCTTGGTGTCAAGGTGCAGCTCAAGCCACCTCTATCATACCCAGGCTTCCTCTTTGGCAAGGAAAACTTCTGATGCAGGCTTTCATCTGCTTCGTTTTTATGTAGTTCAGTCCTGGTGCTTCTAGATTCCTGTCCCTCCCCTCCCTCAAAAGAAATATTTATTTAATAGATTTAATAGATTTTGCATTGCTCTTGCATTTCCATTTTTAGCACATGCAGATGTGCTCGCTCTGATGGAACCTTTCATTTTAATAAATGGGGAAGGTTTTTTTGCACACACCAACTGAGCTGCAATTAGGATTATTACAAGAAATAGATCCAAGGAAGGTTCCTGTGTAGGCTAGGTCTGAGGTTCCTTGGCAACACTGTGTGGAAAAAAAATGAAGAAATTTCCTTTATAATATTTCTTTTCCTCATATGTAATCTCCAGTTGGGACTTTTCTTCCCTCGAATTTCTCTTCCCAGGAAAGCAGGTAGGTGTAACTATAGGTATTCCCCTGAGCCTTCTCTTAATGCCATAATAACAGAATGGGACTGTTCAAAGATGTGCTTGAAATATTCAATCACCAATTCTTCTCTGAGCAGTCAAACATTATTCCACCTTTGTTCTTGCTTTCAGCTAAACAAAAATCAAGGCTATGCCCACCAAAACTTCAGCATTTAAGCTGTTGTCATTCTGCCTTTGCTCCTGAGAGTTAAAACATAGAAAAGCATTTCAGTTTCCAAACCCAAGCATGTGAAACATGCACTCTCCTTAAATTGCTGTTGAACTCACTTCAGATTATGAACATATTCTGTGACATCCTTGCAGTGTTTTCACAAAAAAAGCCGGGTAACCTTGCTGAATGAGCCAGCCTGTAAAATTGCAGCAGTTTCCCAAGGCAGTGGCATGGCTGAATGCAGCTCGGTGCGTCCAATTGACATAATTTCCAGATATCCTAAATGCCACAATCTCAGAAATGGAAGTGTAGAGAGTGATCTGCTGAATTCTGCCAGGCAGTCACGAGGGTGCGAGTGGGTTTGGACCTCAAGTCTAGACTAGCCAAACCTGTATGCAGGGGAGTCTGGGAGGACTTGCCATTAGGGGATTTGCTCCGAGCCATCAGTGCTGTACCTCATGCAGGCTATGAAAATAATCCTTAATGGGTGGGCAGGAAGGGATCCCTTTAACTCCTAGAACTTGAGGGAAAACATTTTTAGGTGGGAGGCTTATTTTAAAGGCCTCTGACCTGTTTTTCTAAGGGAGCAGTCACCAGCGTTCCTGAAATGTTTGGACAGCCTAAGGACTGAAAGGTCTGAACAGCTTCTCTCTGCTGAGCAAACTCTGGAGACGGCATTTCTTTACGCAAGTTTAACAGTGGGTGGTAAACAGAAAAATGTCTCTTCCCTCACATCGCAACATGATGCGTCATGTACAGCTTGTCAGGAAACAATGTCTGGTTCATGTTTGCTGCCAGATATTACTGCAGGAGGAACACCTGACCTGGGATACCTTTTTTTTTTTTTTCCCCCCCAGGTAATTAGTGGGTGGGGTTATCCACACCAGTGCAAGTATTTGGGGATTAACTGCAAATCATTCAGCAAAATCAGAAGCATCACTTAGCAGAAACTCAAAATAGTTACTGCTATGTGCAGTATATGCTTCTGTGGCTTTTTTTTTTTTTTAAGGTAGTTATGTCAACTACCACAAACTTCCCCTGAACCACTCTGACTTCTCAAGAAATGAAAGCAGATCCTTGCATAGAGGGTTAGAAAATAGAGTTAACTCAGTATCTTGTTACAAAACAGAGTGATTTCTGAATTTAAATTTTAGGATTTCTGTTCATTGAGGTAGTTGAGAGGGGGAGGAAACTGGCAGCAGCACAGTTTTCACAGCCTGCTTTCATGTTGGAACATCAGTGGAATATCCCCCACTCTGTCCATACGTGCAGGTCTGGGACTTATACAAAGAGCATTGCACCATTAAAATAATTTCTCAGACAAAATTCCCTTTAGCTGATATATGTTATTGTATTTATGTATAATTGTATTTATACACATATAACTAAGGACAGGCTGGATTGGTTGGGATAAATTGAATGATAATGCTAAAATGAATACAAAATTAATAATAATACTAAAAAGCCTTTGTTCTTCTACAGCTGAGAGCGCTCAGTATTTTGCAGACCTGGCCTCCTAAGCAGTCAATACAAGGCTAGATGATAAAAGTTTGGGTATGGCAGTGTAGTAGTCTCTTTTGACAGTCTTTCTCTGCAGCAAAATAAAATTATTCTGTTGTTACATGGAGCCCAGGTAAAACTGATAGCATGTGGCAGTGTTTATTTTTATCAGGTGTAATGCCTTCCCAGGAGGTGTTCGTAGCACTGTCTTCCCTGGAAACCCAGAAGGCTCTGCTGTGCTCATGTGGCAACAGATATTGCCAAAATGAATTCTTGGAGCAGAAATTGCCTGTTCCCACTTAAAGCCTCTTCATTCAACATTTGTAATCGCCGAGTCTCCTCGCAAACTCATCCTCAAAGACCCGAATGTACTGAGCTCGTTAGATCTTCCCCCATAAGTCTCATTCTCCAGCTCCTGTATTATTTGTGTGGTTCCTTTCTGAACTTTTTCCACTGATTCCAGATACACAAGTGGACCTCCAAACTAGACATAGTTTTGCTGTCATGGTCTTGACGTAGCTCCCTACAGAGGCAGGATCACTTCCCCACCTCTAACTTGATACATCCCTTCTCATACGCAAAGAAGACACACTTGCCCTTTTAGCTGTAGCTTTGCATTGAGAGCTCATGTTGAAGCTGTTATCTCCACGGACTTTTTCAGTCTCGCTCAGGGTCACTTTTTTCCAAGACAGAGTCTTCCATCTTATAGCTGTAATCTGCCCTCTGGGTTCCCAGATGTATCGCCTTGCATTTGGCTGTATTATGTGCAGCCAAACTGAATCACAATCATTTGACCAGGACATTCGGCTTACTCTATAATGGTAACCAATCCTGGTGATGTCTGCTGAAACTTTATCAGCAAGAATTGTATATCGTCACCCAGGTTGTTGGTAATAATCTTCGAATACTGCTGGACCATAGGGGAATACGTTCTCTTTTTTTTTTTTTTCATGCGTATCTCTAAAGGTATCCTCCTAATTGGTATTTCAATTGCACCTGTCACAAAGATGGTTTGAGGATATAGAAAGTATATACTATGTAACTCCTTTTAACGGGAGTCTTAATTCAAATTTGCACTTACAGTAGAAAAGTTGAAGAACCCTATGTTAACAAATTGTCTTCGTGAACCTGCCCCAGAATCCTTCTACCCTGCCACCCCCCAAAAATATCTCCCAGACAGGTTTGCTAATTCCTAACATGTATCAAAAATACACTAATACATACACTGGTACAAATTATGTCCTTGGCACTAATTATCTGTTATTAAAATACTGAACAAACTGTTCCATTATTTTTCTGGGATCACTCTTGAGCTAGCCTCTGTAGAATGCCGCATATAATTTAAAGTCTGTTTTCCTAAGGAAATTTTATTTAGTCAGATCTGGACATCACTCATTCCTCTCCAATAACAATTGAAGCTATTAGCCAATTTAAACTAAATTTCCTGGTGAGGCTAAAGTTCCAGAGATGCTAATTATTAGCAAGTTTTGTAAACAAGTTCCAACAAAAAGAGTGAAAGAAGGAGGCTTAATGTAATGCCCATTGCTCAGCCAAGCCTACTGCGTCCCAGAGACTTCATCTAAGAGAAGACTTTGGGGAAAGCTGACTCCATAAGTTCAGTGTCATGGTACTGATGGGAGAAGATCTCGGGGAATTGCTTGTCTCTTTTTCCCCACTGTTTTGTAATGTTAGACTAAGTTTAACATACCGCTTCTCAACTAGTGCCTGTAGTACACTTCAGTGTGTTGCATACAACTCTTGTTGCAAAGATGTCTATTTTTGGTAGGTACCATGTCCTCTCCTTACTTGTAGTCCAATGTCAGCATCCTATTAAGAAGGTGGCATCTTCTTCCTGTGCTCCACATGCAGAACAGATATAGCTGCAGACAGTTCCTGCCTTTTTCTACAGATCTATTTATCACTTCTCTGTCTCAGGCTAGCAGTGATCATACATGTGACCTATAGTTTGAGTGTTCCTAATAAGCCTTTCTTAAAAGGCTTATATTCAGCTCTTTAGACCACAGATATTTCAGGAATTCTGTTGGCGTCAATGAGCAGTTGACTACATATTCTAGCTTACAGTTTTTATTTGACCTTATCTTGTTTCCTTCTGTTATATACAAGCTTTACATTACTGATTGTGCATCTACTTGCAGTATGTACAGCTGCAATATTGACATTAATGAGGGCTCCAAGATAGCATTTACAGTCAATGAATGACAGCAGCATATGTTCCACAGACATGTCTATTTTTGAGACCCATCTTCCCATCTCAGCCTAACAACCACTGTCCACCTGGTGACAGTTTGGAAGAAAAATGAATGTAAGAAATCAGAGCAAGAGGAAAGAGAGGGGCGATGCTGAAGATGGTTTGGGAGGGGAAAGCAACCCCGCCGTAGATTGCACTTGCCCTCACTAGCCTTGTGAATGGTGACTAAGTCGAGGTTACACAGAGATGTTAAAAAGATGAGACACAACACAAGAGGAAGAAGTGACAGGATGAAAGGTTTGCTGAGATCAAATGAGAGAAATGAGGACTCGAAGGTCAGTCCTCCCTCTTACGCTGGCAAGTTCAGGCGTTGGCTGTGCAAGGAACCACAGATGACAAAGCAGGATCTGCTGAACGACATAGGGATGAGGGGCCTGATTCTTCACTCTCTTACACCAGCCTTGCTTGTGTGATACCCCCTGTGACTTCAGTGCATAAAGCTGGGAGCAAAGGAGCAGCAAGTCCTCTGAACGAACTGCGTAGGAGTACTTAACCCCTACTGGGTGGGTCACAAACCTGTGATTACATTAGTGCTCCCAGAGGCCTAGGAACACTTTGGGAAGATTTTAAGAGCTCAGCGTTTAACCATTTATTTAGCTGCAAAGAAAGGAAAGGTTCTATCTCTGCAAACATTTCCCCATAAAATGGGAACACTCATAACTGAGTTTTTGTTCACTGCAAGCCCCATGGAGTTCTGATCGTTTTCCACTATCTGGTGAAATGTAGGAACAGCAACAAAGCAGTAATAGCCACAAATATCCCAGGAAACGTTTGGAAGCTGTGCAAAACACCCACAACGATAAGGGGTGTAACCAATCCTACAAGACGACTGTATGCAAAGCTGCGTAGTGATTACATATAACCAATATGGGATTAAATCCATATTCTCCAGTAAATTCTTGGTTTTTCTACAGACCCTGGTCTAAAGTGGCTACAGACAACAACTAATGCCTCTCACAAGTGTATCCTCAACGTGGACTGGGAAGATTTTGAGTTTAAATGTCATACTGTATTTAATGTCACTATTCTGCTCAGCTCTGCAGTCCATGTAGGTATTAGCCACGGAGTTGGCCCATTAGCAGTATTCCAGCCATTACAGCAGTAAGGGAAGATGAATGTGTAAATATAAGTAATATTCTAAGTAACTTAACTATCAGCTAGATTTGGTTTTCCTGGTCCAATAATACCTATAGCCTTTCTGCCCACTAAATACAGAAAAATAAATTCATTATTTGCTTACATTGTGCAGTGCAACATGGTACAGAAACTTTAGAGGGGGTGCTAATGAAAACCAGAAGCTCAAGTCAGCATAGTGATGCAACTGGACTGATTAGCCTTACCAAGAGCCTGGGCTCATTCACACAACATAATGCTGCACTGACATGGTCATATTGTTTCTGGGCTCTGAACTGGTGTCTCTGCATGCTGAGAGGAAATGGCTGCTGATGGTGCTCTGAGCAAACTGGAGGATGTCTAAGAAAGCATGGGTTTGCACTGTGTGGGCAGACCCTTTGTAGCAGATTCTGTAGGGTCTTGCTCCCATCGGTCATGACACTTAAAGACCTCAGTGGCCATGAAAACTCCTCCTTGTGTTCAGTGGGAAGGGAAGAGAAGGAATCTTACAAGAAAAAAAGATCTTTTGGCAAATCTCTTTTTGTAAATGTACTGATGAAAATGATTTAATTTCATGAAAATACATGGTGTATTAAGCCAGGCTGTTCACTCTGACTTCAAACAGATATAACAAAGGTGATCGGCTCTGCCGAAGAGGTGGGGTTTTTCCATCAAATTTATTTTAATTTGAAATAAAATCCTTTTAAGAATATATCTTGAGATTAAATATTGATCCTGTAATCCACCATGCAGAACATGCGTGTAAACACAATCTGTAACACAGAATGATATGCTGTAAAAGAAGAAATTGTTTTTATTTGCTTTCACATGGTTTTCAGTTGAAACCACACCCCTGTGGTCCAAAAACTCAGTCTGAGAACACCTCCAAAGCAACACTTAATGTGTGTGTATGTGCATTAATGAATTTCTGTTCTCAGTGAAAGAGGACTGCACGTCTCAGCACTCTGAATAAGAACAGAGCATTCAATCCCTCTCCATAGCAAATTCAACCTTCAACAAGTTAGTTCTTCCAGGGATGGCAGTGATGCAAAACTGCTTTGCAAATGTTTTTCTGGGTTTTGTTGCTAGGTGATGACTTGGAAAACTTTGCTATTCCTGCTTAGAGGTTTAAAAAAAAACAGGCCTCACATTAAAGAGTATAAAAAATAGGCCATCTTGCTCCGTAACTCCCATTTCCTAACTCCTGGAGTCTGTACCCTGTGTGCCTTCTACACTCTCACGTGCCCCTCTCTCCCCCTGCCTTGGATCTGCTTGCCAGAAATTGGAGGCCCAAAAAAACACTTCTATTATAGTGTAAGAAAGGGAGAAAACATAAATCTTTCTATCCCTGACCAAAATAAGCAATTTTGCAAGTGTGTGTTGATTTATACTGGCCTTTTCTTTCTACTTAAATTTTACTGGTTTTTAATTTTATTAATCCAAACCTGAATGAACAGATTAATTACTGATGAAGTAGTTGCAATCACTTTCATGTAGCAAGAAACAAGAAAGCTTTGGGGATGACTCCACTGGAGTTTACTGAATCATGTACTGGGGTTGGATGCAAAATCCCTTGACTGATAACATGTTGGTAATTGATGAGGAAAAGATCTAGAGGTGACATTGTGAAATCAGGTTGGGAGCTCAAAGAATTATTCCTTGGGCTATTTCCAAACTAAGCCTGTTGGTGGGGGGGAAATAAGGTGTATTTATTAAATTCATTGTTGATTTTTGTGTCTGTTGGGTTGGGTTAGTTTTGATATCTTATTATCCAAGTTTCCAGAGGTGTAACCTTGAGTTAGTACATGGCTAAACACAGTACACTCAGAAGCAACTAGCCACTGCTGCTGGCCTGGAAAGCTATTTCTAAAGTCAGGAATGAAAGTCTTGTGCTATAAACTAAGTATAGGAACAAACATTTTTTATATAATGGGTCTGGACCAAAATATCGATAATGGTTAAAAATTATAGTGGTCAAGAGCTAAAGTCAGAGGAGTAAATGCCTGTTTTTACCAGCCAGAAAATAAGCATCGCTGACCTTTATAGCCTCAATTTACAATCTAGCTCATTTGGAGCTTAATCCCATCTCATCAGGTTGGCCCAGTAAGAAGACCCAAATCTCATCTCCAGAAAAGTTCTTGGCTTTTGACAACATTCGGTCACTTAAAATGATAGCATTTCTTGAGTGTAACTGGCACTGTACAACTCCATTGAAAGACATAAAGCCAAGAATTTCAGGCCCTAATCCTGTAAATCCTTGCATTTTCTTTTAAAATCTATTCACGTGAAAAGCTCCTTTGGCTTCAGAGACACCATTTGTATTCATGACTTTACGCGCATGAGAGTTTTTCTTTGATCAGGGTCTAAAACCAGGAGAAGCAACAAGCCTCAGTGTCTGACTCGAGTTTCCATCACCCGGTCCTAGAAGGCTCTTGGTGGTTGTGGGTTTGGCTCTGCTGCAGGACTTGTTTTCTCTCCCTGTGCAGCCTCCACAGCAGACGCAGAAGTGCTAGCAGTCGCTTTAACACTTCATTAGTTATGGTCTGATGGCAGAAGTTATATTCTCTCACGTCAGTAAGCAGTAAGTTGGATGAAGGGTGGGAAAGAGGCACTTGGTTGTATGTCTCAGAATGGGCAGTCCTTTCACAGGAGCAAGTGGCACAGACATAAGAGATTGCTGGATTTCTGGCTGCCTTTTTTTTTTTTATACAAACTTAAGTAAGCAAGAATGTAGTCAGTGACAGGTGAATTAGCTCCTCTCCAGCCTTCATTATACAGAGTGGATGGCAACTCTACTCTCAAAGATTCAGAGATGCATTTATTAGCTAATTATGTATTCATCCCCATGATAAAAATTATTCATTGCAACATTGCTATTCTGTGCAGAATACTCCAAGAGAAGGGAAGGAGATGGATACCATGTAGAGAGGGGGCTTTTTGTGGTTGGTGGTGTTTAATACCTACTCACTAGTGAGCTTTATGTGTGGTGTATAGATCTCTTTAGCTAAGGCTAAAGTTCTTTAAAGGTACCAGTTCAAAATTAACTGTTTATTGTTGGAACAGCTTACAGTGGGTTTACTCCACCTTGTAAGTCGTCTGGTCCTTGGCTCTGCTGACATCAAATCAGCTTCTCACCAGTGTTCGAACTTCTGCTTTCCCCTTGTGACCTGCCTGCAAGCAAAATGATGTGGATCAGTCAATGCTTTTTGTGATAGCACTGAATTATCCTTAGAAACTTGCTGTACTCGGTACACACTAATGTGTTTTGAACACGTTTTTAAAAATATATGTCTGTTTAATGGTCTAAAATAATTTGGGAAGGGTAATGTTGATCTTTGGGGTGCAAAAATTATCCAGTAGCTTAAAAGAAAGGCAAAACCAACAAACAGCTTCTTACTCAACATCATTCAATCTCTAGTACCAGTTTAAAAGAACTGTAGAAGATGACTACCAAGAACGCAGCATGTGCATCTCTGTAAAGTATGAGAGAAGGGAAAGGGGATTCTAGTCTTCTTTCAGGTATTTTAAAACAATGGTGAAAAATACAAGTTAATTTAGTCAAATGAAAGCAATTTGCAGTAGTGCAATACCTAGTGGGAGCAGTTCATGTACACACCCGCACACAATGAAAGATGCCACATAAAAGACTGTTAGAGGTGGGCCAGAAAGGACTGTCACTGGTGTCTACAAACATCCCTCTCCCACTCTGGTGGAGGGTTTCTGCCAGGTGAGGTGGCACGGTGGGAGTTGCCGTGCTCGTCTGTTTGCCTGGGGGACCAAAGGCTTATAAAGGTCTGCTGTCCACATCCATGTGTGTGTCCCCTGCTAATGACTTTTGAACTCATTTGCTGATTTCACCTGAACTTGACAAGAACATAAAGGTCTCAAAGATCAGTAAGTTCCTACAGGTTTCAAGAGGTTTCCAATTAGTCTTGAGGCAGGGGCCCAAACTGTAGAAAATCAATATATAAGAGAAAAAAAAGCACATATAAATGACCAATTATGTCAAATACTTCTACTGGAACTTCATCCTCAGACACCAAAGACAATGATGAGAGGTAAATGTGTAGGAAACCAGGCTTCATTAGCTTCATTAGCTTGCAGAACTGCTTGTTCCGTTTTGGGTGGTTAAACAACCATAGGAGAAGTTTGGTTGCTGAAAGGGCAGTAGGATGTGGGAAATGCGTGGGGACGGTGGCTGCTGGCTCCAGCAGAGCTGTTACTAGACCAGACACATTCAGAAGTCTATGCAATGAGGTGTCCAAACTCAAATGACCTAATTGCCCTCAAATGGAGACAGTTATGGAGGAAGGTGCGATTGTCCAAATACTGGGAAATTTGCACCCTTGGAGCAAAAAATAAAGTCTGGATAACTGAGATAGCAGATGAGCTAATGATTTGTTTGGATTTCTTTATGACTGGTAACTTTGTATTAAATGCCAGGAACAGTCGGTGGAAACTCCCTTTAAAGATGTGTCTTGGATCAAACAAATGATTTGCAGGCAATTAGTTTGCTGTGAACAAATTGTCCAGGGACAGATAGTGTAATAACAGCTACATGCTGCAGGAGTTTTCCAGAGAAAAAAAAAGGAATGACTGAAATCTGTTTAAAGATTGAGCACTTTGGCAGGGGTGTTAACTGTGCGAACTCATATTGGTCCGCAGTAGAAACAGGACCATATGCAAGGTCCTGCACATGGGTCGGGGCAACCCCAAGCACAAATACAGGCTGGGAGGAGAATGGATTGAAAGCACCGCTGAAGAGAAGGACATGGGGGTGTTGGTGGACGAGAAGCTCAGTGTGAGCCGGCAATGTGAGCTCATAGCCCAGAAAGCCAACTGCACTCTGGGCTGCATCAAAAGAAGCGTGGCCAGCAGCTTGAGGGAGGTGATTCTGCCCCTCTACTCTGCTCTCGTGAGACCCCCACCTGGAGTTTTATGTCCAGCTCTGAGGCCCCCAGCACAGGAAGGACATGGAGCTGTTGGAGAGGGTCCAGAGGAGGGCCACGAAGATGATCAGAGGGCTGGAACACCTCTCCTATGAAGACAGGCTGAGAGAGTTGGGGTTGTCCAGTCTGGAGAAGAGAAGAAAGACCTTATAGCAGTCTTTTAGTACTTAAAGGGAGCCTACAGAAAAGGTGGAGAAGGACTCTCTATCAGGGAGTGTAGCAATAGGACGAAGGGTAATGGTTTTAAACTGGAAGATGGTAGATTTAGGTAAAATATAAGGAAGAAATTCTTTACTGTGAGGGTGGTGAGACACTGGAACAGGCTGCCCAGAGAAGCTGTGCCTGCCCCATCCCTGGAAGTGTTCAAGGCCAGTTTGGATGGGGCTTTGAGCAACCTGGTCAAGTGGAAGGTGTTCCTGCGCATGGCAGGGGGTTTGGAATTAGATGATCTTTAAGGTCCCTTCCAACCTAAACCATTCTATGCTTCTGTGATTTTCCAAATCTACATTTCTGACAAGAAGCCAGAAGCAGAGAGGAGCCCCACTGTGGCATGAATAAACCAGAGAATCAAGGAAACACCAGTGGACGTGGAGGAGATGGTGATTTGCCAAGGTTTCTATCAGAAGGATCTGCTGAAGAGCTGTACCCGTAGCTGGGGAGTGGCAAAATCACCGTGGGAAGCCTGCAGCTTGGCCACGGCAGTGATTCACCCACGTTGTGCACCAGCTGGGTCTAGGCGAGAAGCTTCATTAGTACAGCAGGAAGTAGCAAGCCATGAGGAAGAGGAAGGTGAATTAGTTCACGCCATGATAGTATGGGTAAGCATCTGCTGGCTCTGCTCTGAGCAGCCTGGAGCAGGGGCAGACCGGGACCCAAAACAAAAATAACATCAGAGAAATCAGCCCTACAGTAAAACGCCTCTCAGTGCTACTGGAGAAGGCAATAGCACAAATATTGTACAATGTCTTGAAAGGGTGCTGCCTGACTGCAGAAAAGCCTTCATTTCATTTACAGGAATTAGATCGCTGCTGAGGAGGTGCTGCTGGAAGTGGTCCCTGAGTGGTGTCACTCTGACAGGGAGTGTTGTCACTGATACTCGTATTTGCGGTCAGGATGCACTCTGGACCTATTTTCTTTTAGTAAATAGTTTCCTCATTCAAAAAAATGAGGTTTCCATCACACTGAAGGTAATCACAGGTGGAAATCAAATTTTTCAAGTCATTTTTTCAAATAGTTTCAGCAGAGGAAGGAATTGGAGTGAAATCGTTGATGCCTTTGGTACGGGCTTTGTCACTCAGTTGGTAATTGAAGGAAAAGACCATTGACAAGATATTTCAAGGTTTATCCTTCACCCTTTGTTTTTCTTACAACTACTTGAACAGAATTTTATATTTGTTTCATTTCAGGGCAGAAGGAGCCAAATCGATAATATCCCTGTACATACCCCTACATAAAGCACAAGTGTCTTTTTCAGTTTTTTTTTTCTTTTTTTTTCCCCCACTTTGTTAAGGAAGGAGAAATACACTGGGTTTATTCTGCCCTGTCCTAAGCAGGTTTTGGTT
>NW_009646965.1:773702-777408 GCF_000708025.1 Charadrius vociferus | reverse complement strand
ATGCTTGCCCAGCCTTAGCCAGGAGAAAACATATCTCCATCCCATGGCTCTCCAAATTTGCGTATGCAGAGAAGGAGCTCGCGGTGGGGCTGGAGCTTGCGTGGTGCTCCCCTCCCGTGGGACCGGGCAGGCTCAAGCATGTGCATGCCGGTGGTGTGGCCCTGTGCAAACTGGTTCATTGGGAGACTAATTATGAACCTGCCCTAACTGAGTGAGCAAAGAAATAGCTGCTCAGGGGAATATATGCATCCAAAGGAGATGAGGATTTCCTGTTGCCCTGAGTTGTTAGATGTGCAAGCATGCCTGGGTTTGCTGCCGAAGGACTGGGTGTGCTGTCACCGAAATGGCCTCCAGAGCTGCTTAGGGATTCCCAAAGGGGAGACCCTGGTATCTTTATAACATGTGGTTGGAAGTGGTTTGGTGACAGTGGCGAAAAATGTAAATTTAAAGGTGATCTGTGTTTAGGTGATGGGGATAAATCAAGGGATGCTGAGGGCAGCTATCCTCAGGTAGAAAAAGATAGTGATTAAAAGAAAAAGAAAATTATTTGTTGCTGTGGACATAGTGAAAGCGGTCCTGGCCACGTGACTGAGAGAAGGGGGGGGAAATCTGGAGAGATTTACATGGCACTAAAATTGCTTTGCTTTCTCACGTCACTGGCTAGGATGTGCTACGGATCATGGCACCACCTTAGGCTCTACAGAGGTGATGAGTAAGGCCGGGGTGGAAGTGTTGTGAGGGGTTGATTTACCCACAGCTCCAAGTTCATTTTCTCATGACGGCATGAGCCCAAACAGTTCCCACCCACCGGCTCGTCCTGCCAGCTCCCTCCTGTCCCCTTCCCGACCGGTGAAACAGCCATCCGCGGGGCCATGTTGCGAGCTGGCTGAGGCATCTGATCTTCCCGGAAAATAACCTGGCACGAATGATTTATTTTTTTTTTTTCATCTGCATCAGCTCTGGGATACACTTCACAGTGTTGTGGCAACACATCCAAGAGGGGGGTGGAGGCCGGAACGAGCAGCAGGGCGTGGGAATATTTTTAGTTTGATATTGCCATCAAAGGTAGGAGCCTGCCCTTAAACGTCACTTAAATTTAGAGAAAGTGAGCACCACTTTTCTTACAGGGTCCCTGTGAGAAACAGTGTAAACTTCTTTCAGAAATCAGGTTAAAGCAATCATGACTTCCAACTCAAACACGCCAGCACTGAAAATGTAGTATCTGCAAGGCCCACGGGAAAGGGGTGCAGTTGGTGGCTTTTGGTGGCAGCTGGGATGCTGTAGGCAGCACTGAAGCAAAAGTTTTCAAATAGGCTTCAAAAAATAAGTAATTTGTCTGGTTTTCTCCCATGTTCTGACTTACTAGGGATCACATTTGCTACCTAAACAAGAACACTTTTTAAATTGTAATCAAAATTACTCCAGAAGTTAGGGCTTTAAGCAAAATAGAAATGTATTGAGACTGACATTAGAAGTGTTGGGAGTTGGTAACTCCAACACATTTACTTGTAACTACTGTCAGGATTTTGAAATTCAGTTGAGTTGAGAGGTTTCATGGGGCAGCTAGTTTAGAAACATTTGAAATTGGGTAGTTGTGCCTCAGCCCTAATTGCAAGCAGCAAGAAAAGCATGTTTAAAACAACAATCTCTTTTCTGTGGGTCCCAGTGAGCAAAAGGGAGGCTTTAAAGAAGACTTTGTTGCAGAATTTCCCCTCCCAGTGCTGAAGGATTATAGACCCCCTTTTTTTTTCCCCCCACTATGAGAGAAAGGCAAGTTCACTGTAAGTTGAAAAGCAAACAGCCAGGCTAGGAATTTCTATGTACAAAGCAGATGGACACACATGGCCCTTTTTGGGATACTCGGGCAGGTCTCCTTAACCGCAGCCTGTTTTGCACTGTGTATCGCTCCATGCGGGCCATTGTTGCCACGCACCTGTCTGTAATTTTGGAGGTTCATCTACCTCCAGCAAACTATATTTAAAAACTCAGTGCTGATTAGAGGAAAAAAAAAAGTTCAGGGGAAGGGATTTCCTAGTTCACAAATAAGAATGTGCAGTGGAGCACTCACTAAGTAAACAGAAAACATGGGCAGCTGAGAGAAATCAATTTAGCTGAACAAACAATGTTCCATGTAATGAACTACTAATTATCCTTTTATGCCATGTCAGTCTGAGTGATTACAGAGCTGTGCAGTTTAATTTGACGTTTGAGCATTGCCTTGCTCCATTAGCCTCATATAAAGCTACGACACGTTGAGAGGAATTAAAAAAAAATGGTGGTGGGTTGGGGGGAGGGGGCTGTATTTATCCAGAACTAAGTAAGCACCTGTAGCAGTCACGGGGAAAAGAGCTTCTTCATTTTTTCTTCTTTTGGCTTTTTAAACTCTTGAATGTGGTGAAAGGGGCCGCACTTGGGAGACACGAAGGAGCATGTCGGATGCTTATAGAAAACTCCTTCAGCGTGTTGATAATGTCCCAGATCTTTAGCGCCTGCATTAAACTATCATCAAGGGCTAGAATAAATAAATTGCGTAGATCAGACATACATACAGATCAAGGGGAAAGCGGATGGTAAACAATACAGTGTGGGAATAAATATCTTTTCCTGGGTACTTTCTTTTTACTGGCGATTTGCACACAGTAGGTAAATCAAATCCCTAGGTGCTTGGGAAATCTCGTGGTTAATCTAGGACTCAAGGACATGTATTATAAATACTGCCTTATTATCATACTGTTTGTCCAACTACCTGTACTGATAACAGGATTAGAGGGAATTAACATATGGAGAAAGCTAAAGACAGTTTGTTGGGATATATATTATGGCTATTAACTCTAGAAGTACCAGTGCAATACCTATAGTCTGATATAGAGCTACATATTTTGGACAAGATTTTTGTTTCATAAGAGGTAAGTCAAGCCCAACATCACGGAAATTCTAGGGGAAATTTCCATGGGAAAGGTGCAGATGCAGGGAGGACCATGCCCTGTGTCTAGGTAATACACCAGCGTGTGAAACGGTGTCATGAGGGGTAGGTATGACCCAAGTGTCCAATGATAATATTTATGGCGTTGCATTCATTTAAGGACAAATTGAAAAGCAAATGTTTAAAAACCATTTGGTGTAACTGCCTGACATTTCTGATACGCACGCCACTGAAATATGTGCCGTGGCAGCCTCCAGGCTCACTCTTCTCACAGTGTGAACATAGACGAGAACTCCCAAGGTGGGATAATATTTAAAGAAATGCATTTTCAAAATATCTGTTTAAATTTTATTTTAAATATCAAAGACAGTGCGTAGCAACTTGAATGGAAAAAAGAAAGAAGAAAAAGGAAAGTAAAAAGCCTCCCCATAACTGGGAAACTCAAAGATTCAGTTGACTATTTTAGCTCAGACTTAACTCACATGAGGCCAGATCCTTGGCAGGAGTAAGCTGATTTCAATGAAGAATCCCTCTTTTGTCAGCTAAGGATGGGGCCTGAACATGTGCGCAGAGGACGTGGTGGCCCCTCTCTTGCGCTTGCTGTTGACACACAGCCTGCTTGTTTTGGCTGTCCCCTAAGCTGTCCTCAGGGCCTTCATCCTGTCCCCCTTTCTTTCTGTTGGGTTTATTTTTTTCCCAGGTCTGTTGAGAAATATCACTTTGACAACCCTAGAGACCGAGGGCTTTTTTGTCCACCACAGGAGTACCGCAGAAGTGGAAATT
>NW_009646965.1:750864-773661 GCF_000708025.1 Charadrius vociferus | reverse complement strand
CATCTCCTGGCCATGCCACAGCCCTCAGCCTGCTTCTTTGGGGTTTTTACACAGGGCTCAGCCACCTGCCAGGTGATACCAGTTTTTTGTTTGGGTTTTCTCTTTTGTTTGGTGATTATCCCACTGGACTGGATTGAAGATGAGTTGAATTTCAGCTCAGCTGCAAGGCATGACTGAGCTGCAGGCTCTTACCCCAGGGCTGAACTGGCCCCTCTGTTCCTTCCTAATGTGCGTTAGACACATTGGGGCCTTTCTCCGCTGTGCATTTGTAACTCCCATTGATGCTAATGGGTGTGACATGTGTCTATCCAGCGGAGAATAGACCGCATTGACTACAGCAGTTCCCCGGCCTTGAGCGATGCTCGTCACTTGATTAAGCCAAACTAATGAGGCACGACCGGGGCCAATGGGAATGTGTGGGACTCGGGTGTTGGGAAAGCCAGTAGAAACCTGCAGCTTTTACTGGGGGCTGGGTTTTGTTTTGCCAGGCAAAGATGCAGGATGCCACAGGATGGGGTGCACAGTAACAGGTGCTGTCGTAGAAATTAACAGTGCAGAGTGAGTTCACCATCGCTGATGACAGCACTCCGAATTGCCCTCTTCTAGTGATAATTACGTGTGAGAGTGTCTTGTGTGCTCAGCAGGGTTTAAAGCTAGGTTTGCTCTTGGCTTTTGCTCAGTGTGTTTCTACACTGGATCCTGAAGTTGGCCCTGTGGCTCTTTCTCCAGGGCATACGTACAGGTGTATTTTTGGCTCTTTAGCAGGCAGCCCGCAGGTGGCTAAGGCAGGCAGCAGCCTTTTCACCGGCATTAAACAGCATCCATTTGTGAAGTGGGAAAAAGCAGAGACCCTGCAGTGAGCGTTTCTTGCAGGTTGCCCACTCTGGAAGAAGAAGAGCCATGGGAGGCACAGCTCCTCTGCTGTGTGCTGGCCCTCCAGGACACTGCTGGCCACCACCTCTGAGCACAGAGAACCTGCTGTGCTCGGGAGGAGCTGGAGGAGGGCACAGGGCTGGGGACGCTTTTGCTGTGCCTGGGCCCAAATCATCCAAACTGGGCCAGATGCAAGAACAAAAACTTAAGGTGTGTGCTTGGGATCTCAGCCTCGGTCTGACTGTGACTGTGCTTGCAGAGAAACAGGTTAGGAGGAAAATCAGGATTTAGGAAGAGGCTGACACCTAACAAACTGAGAGCATGGACACGGCCTCTGTGAACAGGCGTGTAACCCATACGGGCACGAGATGCTGCTCGCTGAACCGAGGCCAGGAACCCTGGCCTTCCTGCAAGCACGGCATCATCCAGAACCACTGTGTTAGTGCGAGGGCTCAACCTAGTAGCCCAGGGCCAGACTACAAAGGCAGATAGGTCAGATGTAGATCTTGAGAGAAAACAGCATTGACAAAAACCTAAGTCCTATTTTAAGACTTGCTGTTTTGGAGAGCCTGGTTGAGAAGTTGCCTGTACTTTCCCCTGTACTTTACCTGCTGGTACATTCCAGGTCAGAGGAGGTTTGTATTTTTGTCATATTGCAATACTTGCCTTTATATAAGTGCTGCTAAGAATAAAAGTAGCAGTGGGAGAAAAACATCAGTTTGATGTCTAAATTTGGAAAACTTGATGAATAAATCTATTAACTTCGTTGTGGGGAGAGAAAAGAATAGCAACCCTTTGTTTAAAGAAAAGGTAAAATAAATATAAAATAAGAGCTGATTGCCCCCTCTGGTTTTCTGAGGTGGTTTTTTTTATGTTCTCTTGTCCCCTTCAGAGGGTAAATATTAATTGACTCTGTTTGATCTGTGGGACTCTGGCTTGAGAAGATGTGGTCAGTTGGATCTGAGAGGCTTTGTCATGATTATCAAACTCTTTCAGCATTTGCGAAGGGAGAGAGCAAAGGGGGAAGGAGGGTTTGTCTGCTTGAGTAGGTGTCCTCCCAGGAAGCAGGCTCCTGCCAGGTGTTTGGCACCACCTCTGTCCCCACTGGCATGGTCACAGTGGGCAGCCCCCTGTCCTAGGACACTAATTAATCAGCAGGGAGGCAGTGATGGGAAGCAGCACGGGGCTTTCTGAGGTTTGGCAGAGACTCCAAGCTTAAAACTGCCCCAGGCACTTCTAGCGCTGTCCTGCCCCTGTCTCCGAGGCTGTGTGGGACTATGTGCTCCAGTCAAACCTCATGTTGATCAGAGTATGCATGAGAGTCTTCCGGCTTTGTCCAGAGCTGTAGAGGACGCTGCCATCTGCAACTTGCAAGGCAGGTACCTCCTTCTGCCTGCCCCAAAGTTTAGCACAAAGCAGTAAAATCCATGTCACAGACCATAGCATTTTATGGCAAACACCATCTTCCTTTGCCCAGCACCTCTGGCAGCTGCACCCGCCACTTTTCTTAGCGTATCCAGAACGGGTTGTTTTTACTTTTATTTGTAAATTGTACCTTTATTGATAAATTCTTATTATTTATTAAGCAATTGAAGTTGAAAATAAAAGGTTAAAAATGAAAAACTTTTAGTCAGATACTAGACTAGTATAGTCCTGGTTTATCTTAAGAGGTGGACAACTTCCTAGTCATCTTGTCTGTTTTGAGGTCCCTTATTTTTGTTCCAGCTGTTAGAGCTGTGAGTTCAGTATTCAAGTTCTGCAGAAATGCTGCCTTCAAGCTATTCCTTCTTTCATCTCATCCTAGTTCTCCCCTCTAAATCTTTTTGGAGTAAGAAGCTGGCATACGAATGTGAATGTCCTGTTTAGTTCTTCTTCCCAAGCGGCAGCTTTGGGTGCTTAATGACCATTTCCCTCTCCTGTTTCGTACTAAATTGGCTGGGCATGGAGGAGAGGCAGTGCATAAACTAAGCAAATACTGTTTATGTTCTTCCTGTAGCTGCTCTTTGGACACCTACGGGTCATTAATTCCTTTGTTCCCAGCCAACCTGCCAGCTGGCGGCTCTCCTGCCCAGTTTGAGCCGTTCCCTTCGTGTGGGCTGCTGACCCGTTCCCACTGAGCCGTACTATGGGATGTGTTCAGGAGGGATCAGGGCTGTTGGGACATTACGAGCTTTCTGCTGAGACTAGAAATGATAGAAGTGATACAGTCATAATACAGATAACCAGGAGCTCTGTCTCTTTTCCCACCCTACCCTCCACATATTGGCAGTGTTAAATGAAAGAGTAATATTATTACTTTGGTGGGGGCATCGGGCCATGCTAGCAGGTGGATGCCACTGCTGAAGAGAGACTAAGAGCTACGCTGTGACTATAGATCCATCACACAAAAGCCCAAAGGTGTTACTGCAGCCTCCAAGAAACAGTCTCTGATGATGGAAAGAAAATCAGCGTCATCTCATGACACTGCTGTTCCTGTAGGTTGTGAATTTAAAAGAAGGCAGGCTGAGGAATGGAGCATGGAAATCCCTGCTGATCAGGAGCGAGACTATTTTTCTCCTATAAGAACATTTGCTCAGCTTTTTGATTTCCAGTGTTTCCAGTTGCCATATCAACCTGAGAAATTTGCCTGGCAATTGACAGCATATTTTTCAACAGAAGATTTAAAAGATCTAGTTGCATCAGCTCCAGCATCTGAATGTTGTGATTTCACTTTATCTTATTTTATTTCGCCCCTAGTATTTGCTTGTGCAGCCATATTAGCAGGTCACCAAGGATCCCCACCCTCCCTTTGACCAGGCACATCTCAGGATCAGCAGTCCATGTGCAGAAGATAGGCGCCAGGTCAAAATGCAGCAGACATCAGTAGCAGGGCTAAAGCCTGCAGAACACATCCTTCTCAGGTGGCAGGCTGGGAAAGGCCGTGAGCATGGACAGAAACACTCAGGCTTAAGCTAAGTGGCAATTTCAGCTTTTATCTTGCTCTGAGGGGCATGTGCAAGAGACACGGTGGAGAGCAAGGAGGTTGCTGCTGCCTTAGCCATTGGACAGTGTGTTGGGTTTTTTGGAGCCTGTGTCTGCCTCCATCTCCCTCCCAGCACCATCAGGGTGGGGAGGAGTAGGGTGGGAGCCCACCTTCCCCCCCATCCATCCATCGATGTCCTCCCTCCAGCCCTGGCCATTCATGGGTCACTGGTGTAAATGGGGACTGAATCTGCCACGGTGCAGATGAATCTGTGGGGACTTTTCTGTGGTGAATATATTGTTTGGTTTGTTGTGGGTTTGTGGTGGGTTTTTCCCTTTAAAAGGAAAAAAAATGGAGAACCAGAAAGTCAAAAAGCCCTGAATCTTTACCTTTTTAAAGTGGAGACACCGCCACAGCAGGACATAATGGCTCGCTGTGGTGGTGGTTTGCCTGAGAGCCTGGAGATTTATGTAATGAGAAACACAATTCCTGCAAAGAACATTGTTAAATCTTTTCAAAATTTCAGCTATAAGCCATTTTATTGCTAATAATATGGCTAGATTCTCCTTTTGAAGAATCTGGGAATGTTTGACAAGAGGGGAAAATGGAGAGGACTTGAGGCACCGTAATCTGTATTTTCCATTTACCTTGCTTGAAGCTTGAACAACACATGTGCCACAAATGATTTGTTTATTCCTAAGCGCCCCCAAGGAGCCCAGTCTCCATTCTCAGGCATATAATGGCTATTCAAATGAAAGCTTTAATAGATTGTTGCAGATCTGATATCAATGCAGTGAGAGAAAGAGATATGCAAATATTCAAAATTAAACAAACTAGCTCCTGCCCTCTGCCTTTGGAGGTGCAGTCTCAAATCTGGATGGTGTCACCAATGCAACGAGTTTGTTAGACTCAGCTCTCCAGAGAAATAGTTCCTTTTTCTTGGTTTTGGGTTTTTTTTTTTCTGCTTTGCCTTGCAAAGCTGTCACATTGTTTGAAATATTTACTGTTTGTAGAATTCATGACTAAGGAGAGCCCCAAACAGGGCTGAAATCCATGATGCGTTCTGATTTGAGACTGAGGAACATTGGTAGAAGAAGCTCCTGCTGTGCTGATTTGCTCTACATCTTCTTAAACCAAGGCTCTTAACCTCACTGCCTTCCCCTGGCCATTTCCCCCTACTGTAGAAACAATTTTGGAAAAGTGGCACAGTCAAAAGCTTGCAGAGAGTGGAGCTGTAGTTCAACTTGGGGCTACAGTCTAAACAAAATTTGGTTCTGTCCACACTGCAAGACAAATCAGGGGATTCGCTGGTTCTTAACAGAGCCCCTGTTCTTCTTTCTCTCCCTGTAATGTGTGTGAGAGCCAGGCCCAAAAATCACTTCAAAAATGTAAAAATAACATGTCATCCCCCTAACCATTGAAACCGTGCCAGCAGCTACTGTGTGCATTGAACAGCAGGGAAAAATAATAATTTTACATCAAAAACACCATAAAAGTTTTCAGTGTCTTCTAGTCTCGTGTAAAACTGCTATTATCTTGTCCAACCCCCCAGGCTTTTCACAAAATTATCAATTATGCTGTGTGGATTTCAAAAAAGGCAGTGTCTGAAACACAGGCCACGTGGCGGATCGCACGAACAGCAGCAGTAGCGTGGCCATGCCTGGTTGGTGGGAGGTCTACAAGCACCTCAGCTCTGCTGCAGGCCCCCGGCTCAGCGGCAGAAATTCCCAGGCCATCCCTGTACCTCTGTTGCCCTCCTATCTTCTGTGCTCTGATCAGAAGAGCTCTGAAGCAAGGCTTGCCTTTTGCTCAGTCATTACTACTGGTGAACCAAATGTTCCCAGCAATGATGAGTGGGACTCAATGTAGTATATCTCCAGATATCTGCAAACATCTAGAAAACCCCTGAGCTATGGTATGAGCAATTTGAGATGAAGAGAGGCCAATGCTCAGCAGGTTTTATGAGGAAGGCTTTGCTTCAGTTCGGGTATGTGGACAGTCTTCTGGCTTTAATAGGGACCAACTATGGTCCCTATGTTGGAAGTAGTGTGGGAAGGTGGGTTTGTATCTCAGAGACTCGATGCTCTGCTTCACTAACGTTAGCCAAGGCTGGGCACCTTAGGGTTTGGCACGTGGAGGATCTGATGAGCGCAGATGAGGAAGAGGGCTTCTGAAAATAAACTCTCAACTTTAATCTATCTAGTTGTTTATTTCAGAACCAAGGCTGGAAATGCCCAGTAGCCCAAATGATAGGGAAAATAAGATCTTCCCATACAGGTGTGAACAGTATCATACAGAAATGTTCCTCAAAACTGTATTTGGTGAGAGTGCTTGGAGCCATAGCCAAATCCCATATTTGAATGTGGCTAGACACTTGGTTTCTACTCGGAATTAAAGGTGATCTCTGAAAACTATGGACATGTTTAAACACGAACTGGGCCATAATCTTCTTATGGGCTGTGGTTACCAAAAAAAAAAAAGGGCTGACTCACAGTGGGAGGGGGTTGGGTTGGAACATTCCCATGCAATCCTCCCAGCTTTTCGGAGGTGCCAAGACTGTTCCTAGAGATCCTGGACACCCAGTGCTCCCATATACTTCCCTTGACTCTTGCAGGTCGTTAGTATTTCTGAAAGACCGACTTAAGAGCATCAGATGAGAGATGTTTCTTTTGGCCTGACAGTAGCACAAAGCAGAAGAAAAAAAATGGAGTTCTCCAAAGTTTTTCCAAAATGCATGACCAATTCAAACAGATTTGTCCAGTTTCCTTGCTAGCGTGGGTGCCAGCTCACAGCTAAGTCTAGTACAGACTGCCCTAATACCATCGCCAAACACATCATTTCTGCATCGAGCCCTTATTAGTGGGCTTGTCAGTGTGTAGAAGCAGATCTGTATAGGAATTTTCCAATTAATTGTTTTTCTAATTCAAAAATATTAATTAAAAACTGATACTTCTTGTGGGAAGCTGTTGGTTTTGGCATATCATTTTCAGTTTAAAACATTTTGACTTGGTCAGCATTTTATAGTGAGAGATTGGGTTTTTTAAATAGAAACATATTATTCTATAGGAAAAATATATTACAGAAAAGATAATATTTAAGCATGAAATAATGCCAAAATGTTTCATTAAGATCCAAGCAGCATCTAACCAGGTTTTGTTTCTTTCAGACTGCCAGTTTTCAGAAATTGAGATTGTCATTTCTGGTCCTATTTAAGACTGGGGAGAAAATGTGAAATTCTGAAATCTTTGCAACGCTGGAAAACGGTTTTCCACCAAGCTCTCCTCCAATGAGATTGCAGAAATTCTTCTGTTTTCTTCTTCCTCCCTGGCTCTGTTACCATGCAATTCTGTTCACGCTGTTCTCCAAGTCAAAATCTGAGCCAGGCTGAGATTTGTGCTGATGGTGAGTGCCTGCCTTTTTTTCTTTCTTTCTTTAAATAAAACAATTGCCTAAGTCATTGAAATGGGCTGATAAAAAGCAGCTTTAAAATTCATTTTAGTAAATAGTTTGAAACCAGACCATAAAGTCTCATAACTGTAGGTTTGCCCTTAATTGTACCTCACTGACAGCCCATTTTCCTTCTCCTCTGCAACCAGTCTCCTTTTTCTTTAAGAGCAAAACATATTGTATGCTACTTTTGAAAGATTTGTGGGGTTTCACGCAAATTGAACAAGATCTGTAGGTAAACAGTGTCACCTAGTGGATAAACGGCATCAATTTTTCCCAAACTGGCGAAGAAGTTTGTCCGTGTGGTTTATCCATTTTGTCCTAGAGAAATATTATTTCAAATTGGAAAGAGCGCTACACTGTGAAATGGGATTATTTCCAAATCGCTGCAGAACTAAAGATGCATAATGTGGTGGCCAGCACTGAGCTGGAATATGTAAGTCATGTGCGCGGGCACAGATCCAGTCACATCAGCGGATACAAAAGGGGAGAACAGATTCTCCAGCTCAGTGCCTGAACACTGAAAGGTTAAAGCAGCACAACGGGAAATACTCATTTCCTGGATGTGTAAAGGTGTACCGGGCTCCACATCATCTCCTGCACCATCAGCTGCCCCTCTCCAGGCACAGAAAGAGAAAGTCAGTAGGTGCCTTTGCCGTGTCATCAACTGAGGTTCCTGAGCAGTAAAAGTAGAAAATTGCAAAGTACTTGGGTGAGAGATTTGGCAGGGAGCATCTGAATGATGGAGAGAGAAAGAGTATAAGTTCCACAGAAAAATCTCTCATTCTGAGATGATGACTTCAGGGCTATGATGGTAGGTATCTATGAGAAAAGTTGCCTGGAGAGAGCAGGAGTTGCAATAAGGCTTGAAGAGTTGCAAGTAAGGGGTTGGAAATTCAGGGCATGATAGCCTCAGTCAAGGGTAAAATGCTCCAGAAGGAGGATATGCTCCTGAAAACTAAAGGAGAATGGATATCCTGGAGACCACTTAGAGTATTTAGGTTTATGCTTTCTGACTAATTTGCTGTCAGGATCCCTTGGAGTAAAGCTGAATTTGAAAAAAAGTACTGGAGGAAGAAATTAATATCAACAGAATTAAGCCAAGAATTATGTGGAGAACCGTTCTTCAGGCTCCTAGAAACTCTTTGGGGAAAAAAGAAAAAAGTAGAATTCAAGCAACAAGGGTGAGAACTCGGGTAACTTGGTTTCTAAACAAAACAAACATGGGTATTCAGCTGACTCTGTGCAGTGCGGGTGGGAAAGTGGAGGTTTTGCGATCCCCTCTCACTTTATTCCTCCTCCTGTAAGGCCATCGCTGTCATTTGTGAGCAGATCCTTGGAGCAGGGTTGGACATCTCAACTCTATAGTTACAATTGCATTTGTTTTTTTCTGAAAATACCTCTAATATCCCTGCTGCTTTCCTCACACCTTAATGTAGCTGCTGCCCGTACAGCTCCTCTTGATGGGGCAGCGAGGGCACAGCACCGAGGGGCAGGGAAGGCAGCGAAGACCCTGTCAGTGCAAGCAGGGAGCTCATCCTTCCTTAGACATTTGGGCAGGATGGTTCTCTGCTGTTATCACCCAGTGTAGGCAGATATGGTCCCTTGGCTGCTGCTGGATGATGGGATCATAAGATAATTCAGGTGGGAAAGGATCTGGGGAGGTTTCCAGTCCAACCTTCTGCTCAAAGCAGGGTCATCTGAGGCCAGGGCAGGCTGTTTATCACAAACCCCAGAGAACGGAGAGAGATGGCACAACCTTTCTGGGCAACCAGTTCCAAAGCTTGACTGTCCTCATGGTAATATAGTTTTTCCCTATATCTAGTCAGAACCACTTTTCTTCCAGTTTAATATCTGTTTTCTCTTATCCATGTCTGCCATGTGCATGTCTACTATGCACCCCTGGGCTGGTTTCTCTTGCTGAAATCTGTGGATTTGCTGTCTTGGTCAACTACTCTGCCTATAATTAAAGCAAGTCCTGCCAAGGGCTCTGTCATCAGTTACATGGCCCTGACACAGGCAAAACCATGACTTCACTGGTTTCATTCATGACTTGTCTAAGAGTAGCTAAGATCCAAATGGGGGACTGCAAGTTTGCCATGGAAAAGTCTTCCCAGCATGCTGAATCTAATTGAAAAATGCATTTGTGCAGTGGTAGAGCGTGGAGGCTTCAGTCATGGTTCTGCTGTGGTCTGCAAAACCAAGCCCTTGTATGCATCCCATCCAGGGGTTTGACAGGAGATAACACAGGACACAGAAAGTAGCAGGTGCACAAGGGATTGAAATCTTGGAGGCACATTGAAAAAGAACCTGAAGGAGAGTAAAAGCATGGTTCCAGAGGTGGTTCTTCCCTATCCAAGAGGCAGCAGGTGGGAAAATGCAAAAGCACTTGTCTGAAAGCTCAACAGTTGGTCAGCAGGGCATTATCAGCTGCCTCTTAACATAGACACCAGTCATGAAGAAGAGGGAGATCATGTGAGATGGTGAGGAAGAGAAAGATGCAAAGGGATATGATGCCCCTGACCTGCAGGCCCTGTATCTTTGGCCTCCAGCATGCTGGCTGGGGGACCACTCTCAGACTGAACTTTTAGACCCAGGTCTTATGTTGACATGGATTTGTTCAAAGCAATAAGCCAAAGCATTTTGAAGAATGCATGAAGGAATGTTAGAATTGTAGTCAAAATGATAAATATCTAATTTTCATAGTTCAGGAAACCTGAGCTCTAGCACTTAATTACCTTCCAAGTAAAAGGAAAATAGGTAAGGCAGGGTGTTCTGTTTGGCCTCTGTTTTCTTCATTTTTGTCATGTATCGAATGGATGGTCTGTCATTCTTCTTCAAAAGGTTGAAAGTGATTATCATGAAAAGTCTGTGGAGCTCTGTATACAGGCAAGTTAAAATATGCTGCAAGTCAGGACACTTTCTCACCTGAGTATACACTCTCTTTCCCAAACAAACACTGGCATAACTGTATTTACTCTGTTTGGTGCAGTCTTCCTTCAAACTATTTCATTTTTCTTTTTTGTACTAGTCTTCTTGGACCAGTTCCCAGTGATCAAATCAGTGGAAGGCACCATCTTCTACTGGTCTTCACTGTGGGCATCAGCTGGCGCAGACTTAGGCATATCACTTAGATTACTCTGTGCCTCAGTTTACTCCTCCACTAGTGTAAGCTCTACACCGACTTTCCTCAGTGGTCCCATTCTTGGGATCTCAGAGCTCTTTCCTTAGCTATCCTCTCTCAGATAGTCAAATCATTACTAAGTCAGACACTTTTATTTTTTCTCTTCTCAAAGAGAAGGTGATACTAATTCCTTTGCTTGGTAAAGTGTACATGGGGAGGAATTCTGTTGAGTTCAGTTATACGTAAAAGCAGTGTGTGAGGTCAGAATCTTCCCATGTGAGTTACAAGTGCAAAGAACAGTGAGCAAAAAAACTTGAATGGATCGAGGATCCCACTCCTGGGAACAACAGAAGGAAGAAATATAAGTAGCACCCAGAAAATGCTGCTCTCAAGAGAGGCCTTCTCTCCTGTAAATAACTGCTAACTCTAATATTAAACAAATAGAAATTTACCGATTCTGTGGAATCCTCTTTTGCTTCTTTATGGAGACGCTAGTAGTAAAGCCTGGGATTTATTTTTAACAATAATAGAAAAAAGTAACTCTTTTTCTACCAGGAAATCATAATTTCATCAGCCAAGAACATCTAATCTGAAGTCTGAGGAGGGCTGGCATATTTCTGTAACGGTGTGTAATGAGTGTAATGACCACCCAAACATCTTAACATTCCCAGCCTGGATCCATCCCTGCTGTCAGCAAACTCGTAGGATGCTCTTGCTTGGCCTCCTGGCTGCACGTGCTCCTGTATCCATGTGCTCTAATGGCACCACGCCGAGCCCCGGGTGGGCTGCCAGGTCCCCCGGGGACACAGGTACCGCGCGAAGAGGGGTTTTGCCAGGCAACCTGCCTAAAGCTGAGAGTGCTGTTGCCTGCATACAAAATTCCCTTCCCTCTGCGATAGCAGCATGCACGAGTGCTCCTAAGCCCCATTTGGACCTGTTTATACACACACACGCCAAATGGTGGGAGAAGATGACTGCGTGGGCAAATAACGTTGCCAAAAAGGCAAATTGCATCGCTCAGGTAGATGGGAAACCTCTGGCAGCCAGGAAAGGATATAAAAATATAATCACATTAACATCCATCCCTCGGGCTGTCTGGACAAATGAAGAATCAAGGCAAGCAGCAAGCTGAGGAAGTGAGCTGGTTGTGAAATATCGTGTGCGTGCGTGCATGTGTGCACACAAACATAACCACTGGTTTGGAAACTTTCCATTCCTCATGTCTTTTAATGTGAAATCATGCTTCAGAGGTAACAAAAGTATTGACTGCAGTGGTCTTTTTGAATTATAAACCAATATTTCTAGACATTGTATTCTATTTCTGAGTTGCAAAGAAAAGTTAGAAATCTTCACTTTGCTTGCTTGTAAGCACATCCTTGATTTAAAAGGTTAAACTCCCCCACTTTGTTGGTTTGCTGTTTTCAGTATCTATTGGCTGTCCCCAGTAGTTCTGATCTGTTATTCTGAGGGAAAATACGCCTTTTCTAACCAGCTCTATGAATCTGGTCCATGGAGGACATCCGTCACCCCAGCTCCAGTAATATGGGCCATGATATAAGGGGAAGACAAAGCCACAACACAACAATTTATCAGTTTTAAGAAGAAAGGGTGGAGCGAAAAGTTGTGTGTATCCTCTGCCTGAACATTAAAAATGCAGCAGCTATTGCTGTAGTAAAGGGGGCCATTTTTTACTCACTTCAATGATCAGTGCACAAGAAAAGCGAAACACAAGGCTTACAAGCCATCTGCATCCCATCCTTCAAGGTGGCCTCATCCACTAAGTCGTCACATTCCTGAGTACTGGGGAAATTTGAGGAGATAATCGTTTCCTCCGACTCAAAAGCAAAACAGCAAAGCAAAAACAAAACAAAAAACACCCAGCGTGTTTCTGAAGCTCCCTGATTAAATCTGCTTCTCAGTGTGCATAGGAATTTTTATATGATAAGCTGTTTCTCAGGGTGATTCAGCTTAGGGCATCAGGAAGTGTGAGGCTTGAGGACTTCAACAAATTGGAAGGGAGAGTCTGGAGGAACTATGAAAGACTCCATGTTTCCTCGGCCTCCCTCCCAGCTGCCCATTCAGATTTTCCAGGAGTGCTATGAAATACGCTTTTTATCTATACATCACCAGTTCACATCCAGTCCTGGAGGTCGTGCCTTTCCATGAGAAAACATGGGGGAGCTTTGGGATTTAGTTTCGAGCCAGGGGCTGTTCAGTGGTATCTGCAATCTTAGCAGGTCTCAGGTCATTTTCACACAAAACAGCCATGTGAAAACCCACCACTGTTGCTGGCGTTACTGCTTTAAGGCTGGCTGGGTGTAGACACCGATTTGCCCTCTTGTTCCTTGGGGTGGGCTACCAGGGTAGGACATTCATGAGGCAATGAGGAGGAGGTGGCACAACTTCTGTACATGTAGGACTTCAGTCTTCCAATGGTTTCATTCCAGCACCTTTCCCCGCAGTAAATGCCGTGGAGATTCTTGTTCATGTTCTAAAGGCGGCATTAAATGGGATGTTTTAAACTGAGAATATTTTCCCAGCTCCTGGAAAGGGTTAGACACACAGCCCTGAGGTGGGCAAAGTGTGTGATTGCCATCAAACTAAGCAGCCTTGTTCAGCTTGCCTTGGATTTCTTTATAGGAGACGGGATGATTCATAAAAGGAAACGCTGAGGCCACACAGGTTGTCAAGTCTCTAGTCTAACCAGGTGTAATGACTGAGGTTTTGCAGGCGAGCTGCAGTTAAGGGGAAAAATAACAGATCATGGGTCAAATCCATCCCTGATGCAACTCCACCATCTTCAGTAAAAGATACCCCCGTGTGAATCTGGCCCCATGTTCCTCACTCATAAAATAAAGCAAGATCCCTCCTGCAGCAGAATCAATTGGAAAAGGGGAAGGAAAAAAAATAAGCTTCTTTCTAACCCACATTAAAAATAATCACCTTTTTGTTGCACAATGGGGCAGCGAAAACCAGTCCTACTAGACACCAGAGTACAATTTCCTCAGCATGTCACAGGGGGGAAAAAAATTGGCATAACCAAGAGGTCTCTTTCATCTCTGCTCAGTTCTAAATGATATAGGGAAGAAGGGAAAGCACATCTATATATCTATATCTATATATCTATAATCTATATCTAGATATATAGATAATTAACTATGTAGATAGATTTATTTGTGCTTCCTAGGTTGATTTTGTCACCAGTGTGAGATCTGGTGGTATTTAGGAGGAATTTTGCACAGTGATTTAGAAAAAAAGGATTACATTCCTTCTGTTGATTAGACCTGTTGTTTAAAAATGGTAAAATATATCTGTTTCAAATGTCAGCTAGAGTTTTCGCTGCTGCATGGTGTTTTCTGTCTCAGCTTTTTCGTCCCATTTGGCAGGTCTGTTGTGTACGTGAGCTCTACGGGAATGCAGAAAAGCCACCTGAGGGAGAAAATTGCTAATCACTAAAAATTACTAATCATTCTTTCACACTAAATAAATCCCACTGAGAGGTTTTCAGTTACACAAAGGTGGAATTTTTTTTTCCCCCCCTTTTCCCTCTTTCCTCCAGCTAATGATACGGAGGTGCAAAATGCAGGTTATCACGTCCTTCTATGCATTAGCTGCGGCATTTTCACGTGATAAGATCTAGGTCTGAGTCCAAAATAAAAGCACAATAGCCTGAAAATCTTCTAATGCATGCCACTAGCACTTTGCAACCAAAACGGCAGGAAAAGCAATTCAGACAGTCACAGAATAATCTTTCCCAGGTTATTTGTATTCCCTTGCCAAGACTGTGGCCCCCAAGCACTTGGCCCCTGAAAGGGTTTAGAAGCTAAACAGATGAGGCAGAAGGTTGGAAGAAATAATATAATAGATATAATTTGATCTGCAATTCTTACAGCTAGGAAACGCCGAGAGTAAGTGCTTTTCTCAAGGTCACTTGAGACCTCTGTAGTGGAACTAGAGGCCGGACTCACGTCTTCTGAGCCTCAGAGTCCTAACCAAAGGAGCCTGCTGCCTCCCCGCTCCCCTCTCCCAGCACCGCTCCCTTGCTCTTAGAAAGGCCTTCTCTGACACATCCTGGGAATGCACAGCTGTTCTTCCCACTATATTCAACAAATCCATTCACACCTAAGACTGCTCATTTGTCTTTGCTAATGGTGCTCAAAACGTTTCACTGGCTGAAGCTCCTTTTGCATGTGCATGAGACAGCGGGCAGCAATGGGTGCATGGCAGGTGAGGAGCTCGGGTGTTGGTGTACAGCTCCTTCTCCCCACGAGCATCCAGCTTCTGCAGCCCTGGGCTGTGGCCTCCCTTGTGCCACGTGTCCGGCCAAGTGAGCTATATAGAAATTGTGACAGCTGACAGCAGCGTTTCCTGGGGAGTTTCCAGAGAAATGTGCTTTCCTCTTCTAGTAACTGGGTAACTGTCTGAAACTGGGGGGCAAGGAATTCCTCATAAAGGGAAAAAAGCAGTGGCAGCCCTGCTTAAGTTTAATTATGCCATTAATCTATATTAAAAAAAAAAGTAAAAAATCAGGCTGTATACCTTTGCTTGCTCCTTTCTACTTTGAGCCTCAGAGTGCATCTAAGCACCTCCTGCTGACCAGAAGGCACATGTTTTGTCATTCCTTTAGTCTCTTTGGAAAACATTTCAAGCTTTGGATTTCCCGGCCCATACGGGGCAGCCGGGCTTTCCTCAAGCTCAGCTGCTATGCCACAGCCCTGTGGGTGCCATCTCCCAGCTCTGCAGCATTCCTGTTTCCCACTTGAGCAGAAAAAAAATGAAGGTGACAAAATTACCTTGTTTTCAGTCCATCATCAACAATTCTATTGTGGCATGGTTACAGATGCTCCACCACTGAAGAGGGCCTCTTTAATTTATGTTGACACATTGTGGTTTGATTCTCTGGATTGAATTTGGGGCCAATGTCAGCAAGCTGATCCCAGGTATATAATGCTTGGAATAGGTTTTTATTTCCATCCCGTTCCCCTCTGTTTTTTTCCTGTATCTGTGAACACAGCAGATACCATTTAAACTGAACCAAACAGAAGTCCAATATGTTTTTTACCACTGCTCTAAACTAGTCTGAAACTCACCTTTGTGTGTCAGCTGTGCCTATTCAGGCTGCAAAACAGGAGACCCTCTCCAGAGCATTTTTACTACACTCATAAAGAAATAATAGAAAACCAAGAACGGTCCCTAGAGAAAGGATGCCATGAGGTGTGAGCAATGTCTGGGTACAGGTCCTCTCCTAATCTCTTCCCTGGACAGAACAAAGTAGGACAGTGCACTTAAAATACATCTATTTTATAACCAGACTAGAGGCTGCTTTGCCGCTGTGATGAGTGGTGACATTAAAATGCTATTGCTGAGCTTTGGTATTAACACCTTGTGGGAAGCACCCATGAGGAGCTGGCACCACTCAGCCCTGCGACTGTCCTTGGAGCACTGCCCACACGGGGACCGTGGGAGCGGGCACTGCCGCTCTAGGTCACTGCAGATTGCCTTGGTTTGTGGTTTCTAAATCACTAGGTATTTTGCCTTGAAATATTTTGTGTCTAGGGAAGACACACTGGAATTTTCTGAAGCAGAACACGGCATTATGTAAATTTGATTTTTTGACACACTGATATTTTTAAGCTTACACAATTCACTGAATTCCACTCAAGTTTGTAGTTTCTATATATCAGAAGCAAAATTTGTCAGTCAGTTTTAGGCTTCCTCAGAGAGACTTATTTTTTCCGTTGCTCCATTCCCCAGGGGTCCCAATGGGCTGCGACGGAGCCTCCATGGAGCACCCTTTGAGGGAGAGGCCGGTGATGGCTTTCTCAAAAGTGAATATAAGGACTGTGCTGAAAAGCTGCTGTTTTGTGGCCAAAATATGTCCCTGCCATTATCGACCGGCAAAAGCTACTGGCAGCTGTAGAGACTACGGTGTCAAACGAGGTGGGTTAGTAATAATTACAAGATGTTTATTCAGTCTAAGTAAAATACTCTGCAGTTTACTCATTAGCACCCAAAATGGCACATTTAATTGGAGCAATATATTAATACAAATAGGGGATTACAGCTAAGCAGGGTGCTTAACTGTCTGCAGTTAATTTATAGTTAACTAAGGTGCTTATTTACCCTGGTAAGAGTATACATCCACACAGCAGCTTTGTGAGAGAAGGATTTCATCATGCTTTAGAGAAGCGTAGGTGCTGGGTCTTCTCTCCTGTTATCTGACCTTATTCGCATTAATGTGCAACAGGAAAAGATACTTTTCCTTTGCCCAGGTGACATTCAAATGGCCCTTTTCAACTCAGCTTTTCTTCAGGTGACCATCTAATAACTGAAACACAGTAAAAATATAGTCTATTTTCCCATGGTTTGTATTTGCTGAACCTTTCCTATGTCCATAATTAGGGCTGATCCTCAACTCGTTTATTAAAAGAAATTTATTACGAGACAATAGGTTGGTTTCATAAAACTCACGCAGGAGTGGACGCTTTTATTACTGATGAAGCTTAAACTTATTAGGAAACAGTCTCAGCTCAACCCAAACCAGCTATTATAATCCAAGATAAAAATGGTTTCTCAGGGATTTGTGCTGATTAAAGTTCATGTGTACATTCATCTGCTGACTCCTTGCTATGTGTTTCACCAAGCTACCTGCAAATCAGGTGAAGAACACCTTGAGCTGGTTGAGCCTTTAATTGCTCCATTGAAAATGACTGAGGAAGAAGCAGACCAATAGAAAAAGAGAGTGTTTGGCTTGTTAACCCACAGGTGAGGTAACTTTCTGCCTGTCAGGATGGTGGAGAGGCTGTAAAAGGAGGAGAAGACATGGAAGGTATTTTTGTCAGAAGCGAGCACATGGAAGTAATTTTAGACACAAAAAAAAAGAGTTATTGTATGGAATGCTTTAATTCACTTGGTTTGCAGAAAAAGAAAAAAAGAAGTTGCTATTTGAATTCTAATCTGTTCTTCCTTTTTTTGATAATACTTTACTTCTCTTGATCTGATGTATATTTCTGAGTGAACCCTGATTTCTAGAGAGCTGTGGAGGGATTTTTTTGTTCTTTATCATGTAGGAGGCAACGCTGGTCAGGTGGGATAACCTTGCCTGGTTGCTCTCTTGCTCCCCCTCCTCTACAGGGCAGGAGGAGAAAATGAAATGTAAAAAAGCTCATGGGCTGAGATAAAGACAGGGAGATTGCTTACCAATTAGATCACTAGCAAAAGAGAAAGAATTCATTTTGGGGGGAAATTAATGTATTTCAAATTTAAAAATAGGGAAGAATAGTGAGAAATAAAAACACTTACCCCACTTCTTCTTCCCAGGCTCACCCTCACTCCTTTGTTCACAATTCTTCTACCACGTCTCCCAAGTTGGCCCAGGGGAATGGGGGTTTGTGCTCAGTTCATAACTCTTCGTCTCTGTCATTCCTTCCTTGAACTTTTCATTTGCTCCAGCATAGGGTCCCCCCCATGGGATACAGTCGTTCAGAAACTGCTCTAACGTGGGTCCTTTCCCATGGGCTGCAGTTCTTCAAGAACTGGTCCAGCATGGGTTGTTTCCATGGGATGCAGTTGGTCCTTCAGGAATGGACTGCTCCAGCAAGGGTCCCTCATGGGCTACAGTTCCTGCTGGAAAACCTGTTCCTATGTAGGGTCTCCATGGGCTGCAGTGTGGGGTCCTCCATAGCCTGCAGCGTGGTAATCTGCTTTGATGTCATCCTTCATGAGCTGCAGGGGGCACAACCTACTTCACCATGGTCTTCTCCATGGACTGCAAGGGAATCTCTTCTCCAGTACCCAGAGCACCTCCTTCCCCTCCTTCGCTGACGTTGGTGTCTGCAGGCCTTTTCTCTTACACTTTTTCCTCACTCCTCTCTATCGTAGTTTTTGTGCAGTGTTTGTTACCACTTCTTAAATGTGTTTTCACAGAGCTGCCACCAGCATCACTGATGGGCTCAGCTTTGGCCAGTGGTGGGTTCATTTTGGAGCTGGCTGGAACTGGCTCTGTCCGACATGGGGGCAGCTCCTGGCCTCTTCTCACAGGGGCCACCCCTGCAGCCCACCCCCCACTACCGAAACCTTGCCACATAAACCCAGTACAACTGTGTTAATTGATGCACTTTGGTTTTGTGAATGGGGGGAAAAATGTTTTGAAACCACGTACGTATCTGTTCTGTATTTCTGCTTGACTATGTTTATTGTGTGCTTTCTCTAAGCTCATTTTATCAGCTGTTTTTTCTTATTAGGTGTCCATACTAACGGGTGTTGCTATGCACTGAAATCTCATCACAGTGTTCTGGGCTTTTTATATCACTGGTCACTCTGCCCTAACCCTAGATATATGCACTGAATAACCACATTGTTCGTTTATAATGTCCTTGGCTTTTCTATAGCCTTGTCCCTATGATATTACTTGTGGACACAGTGGGCTGGATTGAAGACAGTGAAGTTAAAAGTGGTGATGTATGCAGCTATGTAACTGTGAGAAGAAATGTATTGATTCCACATACGTCCTTTTCTAACCTGCTGTAAGGTGTTTCATCATGTAGGACATCATGGAGATCTTATATTTGTTACTTAACATACATTGAAAGGTCTGACTTCTCTTTCTTGCTGGCTTTCTGAATGGAAAAAGCTGTTGTTAACATGTCTTGCGTGTCAGAGATCAGGCTGTTCATGATGGCTTATGAAGCTTTGAACATATATAGTAATAGAGAGGAATGGCAAACTGTTATATTAATGTAGCTGAAGCACAAAAGTGAAACTGTTGACCTTGCTAGCTCTGCATTTGGGGCAAATGTTACTGCAGTGAATAGAGTAACCTTAACTAGTGTTAAACACTAGCTGTTTTGAATTTTGTTTTGCATGTTTTACTCTGGTATAGATAAATGTGAATGCCTGAGAAGGGCTGGGCAAAATGCTAAAGATAGTTGCAATTTTGCAAATGTCGGGATTTTTTTTCGGTAAAAATTTTATTTCTGGACAAAGAGGGCAATAATGAAATAGCAGCAAAAATTATTTCCGTGGGTTGATAACTCACTGAAAAACTCTGTTACTCAACTTCCTTTTCTTAAATAATACCCTTTTGAATCAACCAACCAAACAAAAAGCCTTTACTATGCCTCTTGCCTGGCATGGCATTTGTATTCCCTGAACGGAACCAGCAGGTATCCAACAGGTGATTCAGCACAGCTCTTGGCCTCCCTCAGACAAAAGGTCCTATGAGTTACACTGGCTGGTTCCCGGGGTGTACAAAAGACACTGCAAAAATGTACGGCAGGAGATATTAATAAGATTGTGTTGAGAGGTATGTATGAGCTACAGGGAGAAGCAAAGTGCTCAGGCGCTTTCCATTCTTTTCACCCAAACGCAGTATCAAAATCAGCCTTTCAGGGCAGCGTATGGAACGATACAGCTTATCAATGGGCTGTTTCCAGGCTCAGCGATGTCATGTGCCTGCCCTAGACCCTTATTCCATGGAACTAATGCCTGCCCCATAGTTGATTTACATGGTCTTTCCACTGCATGCAACATCACATTTCCTTATGCAGTTGCCGCCCCAGCAGGTGTTAAAAATCTGGGGGCAGAGGCACCAACGAACCATGCTCGGCCGGCCAGCTGTGGGTTTGCGTGGCTTGCATCACCCAGCGCAGCCCAGAAAAACTGCCCTCTGCCTCCTCCACAAAGCAAAGCCCATGTGCTCGAGCGCAGCGCTGTTTCCCAGAACCGCGCCGAGTCTCTTGAAGCAGACTCCTTTCACCCCACCGGCGCACAGGTTCCTCAGGGCGCTGCGGTGCGGGGAGCGTTCTGGGGAAGCCCGTGCCGTGGCCATTAGCGCTGCACCGACAGCAGCCTCTGCAGATAACGAGAAGCCCTTCTGCCTCGCTGCTATTAAACTGCTGCCTTTTCGCGAGAGGAATCCTGAATTCTTCCTCAAACCTAAACAAAAAAGTGAGCCTTTTATTCGTTTCATCATTATCTAGGGCTGCCACATTCAAATGATTCTCCAGCAGTCCCTTCATTTCCGAGTGCACACGTCGAGAAGGGATTGGAAGCCTTTTGATTAAGAATAAGAGGTGATGACACTACAACCAGTGCAGGGTTGTCATCATTACCGTGTACCTGCACTTCCACAGAGCTCTCGCTCTGGGTTGCCTCTGATATAAAGCTGCTGTACTCTGTGCCCTAATTGAATGGAACTATTTTATAAACACGCATTCCCTGAATCCCAGAAAAGATCCTTTTAGAGGGGAAGATATGGGGAGGGTGGTGGGGAGGTGGGGAGCTAGATGGGCTCAGTTCCTGGCAGACCAATTTTGTCTGTGAGAGAGATTTCTTTGTTCCCTGCAAAACTGCTTGTCGTCTACGAGTGGATATCGTGGCAAATGAATGATCTGACCACCCACTTTCAATCCTGTGATTTTCTGCTTTTGGCCTGGATTACAAGTCACCTATGGCCACCTTTAGGGAGTAGCAGACTGCAAGTTTACATGAGATGCCGAAGGGAAAACATCCGTTCCTCATTCCTCCCTGGCCCGGTTTGTTGACTGTTCATGTCTGATAATTTAACTGTCTGACTTGGTCACAGTAACAACCTTTTGGTAGCAACACAGTGAAGGGACCTGCCATCTACCCACCACAGTGCTCTCTTCTGCCTCATGAGATTGTATTCATGTGTACATCCTAAATCCACACCTCTTATCGGGGGAGCGACGCTCTGCAGATGACTTGTTAAGCAGCATCCCTCTTTTCAAGCACTCTGTGCTCACACTCTGGAATCTCTACTGGTGATTTACTGTGTTCCGGGTTAACTTTTAAGTGCTGATTTTGACCCATATTCCTGTCCTGGCTATTTCTCCGTTCCGCTGTGATATAGCTGTAGATGTAGCAGATCGCAGTGTTGTGCCTGAGCCTCAAAGGATGCAGGATCTGTGCTGGGCCAGTGCCTTCTTGGAAACTGGTCCCCCAGTTGCAGTTCAATAGCTAAACTAATCCTCTGCTATCTGTGTGTTTAAAGGTGAAGGGCTTTTATTGTTAAACAAGCTTTCCCTGGAGCCTACATTTTAGTAAAAATACTCTAAAACTGCTACATGAAATTGTATTAATAGACAACAAAAATTACAGCCAATTCTTGGTACTATTTCAATAGCTATGTATGAAATTTACTGCATAAGGGATGTTGAGTTAAAAGTGGTCAGAGGAGTTACTTTTATCTTGGCTTACATACAGCATTACATTTACACCTGAACACAGGGTGAATTATCATCCAGAGGAGTTGAGAAGGAATCTCTTTTCTCCAGGAATGGCAATTATATTTGATTAGGTACATGGGAGCTTTTTCCTCTCCTGGCCAAGGAGCTGAGGGCAGTGCTTTGAAGGCACCCAGCCTCATGATCAAGGTGTAAAGCATAATGACAAATGTGAAGTTCCTGCAGGGTCAGAGTCAGCTACAATAGTTCAGGGGAGAGGGCATCGGACTGGGACTTAAGAGGCTTGACTTGACTGCCCTGTTCTTCCACTGGGCTGCAGGACAAATCGCTTCCTTTCTGTGCCACATTTTCCTTATCTATGAAATGGCGGTAATGAGCCTTTCTTCTTCATTTCTCTTTGTAATCGATCCAAGAGCTGCAGGTAAAACATGCTATACAAGCACTTGGTATTACTGTGTTTGATTTGTGGGATTTTTCTGTGTGATATCCTAACGCAAGGAGTTGTTTCAGATTTGCACACATAAGCTCAAGGACTGTGGTGTTTGTCATCCTGCTGTTAACAGCTCTTCCCTGAAATCATTTGGATGTACAGGCAGTGCTCCGGTTTTGTTTTTGTTAGGATATCTGCAGCCTGCAATCTTAGCGCAACAGGATTTGCTAGTCAAGCATAGCCCTCGAACAAAAGCACCCAGAGGATGTGCCTTTTCAGATGCTCTCCTTTGCACAACGAAAGCCCCGTCCTTTTGCCTCTGGTCTCTGCTAGCCCCCTGTTGGGAGGCCTCCATGCCTGTGGTCATCAACAGTTTGCCAACACGATGATAAGGGGGAGGAGGAGGGAAAAAACCCACCTTTGACGTGTAGTAACTTAAGCCTCATTCCAAATGTGTTTGCTTAAGCATTGCTAAGGGTTCTCTCCTTCCCGTCCTGGTCACTTCTCCCCTCAACCTGTCTTTGTTTCAAGATGGGAGGAGGCTGCTGGAGGGGTGGTGTTGGGGGGGGGCTCTCTGGCGGTGCCTGCTGTGATCTGGGCACTCTTTGTTTGACAACGTGTGCAGAGTCCTGGTCACCTTCTCCTCTTGCTAATGAAATACATTGGGTTGAAGAGTCCTAATTGTGAGGTGATACCCCACTGAGTGTCAGAGCAGGCAGGGTGTGCATGATGCTCTTTAGTTTGGGTCATTGGA
>NW_009646965.1:705413-750848 GCF_000708025.1 Charadrius vociferus | reverse complement strand
CTGTGTTGGTGAATGTCACCCCGAGCTCAGCAAATGCATTCAGATGAAATTGCTGAAATCTTGGGTTTCAGGCCTAAGTGACCACTACAGGCACTAGCTGTTCCTGCCTGTGGAATAAACATTTGCTGAACGCACTTCAGCGTAATAACACTTTGTGCAGCAAGCAATCGCTCACCACCTTCTGCCTCTTCTCGCTGTTGTGACATTTCAAATGCTACCCAGACCACAACTATAGCAATGTCTCCTAGAAGTGTTTTACTAATAAATTGCTTAACCTCTCTTCTCTTGACCAGAAGTCAAACTGCAATATTTGCTTGTTGAATGTATTTGAGTTCGCTGTGCTGTTTTTCCCCTATCTGTTCCCTGGAGCTGGACAGCAGGGCGCTAACGGGAGATGCACAACACACAGCCCTTCCAGTAGCATAATATGCAGAGAGAGCTTGGTGATATCGGTGACCTGAAATATATAAAATGACTTGTCCAAGGCCATAAGTATCCTGCCTTTCTCCACCTCTCCAGCTGATTTGCTGAACACTATTATCTTTTTAGGGTAGGAGCAGTACAATGCAGATTGTTTACCCAGTGCTGTGGGATATAATATCTCACTAATACAAGGGGGGTTTTTTAGTGTTAAATTGATTCTCAGGAGTTTCAATGGATGTACCTTTTCTTGACACTTGCACAGTGGGGACTGGAGCCAAGTCTCTTGACTCCTGGCCCAGTATGTCATCAGCAATGGGATCTTGTTCTGGGGTTGGAGCTCCATGATGCTACTACACATTTATGCAAAAGGACTGCTCGCACTAAGAGATGAAAGGGTCTGCTTTGTAAAAGTGAAACTGTACCTGTAAAACCTTTATAACAAAGTGTGGACAATGGACAATACTATGATTTCAAGATCGTGAAGATTACAAAAACAGTGAAGTGCTTCACTTGCATTTCACCAGGCCTTTCTGCAGTATTTAACTCTGGAATCAAATTTCTCCTCCTGTTTTCAAAATTTATAGACCCAACCATGAAATTAGGGATGTGTCAACAGGAAATAAGGAAGCATTTGACTTTGACACTAAAATTAATTAAACTGTTATTACATTGATCTCTACAGCATCTGTTCCACTTGTATGCAGAAATGCTAGTGTGCGCTACGGGGCCATTTCATACTGGTGGAATTGGATGCTGTGATCAGCCATATGCTGATAAAATTATTCTTTTGTCAGCATGTCTGCCTGGAATTGCTTCAGGAGCTGGAAACATTCAGAGCAACAATGCTCAGTGCTGAGTGTTTAAGATTGCTGATGTGAAAGGGACTTTTGGTCTAGTTCCATATCTACATACACTTCATACCTCACATACAGGTCGGCAAGTTTGTTTCTGTGTAAGCATCCAAAAATGGGCTTTTAAAGCACTTGAGTTTTGAGACCAAACATTGTTTACTGAATGGGGTATCACTTGTTTGCAAAGCTCGACCCAACTCTGGACCAGTTGAATCCAGTAGTTCTGCTGCCACTCTGGGGGGATTGGGTCAGACCCCAGAGAAGTCAGGGTAGAAGAAAGCTGACATTAAAAAAACCCTGCTAACTGAGCATGTCAGGTGGAACATATAGGTAAATAGCTTTGGGTTTTGGCTGGTCCTTGGTGACGTGTCTGTGTTATGCTTCTGCAGCTTATAGATAGATCAGTAACAGGCACCAAATTCCAGCAGAATATAAAAGGTTTGTGTGGCAAATGGCAGAGCTGCATTCACGCTTTGCCTTATTCTGTGGTTTGCATCCACAATTTTCAATGAGTCCCTATTTCACTGTGCGTGAAGAATGTGAGATTTGTCAGGTGCTGGGAGGGGAACTGGAAAGAAGAAAAATGAACCAGTCCTTGCAGTGGTTTGTAGAGTAACGATAGAGGAACTGTCTCAGTCCTGAGGTTATCTGCATTCCTCTCAGTGTGGTCAGCATCGCACGTGAAGCCCTGTAGGGATTTAAAAAAAAAAAAAATGACGACATGGGCCAAATCCATCCGTTGCTAAAGATACCCTGATGATGAGCAGAGCCTCATCTGATTGTCTGAGTTCTGTCCATATCTGTAATTAGTCCCTAAATATGCACCTGAAACACAGCTGTTACAAGCTTTTTTTTAGAAAAAGTGGCCGTTTAAAAATGGGTATTGTGTTGGAGAATTTTCTTTTTGTAGTTTCTGTTTATGGTTGAAAGTAATTCTCTTCAATCCTTGAAAAGGATGTAATTATTTGCTTTTACAATTAAAGCCATAAAAGCGGCTAGCTATTGTTGCATACTCCTTGAAAACATGCTATTGCTTTTGATGACTGTGATATTATTAATCAGTTAATTATCATCACTGGATTAAAATAAAAATGCCCAAGTAAACACAGACGCCTTCTCTTTCAAGAACGCATCTGAACGCTTCTGAGTTTGCCTGTGAGTTGTTGAGGACTTGTTACGGCTCTGCTGTCCCTCTATGCACAACCTGCAGCTCGGGAAGCGTGCAAGCCCCTGAAAGGTTGGTGCTTTGTAACAATTCCATCAGATGTCACCACAAGGTATTTGTCTGTCAGCAATGTCCAGCTAGGCGATTAGCTGACACAGCTACTCACCGTATGGGTCACTGGCAAAACAGACAGGTTCAAAAATTCAAGACATTTGTTCCAATTCCTTCTGACTGTCTTGCCGACTTCATTGTGCTAGCAGCTCAGTTGTCTTGTGCAGGCAAAATAACACACAGGTTGGCACGTAAAACAAGCTCTTTAAAAGTAGCCAGTCAGCCCATAGTGGGCATAAGCACTGAATTTTGTTTGTTTGGAGAGGAATTTTTTTGGCCTTGCTAGGGCTGTGTTTGCTGCCTCTGGTGGAGTGGAAAGGAAAAGGCAGCCCCGTCTTCCATGCCAAACACTGCCTGTGTCCACACTGCTGCCAGTGCTACCTGCTAACTATTTTAAGTTTCTTAACTCTGGCCTCAATTTGTGTGTCCTGTTTTCACAGTTGTAGGAAAACCCAGATCAGCCAACAAAGCTGGTTTTGAGAGACAGGTATAGCTTTGCCGTCTCCAGAAGTGCAGCTATCTGCATTCAAACTGAAGTGGGAAATTTGTTTTCATCAAGCTGCATTTCAGACTTGTCCCTCCCATCTCCCTTACTCAGGCAGGCTTTGCATGAAATACAGCCAAGGGATAGTTTGGTGGTTTAAAAAAAAAAAAAAAAAAAAAAGAGTGCTAGTGTCCTAGCTCTGTAGATAAAAAGTGTAAATGAGTGTTATGATTGCAAGCTATAACAACCCATAAAACCCAATGCCCAAAGACAGTAACAAGCAAGTACCAAAGATCTATGGTGGAGCCGATTGTTTAAGAAATGGACAGCCCGTTCTTGTTACAACAAAAGGAAAAGGCTGATTTGTCTCTCTTAATTAAAGCTGCATTTGGCACTGTTAGGAGGGTTAAAAGTTGCTTTCCATATAACATTTAATTTTTTTTGAGAATTACCCTAATGATATGCTACATCAAAGTTTCATAAGGGCCTGGGTTCTTGACTTGCCTCCTCTGCACTCACACGTGTGATTCTCTCTTGAAGTGGTAATGGCTGGTGATGAAAGCTAAGGGATGGGCGCAAGGTGATTCTGCTGGCCAAAAAAAGTTGCATAGATGGGAGAAGCTAAAGAGCAGTTTTCATGAAATATAAAAGAGGCGAGTGTGATTGAAAATCAGGGGATATATTTAGATAGAACAGGATCATGTCCTGTGTCTAGTTTCCATGGTGTCAAAGTCTTAGCTAAATCCTCATAGCATAAAAATAAAAGTAGACAGAAATGTACTCTTTTAAACTTTGATTATGTGTCAGAGGGGCAGTAGGATTTGAAGATCTTGTCAACAGACAAAACAGAGAAGTATTATTCTTTTGTAGGATTCAGTGCACAAAATATACCACTCAGTTGACCACAAATACAAATGTTGAGAGGTACAAGCCAAAGAACATTTTGTACCATGTGTGTAAAGGACTTTATGTAACTTACACTGGGCTTAAAGCACCCCAAAAAAGGCCCACATTCTCCTAATATTAAGGGTTTTACTTCAGGCTGAGAGAGCATAGCTATTCAGACTCTGAAAGCAAAATGTTCTGCTGTGTCAGTTGTCTGAAAAAGACATGCAGCATCCCACTGAGAGGCATGGTGGAGGGAAAAAAATCTCCTACTCCTTCCTTCATCCCTCCAGACCTCAATTCAATACCTCTTTTTCACAAATCTTAGCGAATATCTGTCTGTATCTCAATGTACCTATCTTTTTTCCTTCCCATGAAAAATAGGAAAACCGTTAATACTTTCTCCCTTTTTTTTTTTAAAGCCTGAAGAGGGGAAAATTTATCAGAGGACACATCACTACTTACTTCCACGTGTTTGTGAGCATGGTTGAAAGCAAAGATGGCCTTATTCTGGTGAAGCTCGTGTATGCTCCACTGCAGCATTGTCCTCAAGACTGAGACTCCTTGAAGTTACTCAAGTCTATGGATGCCACCAGCAACTCTGCAATAACAAGCCATGGCTCTGCACCCAGGCTAATTACTGCTGAAGTCAAAGGGAGCCGGATTACTTCCTGCCAGAAAGTGCTTGAGCTGCAGCAGAATGAATTCTGCGTGCAGAACCATTTGCGTGAGTTTTACTGTTTTCCATCCTGAATGCTGAAATTGAGGCAGAGCAGAAATTTAGCGATTTGCCAGAGGCTGAACAGAGAGGCACAGGCTACAAGGGGAAAGAGGTGGGGCTGGTGACTCCCAAGATGTATTCATCAATTGGCAGATTGCTGTCCTACCAGCATGCATTGCAGGGAAAATTAACTACCTAAATGAGATGATTTTGAAAGGACTTTTTTTAGCATCTCACTCAGCTGGTTTTTTGGTAGAGGAAAATACAGGATGTTGGCCAAAAGCTATGTATTCCTGGAACAGCCAAATGTTTTTCAAGCACCAGTACGAATAAGAGCAGGATTTGGCCCTGCGTGTTTGTCCTGTGCTCTTCTCTCTGCTCTGTACTACTCCATGCTGCATGAGGGGTTACTCCCCACTGTTCAGAAAATAGGAGAGGCATATTCACATGAGAAGCTCTAAAACTCATTGAATTCATTGTTAATTAGGAAGGGGTAGAGGAGAGCGCCCTGTGTTTAACTCTCTTGCTGAATTCTTGCAAGAAAAAGGACAGCCTCAAGTATATTTAAATTTTTACTGCCAAGTTAAACCCTTGCACACACACAAAAAAAATCTTACAATGGAAATGCTGACAGGTCCTTAACTGTAGTAGCAGTAGCAGTCTCTGCTATAATAAAGATATTGCATGTTATCAATAATCCTCTTTTTGCCTGAATCCCGTCTTTCTAAAGAGAAAGGGCTTACTGACTGGGCAAATCTATTTATAAATTTTGTCTTGGCACAAGAGGAGCATATCGTCAATGCAGTGGAGATCTGGGGAGGCAGCTGGTCTGACTGCACGCAAGCAGCAAGCTGAGTGTCAAAGCAGGGCACTTAAATTTTCTCTCATTCCTCTAAAAGAGGGAGTGGGGGGAATTAGGAAGAAAAAAAAAGCTTTCCTTTGAACAAGGCAGGGTCAGAGGAGCTACAAAAGATTGAGTAAACTGTCACACTTGGCTCACTGAAGAGCTTTGAAGGGCTTTCACAGACTGCTCACCATTGGATGGAGTCATCTGAACTGGGAACCAGGGCGTGCGTGTATTTATACCATACAGAGGCACACGTACCATGACAGCCCTAGCTGATAAGGATAACTCTTCCTGGGGTTTCATGATACTTTGCTTTGAATAAAATGACAGAGGGGTAAAGCTGGAAGGAAAAGAGATAAGATCTCAAGGACAACACTCCCTCTTCCCCCCCCTCACCCCCATGTCATTTTAAAAAGATGTTTTTCTTTGAATATGCTGTGGTCAGTTTCACATCTGTTCGCTTCTAGGCAAAGTCTTACAGAGAATATGTTGGACTTACTTCATCAACAGCATAAACTGGTAAAACGTTGAAGTCCTGTCATTTACCATCATTTCACATTAGTGATATTCCAGAAGAAATTGGACTTTTTCCTTGCAGACGGTAAGAAATAGAGATGACAATGCTCCTTAATGTTCCTGTACACCTGCAGCTGAGCAGTACCAAACAATTGTCATATTTTCCCAGGTCCTTGGCTCATTTCTAACCAGAGTGATAGAGAATAAAGCCACCTAGATATTTATTAAGTGACCGTGTCCCTGTGCGCACCAGGACTTTGTGAATTCTTTCTTTTGCCTTTCTGTAGTTACTTTTCACAACTCATTGTACGTGTAGCATCGATACTACATATGTACAAACACTGAGCTGCTGTGTGCTATGAGTTACCAACTTAACTCTGCCTGCAGGCTTTCACTGCAGTTCTTCAGAACCCTTTCTGTAGGTAGTCTCCTGGAAACACTGAGCAGTTGATAAAAGAAACATTTCACTCTTATTGATGGGGTTGACAAAATGATGTGGTAATGGAGTGCGTGTAGAATAAAAAAAAAAGGGCGCACTGACACGGTGTGTAGTCTGAGCAATACAGCTCTGGTAATGGTAAGATAGGTGTTTGGGTGGAGGTGAGGATGTGTGCTCTTAGCTTTGCGTCTCATTTTCTGGCAGCTGTGTTGCTTCACAAATCCCACAAGTGTTTCACAACAAAGTACTTTATGTATCAATATACCTTGGGCAGGAATATTTTTTTTTTTTTTTTTAAGAGCTCACTGTTGTCCTGGCAATGTTTGATTTCAGGCCGGGGATAAATGGGTTTGAAAAATCCCACTCTGAAAGTATATGGCTGTCCTCTATTACATGGATGTCAAACTCTCCTCCTCTTATACCCAAAGGCTAAAGGCTACTCAAAGCAGAACAGCAAGGATCGCATTGCCTCTCATCAAAACAGCTTACAAAGTGCAACCAATAAGTAGGTCACTTATCTGAATGAGATGCTGTATAAGTAGCATGTTTGTCACAAGAGACTTAGGAGCGAGTCCCCTATGGTGTATATATAATAGTCTGTCGGTCTGATCCAATTCCCACAGCTGTTTAAACCAGACCTTGGTTTAAATGGAGATGGATCAAGGGGTATGCATCGTGTATGAACTATGGATGTGTCTTTTTCCACAAGGCCTTACCGAAGTAACTGGGGATGTCACGGAAGGCCAAAATTAATTGTATAAGTTCACTTTCAACCTTCATAAGCCATTTGAATGATCCAGATGTATTCCTTCAAAAAATGCAGGGTATACAGGGGAGGAAAATAATGCATGTGGCAGTGTTAGCTCGGGACATCGATGAACTGTTCAAATCTTGCAGGTGACCTGACTCTGACCCTTTTAGCGACTAAAGAGACATGAGTGTTTCTTTTACGTTTCTGTCTTCTTTCTCAGCTGCCTTTGGCAGAGCGGCTCAAAGTTAGGGGAAAGATGATAAAGACAAAATTCCCAACTAAAGCAAAGAAATACTGAAAATCTTGCTGGAGAGGCTGTAATTTGGGCAATTGTCTGCTGACTGCTTTTGATGATGGAGTACATCACATCCAACAGCCCTAGCTTGGGAAAGGAATCACAATCTGGGGTCCGGGAGCTGTTAAACTTCTCTTCCAGTGCTGTGCATTTTGGCAGAGCTCGAAAAAAATCTCCCTCCATCTGCAGTGAAATTCCACCTAGGGAAGAGCATGACCCAACATGTTTAAGTTTAAACTTTGACATGGCTTACGTGAAAGATAACCTTTGACTGCAAGGACCCAGGAAAGCGCTCACCACAGGAGTCGTCCAGCTGAAATCCCAGCGCCGAGTTTGCTTCCCTCTGCGTTTTGAAGACTGTGACTATAATTAGGAGGTGCCTTTGATGGATTCCACCAACACTTCTTCTCCCAGAGGACAGAAGTCAAGCTTGTGGCTAGTGGGAGATCAACTGTGAAAGCTGAGACTCCAACTGTATTGCATGGGAAAACCATAAAGAAGGGGACAGCGTCATCATTAATTTAAAACTATTTACAGTGCTGATAACAAGACACAGAGAAAGGATTGGCACTGAGAAAGAATTGTTCTGCAAGGACGAGTTAGTTCTTCTACAGTTCTCATTACAGGAATTGCCTTGCTCTGGAGAACTGTAAAGTACGATCTTTCCAAGTGATTTAAAAACCCAAACACCAGAAAAACCAGCCCTCTTTGCCCTTTGTATAATTGCATATGTTCAAAGTCTGGTTGGTCAGTCAAGGGTAGAAGAGTTGAGCACTGAACAGAACTGAACAAGACCAGACTGCCTGGCTGTACACTCTCTGTAACTATCCATTTATTTTAAGGGACAGGAGATGCATGTGGATTTATTCCCCTTTTAACCAGGTATACTGACTATCCAGAGTTATCTGATTTCAACCAGCATAAATAGGAAGAAAAATTATGTGCCTTATTAGATGATCTGTTTATACCTTCCTGACTGGGTCCTCGCTCCTCACCTTCTTGTAGCTCTCCCTACCAGCAGCACAGGTTTTATACAGGTCTATCTTTTGCCCTTGGTCTTTGCATAAAATTTCAGCGCTGAAAAATGCTCTTAAACCAACTCTTCTGGTTAAGGTGTAAAATTAACTGTGATATTCTTTCTCTTGCCTGGACTAAGATACTTCGCTTCAAGGAGCACCCTTTAAATCTGTATATAGGAACCCTGGGTGCCATCACCACAAACACTGTGTATGTGGTGTGTTACAGAGCAGGAACAGGTGACCAGGACCTTCATTAGATGGCAGATTTCCACATTAAAATGAACATTAGCAATTTCAGCCTCAAAAACATTTCTTCTGAAAACAGTTAAAAGGCACTGAGACCAATAAAATATTAATCATTGGCAGTTTCAAGAAGTAAAAGCATTTCCCAAGGGGCATCTGGTGGTGCTACAGCCTTGCTTCATGCACAGTTTCCTACCTCTCACTTCCTTCCTCATTAGGTTGGCATTGGGATAAAAGAGCAGAATGGGTCAGGAGGTCCCGTTCCAAGTAATTAGAGAGTTGCTTCTTTTATCTAAGTGTACCTTGTTAAAGTATATCAGTGTCAGCCAGGTTAATTGGAACTTTAATACATAATTGATGCTAATTTATGGCCTTTTTTGTTCCAGGATGCTCATGCGGACCCCAAAGTCAGGATACAGTTTTCTTGTTATTAATTATATACTGAAAACTAATATCCTGTTGGGAGGAGACCCACAACTTATTACAGTTGCATAGCTTTTTTGCCCCTAAACCCCTTGGTTCACTAGTGTTTCATGCTTTTTTTAAAAAGCTCTTAGCATAAAATAAATGTAAATGTTTATTTCTGCTTTCACCAGTTAATTTGGTCAGCTCAATGGAAATGTTCCTCAATTGTGCTGCCGTGAGAAAGGTAGGACTACACCTCTGTAGCTGACACTATTGTTCCTACAAAATACTTTTCTTTCCCAAATTGACAAAATAATTGACAAAAAAAAAAAACAAATCACTCATGAAGAGAGAAGAAAATGCTATCACTGCCTTTTAATGAATCTAAAGGGTGAAGTCAGGGCTGTGCATTGCTTTCCCAGGTGGATACTACTGAGAAGGCAAATGAGGGCTGAGTGCTGTGCACCTTTGAGACGCGTTGTTTTCACTGTCTGAGGTTTGGACTGCCCTGGGGGGTAGCAGCTTTCCCTGGAACAGGAGTTTTTAGCATAGTGGAGAACTGAGATTCTCGTGGTGACATTTCATCCAAGACACCCGGGAGCCGGCATCCCATGGTGACCAGGAAGGGCAGCAGAGAAGGAGTGGGTCAATCTGCAGTTCCCATGTAAGACAGATAGGGAGCTGCTTAAGAAAATCATGGGACATATGGGATGGCCAGTTCACTCACGTTCCTTATGGTCTGCGCATCTCGGATTCAATGTTTATAGGCTTTCAGTGCTTGTGCAGGCAAAATGTGAGAAATGCTTTTCCCTCTTGTCAGTTTAGCTGAGATTTTAGTCCGATTTTTTCTCAAAAGGGTTCTTCTAGCACCTAAGTATAGCAGGGGGTGTACAGATAATATGGTATTATCAGATGCCCATGCTTAGACATATCTATAAATAATGCCATTTCTGGGCTTAATTATAGTCCTGCGCGTACACTGGAAGTTCACCTGCTCCTGTACAGTGGCAGATATTTGAACTGGTTAGATCCGATACGTGTACAACTGGTTCCTCCTTTAATTTGCTCCTCGGTTCATTTTGTTCTCTGGAAACCAGATGTGGCATAACATGATAACATACCTGTAGTGGGTTGTGCTGGAACATGACACAACATGTGTCAAGTTTCTTTTGAACCTTTCTGAGATCAGGTATCAGTCAAAAGGAGGTCATTTTAATTATCAATGATTAGTTAATTAGATGATTGTTGGACAGAAGAATCCAAAGATTATATAGCACTGTGATCAGTGTCTGTAACATAGAAGAAAAATTAAGATTTTTAAGTTGGATGAATGGAAAGAGAGGTGCTCAAAATTTCAGCTACTCGTGTGACATTTGCGTAGCATTTCAGAGGGCTGCAAGTGATGAGATGAAGTAGCATCCCTCAGTGCAACCTCATGAACAGTGGCAAATAATTAGGGATCACACTGCATTTTAGAAATTACCTCTTGATTTAAATATATTCCTATGCTGGTTTGGTTTCTAGATGTCCAAACCGAGCTATTTTTATTCATACTGCTATTTAGGGATGTGAGAGCTGTGCAAAGCTGGTCTGCGCCAGCACTGCTTGCCCAGTTATCCCACGTGGATTCTCCTGCTGATGCTGCCGGATGGTTTGGCTGGGGACCTGTAGGACACAGTGATCCTGATCAAATTGAAGGCAGCACTGATCACAGAAGGCAAGGCACAGACATTAGGATGAGGATGTTTTGGCAGCAGAAAAATTCTTTTGGTCAGATCTGTTGTTTTTAATGATGCCTCATATGTTCTGCAGCTCTGTATATGAAGGAATGGACTTTGCTGGCCCTGAGAAGGCCAGTGGCCCCATTTCAGCCCAAAAGTGTGTACACAACTCAAGCGCTCCTGCGCCCAATATTGTACGTAACCTAAAGTGTGACCAAACTTGGATACAAGATCAGTGCCTTTGACAGGAGAGCCTTTTGGAGACTGGTCTACCCGGGGGGGAGCTAAGGGTCTGTTAACGCTTTGCATTCTTTAGTATTTCAGCTGACGCAGTGTTTGCTTTTGCATCAAGAGGAATGTTACTGTTATGTGAAGGTCCACCACTGCCCCAGGTGTGGGGCAGGTCACGGTGAGAGGGAACAGGGAAATGCAGAGGTACCAGTGAGCTCCAGCTGCTGCAAAGTGATGAGGGGTTTGGGCCTTTCAGTAACAAAACTGCATTTGTGAGTGCCCACTCAACAGAAATTGTGTTGGCAACTGGGGCAAAGAGGAAAGAGGGTTTGGCAGTTGATTAGGCTCATTGATGCCTGGATAGCTTGATCGGCATGATGATGTTTAACACATCAATCTCCAGGTGACTATAACCACTTGAACTAGCTTCCTTGCACTCGATGCTTTTTTGGGTGCCAGGCTATACAAGATAAATCTCTTCTCAAAGTTTGGGGAGCTCTAGGTAAGATAGCATCTCGAGCAGTTCTGATAACTGACATGGTGTTGTACTGTACCTTGCTATATAGTTTCACATGTGGCACAGACTGGGTGCTCTTGGCAAATAAAGGTATTCAGGTATTCAGTATTCAGGGGGTTTTATTTAAGGAATAATATGAATATCTAGAAGCATACTTTCCAAGGAGGGTGAGACTGAGACAAATACCACTAAAAATTGAAGCAATCTTGAAGCAATAAAAATTGCATGAAAATCTCCCTTGTTTTTTTCTCTCCTTATTCTTTCCTGTCCGAGGATTTCATGAGAGAGGACTGAGTGGAATCGATTAACCTCACAGAAACTCCGGCAAGACTTAATATTCTCAAGGGAAGGTCACCAGGTTTCAGTTTGTGCCAGCACTCAGTGTCCTGAGGTATTGAAGGCCGGGGAGCTGGAAGTGAACCTTGGTCTGCAGCAAAGGAACCAGAGAAATCTGCCAAGCGATTTGAATAGAAATTGATGTGGCGGTAATTTTTTCTTTTTTTTGGAGGTTGCTCCTGTTTTCAGGACCGCGCTCACCTCAGAAAGGAGGCTGGGGAATAATGTTTCACACGGCGGATTGTTACTGCTTTGGTGGCACAAAATAAACAGAATGGGGAAGGCAGCAAGTGCATTAGGGCAGGGGAAATAAAGAAGCATTTCTAACCTCTCGCAGCAATAGGCAGCAGGGCACGTAATGAGCTCTGCTGCACTAGTGTGAACTAAGGGAGTTTTTTCTTTCCCCACCTCCCTCCCGATGCCACATCTACCCGTGCCCTGTGGAGAGCAGTCAGCCAGGGTTAGCAGCAGATAAACCTGTCTTATTAAGTACAGGGTCTGATTTTAGGGATTTTTTTATTGGATTTGATTGGAGGTTTTTATTCTTCCTAAAGGGTAGGAAACCTGCAGGCCATCAACTTGGATGGAGTTGGCTGGGGCTTTTTCAAAGCTGGGCCAGAAACTGTCCCTTATCTCCACTGTAGCTGCAGCAAAGCTCCTCAGGTGAGGCGCCAGGGCTGGAGTAAATAGCCCTTAAGAAAAACAAAGCCCCTGCTTTCCTGTAAATGTCTATAATGATTAAAAACAAGTGAATCATGAGTTGTCTGGCACACCCACAGCTTTGCATCTATACAGGCGCGGGCTTGGCACGATAGACAGGCTGGTGGTGGGAATTTCCTTCCTCTCAGACATTTCTTAGCCCTTGCTGAGAGTGCCTGCTTGTCCCTACTGCTTTCTGCACTGTAGGTACGGCTTTGAATTAAAAGTATAATGATCATGAGAATACTATTGACTCATGAGTCTCTTTAAGACAAAGAATGTGCAAAAAGCACCTCAAGGTTGCCTGTTTCTAACCACCCCCCAAAGAAGCCCATGGATTTTTTAAAATTTTTTTATTTTTTTTTTTTTTAGGAAGAGAAGCTAGAAAACAAGGGGGTATACTTATTAATAAACAGTTGACTCCAGCAGTGACTGAACAAAACTGGCTAATCAGAGCTCCCTCAGGAGGGCTGGCAAAATTGGGAAGGGCACCACTGCTCATACCAGGAGAGTAGCTCCTTCTATAGCTCTATCACCAGCTAGAAACACTTAAACAAAATGAGAAATACTCTCCCGCCTGGTCCCCAGCCCCAGGAGCAGCCCTTCCCAACCATCACTCTCCCTGTGCAGATCCTTTCTGGCTGTTATATATGTTTTGATTTTTTTTTTTTACCTCAGGGACACTTAAATTATGAGGCTGTGCTTGCCACACATAGTGGGTGCTGCTCCCTGAAGTTTTTAGCTGCTTGATTTTTAAATCATGCTGCTGTTGCAAAACAATTAGCTCTTGTTTGTGTGTGTGGTGTTTTCCTGGTCACAAGAGTCCAGTGGATGTTTCTGCTTGACCTGTTCTGCTTACCTGTTGCAGTGTATTTGCACTAACGGGCACTGATTGCACTACATGCATCTGAAACTGCCTTGTGCTTTAGTATGAAAGGGTAATGTGCAACTCGGCAGACCCTGGCTTTGTAACTCCAAAATATTCAGGTGTTATACATCACCCCTTCAAAGCTGTTCAGGTTAAATCAGTAGAGATGTACTTTATTTCAGACTCGCATGTTTCTGTTGTATGTGTTGCATAGCAGTGTTTTTAAAATCAAAAAGAGATGAATGGGGTTGAGGTTCTGTTAGGTCTATGTCGACAAGCTTAGGCTATAAGTGTTTTCACCTATGACTATGTTTGGCTCCAAAATAAAATGTATTTTGAAGACATTCCCAGGAATTACCCAGTGAAACACTGCATAAGCCTCATGCCTCCTCAAGGTGTGCCAAGTTCCCCCAAAAGTTTGTGGCTGCTGTATTGCAAACCCAAGGTTAAGGAACAGAATTACGTTTCACAAACATCCCTGTAAATGCACCGTTTATTCTACGTACCTGGTTACTGCGAGAGGAAAGAAATCGGTTTGGGTGACGTTTGCTTCAACGGGAGCCGGTGCTGAGCTCTGAGCCTGGAGCGCCCTTTAGCGGACCGAGGTGTATGGTGCACTGCATCTTGTGGTTGGGCTCCTGGGGACTTCAAATCACAGCAGCTTAGAGAATATGAAATGCTGTTATCCAACCCGTTTCCCTATCAGTATAGAACTGTTACCGTAATCCTAGTTTTCAGCAGTGTTGACACGAATCTTATCGTGAAGTCTCTGTTAAAGATGGGGACAGAGGGCAGCTCTCCCAACTTCCATCTGGTAACCAAAAGACAGACCCTTCCTTTGTTGCTGAGCAAAAAGCTGGACTCTTTGGTCAGTTGCAAGTCTGGACTTGAGCCCCCCAGCTGAGGGGGTTCTTCTGCTTGATTTGGAAAGCAAGGGCCCCTTTAATGCTAAGCTTATAGAGCTGGGACTGCTGTGACGTGAAACAGCTCTTTCCTTCCTTGGTCAAGTGGGTTACAAAAACAAATGTGCTCTGCTACTGTGTGCCTTCAGCCCAGGATAATGGAAGACCTCAAGACCCAAGTATTTATCTGTGGGGAGTAAAAGAGGCCACCCAAGGACCTGATGGGTGGAAGGGAAGGAATTGTCTTCTCTTTCCGCTGGGTGTGAATTGCCCTGTCACTGCAAGGACACACTGTGGGCCTCTTACATCTCAAGTGCTGAGAGTGTGACTTGCTTGTTTCACCTTCCCTTACTGCAGCCCACTTACTGCAGTGGCTGCATCTGGGGCATTTGGTGCACTGTATCATGTAGTCTCTCTCCCCCTTGACCCCACGAGCAGACTGTGCTGACTTCTCTGGAAAAATATGACAGGATGTAGGACAGCAATGTCAACGATGAGTCCTTGGAAACAGATGGGCTGTCTCTGGCAACTGACTTCTGCTTACCTGAGCCCATACTTTGGGAGCAGATCCTACTCAAGCCTCTCCTGCGTGCCACAGCTGCCTATGAGGTGAGGTGGGGCAGATACCGTGTTTGAACTCCAGCCTATTCCCAGCAACTTGTGTACATTGTCATCGAGTCCTTGACTTGATGACATGGAGTCCTTTTGTTTATACATCTGAATATTGGGGGGAAATTGTTACAAGCCTGATCCTTTGTAAATTACCCTGTCTACTGAGGGCACTTAGAAGCTCCCAAGGAGTTACCTGCTGCTGCAAAGCCCTGACATACAACTTATAAACCATGATACAATTCTGGAATTGAAAGTGCCTGTTAAGAGCTAAGTGAATGACCAGAGCAACTGTGAATGGAAATATTGACAATGAAAACCTGATTGAGTTACGCTTCTGTACATAAAACGCTTGAAAGGTCATATATTGACCTTTTCAGGCTGTGACAAAAAGTGTCCCTCTAAGATTTCTTTTTCCCTGTAGATCCCATGCAAATTTTAGATTTGCATCCATTATTCATGGGAACTGTTTTATTTCTATTGGGGTTTTTTGCTATGTGAGTGAAGTCATCGCGCTAGCATTTGGCCTGAACTGCTGAGGTGATGAGTGTTTCTTGCATGTCTGTCTTGCATTTTTTTCCTTGACAAATATTTTATTCTTGGCTTACACACCCCTTTCCGATCCCTTACCTTGAGTCTAGCATGCCAAAAGCACTTGCCTTGCTGAACTTCAGACTTCCCTTTGACCACTAAATTTTGCACTGCAATGTATGGCATCACAGATTTTTAAGGAAGTAATCTACGGCACTGATAATAAATATCCAAAGGGCACTGGTAAGTGTCTCCTCCCTGAAAGTATGTCTGGATAATGGAGAATGTAAGACGAGTCTCCGTATCCATTCAGTACAGATAAATGAAAACCAATGGTCTGAGTTACTGGCAGCCTCTAGTGAGTTTGGACTGACGGCCTGTATGCAAAATGTATGATTTCAGTATACAGTGCTTTGGCGGGCTGGCCCCCAAGAGTTCTTCTTTACCGTCCTTTGCAGTGATGTGATGGAAAAACACTGATTACAGGCAGGCATACTAGAGTACACATGTGAATTTGAACCCCACATATTACAGAATGTGTTGTGCTTCAGAAGAAGATAAAGCATCAATGGCTTCCTTGGGAGCCGGAGCCAGTGCCCAGCTTTGGATGAGAATCTAAATTCCCTCCATCCCAAGAGTGGTCGGGTCTCGTGTTGGAGCTCTCGGCTTCCAGGGGGGAAGAGTAGTTGCATGTGGTAGCACATGTGACAAATGCGCAGAAAATCAGTAGTGAGTCTAATTGGTGACTTTGAAGGATGGGGGAGCTGGCAGGAGAGAGCAGGGGATAAGATCTTGACAACGTTGCAACTTTCCATAAACTTGTTTTGTTTGATTCCCTGGGTTTGAACATATGGTCTATCGACTCCTCACGAGCATTTAAATTACATTTCCTAGTGACACCGAGGGATATGTTATTAATGCAGGATGGCAGGAGGTGTGTTCACAAATCCGTTTATCAGATAATGGGATTAACACGCATACCTCCTGAGCACTGCTTTAAAAACTTACTTTTAAATCTACATATTCAGCGACTACAGCAGCCACATTACAGCACAACAAATGAAAGTGCTGGACAAGCGTTTTGAAGGCCTTCTCTCATGGTTCTGATAATACAGCAGCGGCCCAAAAGGCGGGACAAGCTCTCGTGTTACCAAGTCGGTTGGAGGATGTGAGCTTCTGAACTACTGATAAAGTGAAACAAAGGCAGAGGAGATTGCAGCTGTGTTTGAAGCAGAAAAGAGCAACACCAAAAGACTGAAGGACACTGTCCTGGCTGTACCAGTTTTAAAGGCAGAGAAGGGGGAAAATGCAGATAATTTAAAGACAGGATCAGACCGAAACTTCACACTTAACTTCTGCTGTGTCCTATGTAGGTCTGGCCATGCCACAGCCTATGTCTGCATGCACTGGTGTATTATCACTTTTTGTGGTTTTATTTCTTATCCCACCCAAATTCTATATTTTTTTCTACTTTCCAATATATTCTTTATAGTTAATGGCTTTTTTAATATGTAAATTGTGGTCTGATGTGTTCTTTTTCTGAAAAGTCTCATCTCTAGAAGCAGTTCTTTGAGTTTAGAATATGATCAACTCTGTGTTTGTACTATTACGAGCATTTTACTTTTATTTTATAATAAAAGTAAAAGAAAATGCACCAGAGAGAGGTTTTCTATGACAATTAGCAGAACAATGTTCTGTTTGTCCAGGGACATGTACCTTACTTAGCATGAACTTCTGTTTTGTATGTAGCCAACCACAAAGTTTATTGAAAAATTATTTCTATAAGCAAATACAGTTTAATCCAAACTTTATAATTTTTCTCTCTTTTAAAAAAAAATCCTTAAAGGGTAAAGAAGTATGAATGAGCTGGTTTCTAAAAGATGTTGGTGTCTCCATCCGTAATGCCCTGGCTTTGGCAGGGAAGCACTGCTAAAAATTCCTCTCCCCTATCCAACCTGCTGCTGCTGCTTACTCCCCTGCTGCCATTCCTACCCTAGTGCTGGTAGACATGGAGGGGAGACATTTCTTACCCTGACTTTGCTGATGAAGTCAACACACCCAACATACTCTACATTTAATACTCTCACAGTGCCTGTGCTAATGTCCACCTACTGAAGAACATGCACAAATTTAAAGATTAGCAGTAACACAGCAAAGTATATTGTGAGATAGGATATGGAGTTTTATGGAGGAAAAGGATTAGTAGATACTGCAAAAAGCTGCTGCAGTAAAGGAAGTGCTGAGATTTTAATAACCTAAGGTATTAAGTTTTTATCTCCATTTTTTCTAAAGCTCTGCATCAAGGTTTTTTTGGAGCCATAGGGAGGATTTACACACATGCATCATCTATTAATGGAATCTGGATGCCGAGCAGAAACTCTGGGCATCTTGAGACAAGCCAGGCCCAAACTTATTGCTTGTTCTCATGATGCAAGTCCAGGGTGTGGGCTGGGCCATGGTCCTATTAGGAGTCACGGTTCTGTTTTGGCTCCTAACCTTCAAATGTCAAGGTAGACCAGATCTCTGCGGGTCTAGCATATGCACTTCTCCCCTTGAAACACGGGCATGTAGTGATAGGATGAGGGGGAATGGCTTCAAAATGGAAGAGGGTAGATTTAGATTAGATATTAGGAAGAAATTTTTCACTCTGAGGGAGGTGAGGCACTGGAAGGGGATGACCCGAGATGTTGTGGAAGCTCCAGCCCTGGATGTGTACAAGGCCGGGTTGGATGGGGCTTTGAGCAACCTGGGCTGGTGGGAGGTGTCCCTGCCCATGGCAGGGGGGGTGGGCTAGATGATCTTTAAGGTCCCTTCCAACCCCAACCATTCTATGATTCTGATTCTATGATTCTATGAATAAACAGGGACAGGAATATTGGCTGTGGCTGTGCTGGCTCTCGACATCCCTCCCGCACATGCTCCTAATGCCATCTGGCAGAGCAGCCTCAGAAGTCTCCATCTGAGACCTCTCTGTTGTGCCAGCTGAGCAAGGTGCTAGCAGCCATCGTGGCTGTGTCTACTGGAAAACCCAACCACCGCTTACAGACCTTTGTACCACCCTCAGAGGAGAAGGACTGCTCGATTCATGTTGTCCTTGCTGGGAGAGCCCTGGCTATAAAGGGATACATTCAAAGAGCCAGCAGCACCCCTGTGCTGTTGGACCCCGCGTGTGCCAGGAGAACAAGGCCTGCAGAGACTGCGACACTGCATGGGAAAGGTGGTTTACCACCCTGTTCTGATACAGTAGCATGGAGCCAAATGAACAAAAGCTTTTCCTTAAACCCACATAGTCTTGCTCGCATGGTCAGCCTGTGCCAGCTGGCACGTGGCCTGTGATGGGAAAGGACTGTAAGCTGCAGTGAGAACACATGAGAAGCTCAAGGTGGATATGGCACAAGCCATGGAGAGTAAAATACATGCACAGAGAGCTTAAATTCTTACATCCCGGTAGGTAGTCACCTTTTCCCTTTTTTTCTAACCCCAACTTCCTTTCTCAGTTACAATTTATACCCTGACTCCCTCCCAAAGAGAAAAGAGAACATTTGTTCCCAGGCAATCAAGCCCATACGGGGTTTGTTTCTTTTTCCGCGTGACCGTCTAAGTCTGACCTTACACAGATATTTTTTTTCCACTAGATGGTGCTTGAACATCTCCTCACTGCACAGCCCTGCAGCTGGGAACCCTGACAATCTGTCCTGGCAGTCCCCACTCTGCCATGGAGCCCAGCTCAGGGCTTTGGAAGCAGAAGAGTCCAGCAGTGCAGGTTTGGCTATTGGCCTGCACCCATTGGCATCGTGCTTGCCATGCTATATCATTAATAATGCATTTATTTTCCTCTGCTGAAAACCGCAGCAGCAACAAATTATTGCTCAGTGGAAAGCCGGAGATGCCACGAGCTGATTCCTGAGTTCACATGCTTATCTGCAGACCATCATCATGTCATATATAAAATGAGGCAATCTGCATGTCTTTGAGTGTTTTTATTTTCGAAGTCTGCAGTGCGGCTGTGTTTCAGCATAAGCTTTTGGCTCTATGGTTTGGGAAACTAACTTCCAAAATATGGCTGGGCTCTATTCTGGCCCAATGCCATTTGACGGCAGATTGTCTGAATCCACAGTCCCTGAGTGATGATAACACTGGGAGAAGGAGTACTGCCTGCTACTCACACTGTGGTGCATGTTAGCTCTGAAGCTCAGTTACAGCATGGTTCATGTCAGTACTCAAAAATCACTGCAAATGGTTCTAGACAGATATGAAAACCGTTCTGTGAGGGGCTCTGTGAAGACCAATCTGATAGCTGATATTTTGCTGGAGCCTGAGGTATAAGAAGTTTAACTGCGTTTCCTGAAAAAAAAAAACCAACCTGATTTTACCATCCACAAAGAAGAGAAAAAAACCCCATCCCTTTCCTCCTATCTTCTGAAAATCAGCAACAAGCTTACTGGGTATTTTTCCGAGTTTTTAAAACTTTATCTGTGCCTTTCTCAACCTTGGCATATACTAATTTCAACTGGTTTTATACTGTGTATTTGTACTTCCATGAGTGAAATCTTGAAGCTCTCTGAAAGGGAAAGGAGTTTCTGTTAGCGAGGGAGGAGGGACTCAACAGCTGCAGAAGGAATTCAGGGCTCAGGGAAGTAAAGCTTAAAGTGAAGCTGCTGCTTTTCCCAGACCTGGGCCTCTCTATGTCACTGAGGGAATAATAAATCAATCCTTTTAAACAAGCTCACACAAGTGAAAAAATGTGACTGTTTCCTTCTCCTACAGGTGAAAGCTGAGAACTTGTTATTTAACTGAAATGGTCCTCTCCTAAGAATCATTTCCCCTATACAGTTAGGGAAAACTGTGTTATTAATCTGTATTAATCTGTGTCTATATTAAACCTGTGATATAATACTATGGGGAAGTGAGGTCTCTGTAATAGCCAACAGTTCTGACTATAGGACTGAACACCCTCAGTGGGACCGAGCCCACCCGTGAGTCTTTACAGCATCTAGCTCAGCCTGAATACACTGCAACATCTTGGAAATCACAGTAATACCAATGGGAAGCGTGCATAACTGGAGGGTGCACTGAGCAAGCACGATTCCTTAGCGAAACATCAGATAGTAAATGTTATTTCCAGGCTATTTTGTTCTAAATCAAAGCTTTAGTTGCTAGGCAATTTATCAGCCTTAAAATTCAAGATTCTTCTCAAGCTGAATTTTACTGATCGCCATTAAAATTCTGTCGAAGGGTGTTTTCCCTTCTCCTGAGCAGGAGACCTGGAAACTTGCTGTTGACATAGCAGTCATTCTGCTGCAAATGAAGATTTCTGCCAAAACTGCATCAGACATCCTTGAAAGCCCAGGCACGCCTGCGAGCTTGACGAGCGGCTCACCTCTGAGCCTTCCGCAGGCATTCCGGGGCTCGACATGGGTGTTTTCTGACTCCACTTGCAAAGTGCTTAATTGTGATTGAGCCCAAAATGATCCGCCTATTGTGCGCTGTCCTCCCCAGCGAAGGGTGTCCTCGAGAATGGCTCCTGTTACATTCGCTCCCCCGATGTACTGATTTGCAGGGATAAAAAATGTTTGCTGGGAACTACCCAAAGTGATGCTTTTTAGAGCCTGCCGCTGTCGCAGGCTTCAGTCACAAAAGGCATTGCCTTTTTTCTCCTCTTGTTCTCTGGTTATTTTTGAAAGTGTGTTTGGTTTCCAAAGCTAATGGCGACATTGTTTGCTTGCCAGTCAGCTGATTGGCCATTGTTCTTTTAAATCAGAGGGATTTAAAATAAAGCTCTTTAACAGTTCTGGAAAAAAATACAACTTTACAACTGGACTCAAACAGATAATGGCAGTGAGAAATGCCCCTCAGTGTTGCTGCTTTTAAAATCGTTTGTGGTTGCAGTGGGAAAAAAAAAGGTTGACTGACAGCCGGTAACATAATGATCCACCTGATGTTGTGATTATGCTGTTACAGCTGGTTTGTCAAGGGCGCCTGAAGGGTCAGCTGTAGCACTGGAAAAGAGAGGGAAAAGTTATCCTGCAAATTCTCAGAAGCAAACATATCACCATTTCAGGGCCATCCCCCCAGTGCTGCTTTGCATTTCCAGGACTCTCTTCTGAAGGGAAAAGTACTTGAATGATATTCCTCAGCTTTGGCATTTTCAAAGGCATCTCCACGGGTTAAATGCCAGACCAACCAGACTGACCATATGAGCTGAGCATCTGAAAGCCAGAGAGGCAAGTGCGTTTAGGACTGAAGTCAGAAAAAGTCCATGATTTGTTCAGAAGGCGGCAAGAAGTCTATCACGTACTCAGAACACATCCTCCCTGTGGAGCGCAGGAGCTGTCAGACAGACATCTCTGATCTGACTATTTAAAGCATTCTCACACTCCTGTTTTTTTCCGATTTGTACGCACAGAGGGGGACAGAGAAGGGTGCTTCTGTTTTCAACTGGGGCTGGAATGAGAGAGTAGAAGAGTGAGCCTAGTGCTCCCAAACCCTTTTTATCTTGCATCTTCCCTTCTGCCTGCCTGCAGTAATGTTAATACCCACAGGGATTTGCACCTCTCAGCTGGAGCAGAGGAAGTCCTCCGAGCATGCCAGGGAGAGACACACAGTTTCAGAGCATACCGTGAATATAACTGCCAGGCTCAGGCGAACGCAAATCGGGGTTGTTGATTTGAGGAGTTAGAGGGTGGGGAGCAATTCACCCTTGGGGATAAGGATCCAGCTACAGCGCAACAGCGGTGCTAAGGAGGAACGTGGGAGTCAGAGAGAGTCAGTGCAAAACTCGTAGCCAAAGCCATGTAGCGGGTTCCTGGGCACTGGGCTGTGTTTCTGCAGAGACTGCTGTCTCCTCCGGAGGGGAGCGCTTCATCTCGCAATCCGTGCGTTAGTTTGTCAGCTGCCTTCACAGCCTGCCCTCTCACGCTCGGCAGTGACTTTCTGAACCCTCTAATGCTCCTGTTTTCAAATGTATTTCCTTATTATTTTCCCCAGAGATGAATCTCTCTTGTCATTTCACTTCAGGCTATGCTGTAAGTTGGGTGGTTTTTTTTGTTCTGTTATTCTCTGTAAGTGCTGGTGTGTAACTGAGCTGTCACAAGAACAAATCAGCAAAATAATTGTCTCTGACGGGGTATTCACATCATGTAACTTCCAGTGTCTGCCAAAGATATTTAAACTAGCCAGAAAAACTGCTCTGAATCCCAGAAAGGCTTTGATTTTTTAATGTGCTGTAGGTCTGAGTGTTACCTCTCTGTCTCGTCTCGCCCTCAAGGTCCCACTCCTACCCCTCCCCAGTTTGGAGGCAGCCTTTGCGTTGCCACCGTGTCCAACCTGGATTATTAATTGAATCTGTGAAAGACGGAGAAGAAATCATGATAACTGTCTCAAAACAAGCCTCTCTCTGCCCATAGCCCTGCTTAGTGGCTCCAATTCACACCCCAAGGATCCGACTTACAGGTGGGGCTGGCTTAGTCCAGGACGGCAGCCGGTGCTGCTTGGAAGCTGGGATGGGTTGTGGTTGAGCTCCAGCCCAGCTGTGGCCTCCAGCTCAACACTGCAAAGCCAGGCAGAACTGGTAATACTGGGGAAGATGTGAGAAACTGCACTTCTCACATGGGCATCTTATTTAGGCACACAAAATTAGGCTGTCTGATTACATGCTGGATTGTAATTTGTCCTGTTCTCCCCTCGCTTTGATCTTAGAAGGAATAAAGACTAAATTTTATGAAGTGTGTTCAAGTATTTAACTATGCAATTAGGAAATGCAATTTGAAAGTCCCACTAATTGCCTGTCTGCACCATTAGCCATTTAAATAGTTTAAAAATCTATCCCCTCAGTACCTGACCCTGTTTCATAGAGCATCTTCCTTCCACTTGGGCGCCCAGCCAGGACTCTGGGTGCAGAGGGAAGGGAATAACATGGTGCAGGGGGTTCTGCCTTTAAGAAAACAGAGTTTCTCTTGCAGCCACGGGGTTTCTTTCTCCTCCCATTTCATCTGCAGCCACTGCATCCTCACCCTTCCCATTGCAGACAGATTAACTCTAGCCGTGAGCAAGGGAAATACATGGCAGCAACACAGGGACTATATCTGTACTGGAAGGGATGGTTAAGAAATAGAAAGCCCTGGGGTTTCTTTCACCCCCACTTAGCCAAAATCAGTTTCGAAACTCCTGCCTTGCAGAATACCCAAGATTGACGACGACTACAATGTCCAAATATATTGCCTAAAACTGCCATCAGATTACAAAGTAAACTGATGTTCATATGTGTATATGTTTATATGTATGTATTACAAGCTGTTCATATGTATGTATTTATATACATAAATATTTTCCTATGTGATTGCTTTATAGCTATCCCTGACAGAGTCAAGAAAGCCATCAATCTCAGACAAGGTTTATTAAAGGTTTTAAATTATCAATTCTGTTTAGATAACATAATTGTTGTTAATGGTATATATTGATGAGAAGAGAATCGTACCCGGGTCATGTATGAATATATGTAATTTCAGAGTAGCTCGAGATTTGTGGTTAACATCATGTATAGAGAGAAATATAGATTTGTGTTGTTCTTAGGTAGCCTTTAGTACTAGAAAACTGCAAGCTATTAGCTAATTATCACTCTTATTAAATGTCTGTCCTGGTGCAGAATGCGGCTTATGAGCTTTAAAGCTTACACTAATCAAGAAGCAAGATCAATCACTGATGTAGGTCACTTATAGCTCAGCTGATACGTAGCTGCTCCTCATTGATGTTACCACTTAATCATTTATATTGATGAAATAAAAAGTTACAATTTTACAATGTGAAGTAGGGGAATAATTACATTTTGATTATTAGGAAGTCAGTCACCAGCCCCATTTGCACAAACACTCAAGCAGATGAAAGGACAGAAAACTAAATGGATTCAATGATACATCATCTGAATTGTATCACTTATAAAAAGTATTGGAGCTTCCATGTAAAAGTCTCAATTGCTGTAATAGTATTATTTTAACCACAGTTATTGATTTATATTGCAGAATACTTAGAGGCATGTAGTCGTTGGGCTGTGGGCTATTGAGAAGGAATCTTTCTAAATTTGTCCTTTGTTTATGCAGTGCAGAGGTGGTCCAACACTTTTATGGAACAAGGACCTGGACACACATCTCAAGTGAGTGTCCTAAATGCTATGTGATGCAAACCAGACTCTCTTCGTGTCCCAGGGATTATTTTTTTGATTCACTGAAAAACTGTTTCAGTAAGGCAGGCTGCGTCCCACAGGAGACTGTTGCTTCATCGTCAGAGTTTTCTCCTAGAACAGAAGCGATCTAGATTCGGGTCTGCATTTCACTCCTGGCTCAGGTTGCTCTCTTCACTTGGTTTCTAAGGATATCCCCTGTGAAGTGCTCAACGTGCTTAGAACAGAGACCTCGGACTCTGAGGCACGGAAATGAGTGAGAAAGAAATTGGAGTAAATCAAGCAAATCTAGAGTAACTCTCCATCCTTCTGTGAGCTACTGAGCTGCTAATTCTGTGTGAGCCGACACAGGCAGGATGCAGGCACAACCACAAAACCACGGATGAAATACAAAGAGTAAATTTAATCTCGATACCTTGCGAACCGGGGGAATCTCTGAAGCAGCACCCAGGCAGAGGCACACAAGCGGGAACGCAGGCACCACAGAGCTCGGTCCTTGCTAGAGAGTTTTCACGCGAGAGAGTCCAAACCTGCTGTTCTTGCCTGTGTATCAAGGATTCAAGCAAACGTAGTATTCCACTCTGCTTTGATCTTTCTGACAGCAGGGCAGGAACCTCAAGCATGTTCGATAATGTGCCTCTGAGTCCATCTCAGGCCTGTGCTATCCAACTGCAGATGTTCTACTTGTCAAGCACACAAGACTAAATAACAATTAGTGTGATATATGTGTTTTTCGTCACCTTCAGCTGCAAGTCGCTTGAGCATGTTTACAGTCCTCCTCGCCAATCTTCCATTACTTTCCCAGAAATTCCTACTTATACCCAAGGAATGCAACTGCGTTATTTTTATGTATTCTTCATATTATGAATTCTGGTGCATCAGAAGTTTACAAGCTTCTGTGCATGCTAGTCATGTTATTAATTGCTATTTATATCTTGGTGCTCCTTTCACTTGCACTGGTGTAACTGAGGAGTGGTTTGGTGGCGGCAGATCCAGAGCAGATGTAGATCAATGTAGCACTATTCATTTACAATGCTGGTTCATAGTAACTGTGGCGCTTCCAATACCATAATTGACATCTAAATGCTTAAAAATGGAGGCAAGTACTCCATAGCTGTGAGGTCAAGGGCTACTTAGCACAAGTATAGAAGGAGAACATTGCAGGAAGAATCTAAAAGGACCAAGAGTTTGTTAAAGTTTAGGAAGCCATTCACACTCTCTCCTTGGATTACTTGGACATGTATTTTAATGCTCTCTCCTTTCTAGTTTAAGTAATGTTGAGGTCATGAACCAAAGTAGCAAAAGCAAGAAAGTTCACAGTTAACACTGACATTGTCCTTAACTTGCCCTGAGCTGGAAATGGGCCTTCATGACACAGCAGAGTACACTAAGGACACAGCAGCAAACTTAACTCATGTTTCGCCTCTGGCAGGGTACAGCACAAGTGTAAAATAACTTAAATAAATTGGTTTCGGTTGAGAAGCAGGACCAGTGAACAAATGTCTAAAATGGGCTACTAAAAAGAGATTCAGTTTCTGATCCTCATTTCATTACTTAGTGGTGCTATGCTGGATTTGCTTTTATGTAATAGTTTGGCCAGGATTAAAGAATCTTGCGAAGGCTTGGGCTGCCGGTCCTTGCACTTACCAGTGATGGTTTTCCAAAGAGTGCAGTGAGTACTGGGTTAGACCCAAAACTAATTAATTTTCCAATAGCTTGTTCTAGAAGTTATTTTTAGTTTATCCTGACCTAGCTGCATTGTCATTTTGTTAAGAGCACGTTGATAAAGTAATTAAATCGGATATACTACTACACAGCAGAATCCATAAACCAACATCTCGTGTAACAAGAGAGACGTAACAAGAGTTATCAGGTAGGAGCTATCGTTTCCATCTGTGGTATTCAGCTCATCATGTGAGATTCTGGATAACATTAAATGATCATGTTTCACGAGTTCTAACTAAACACTTGCCAAGGATGATAAACCTTAATTCTCTCTTTTAGTTGTCTCTGGTGTAAGGGGACATCTCTGTCTTGGAGAAGCCCATTGCATTTTCCAAGCCCCTGCACCAGGAGGTTTGCAAATCATTGGCTACCTGAAGATCCTACCGTGTGGCAAACAGCCTTTTCTTTCTCCCAGCTCCATTCCTGGAACTGGCTGCAGTTGTTTAGAGATAGCTTTTTGTTTTGTACAGAACTTGGCCTGTTGCTGATCTCAATATGGAAAGTCACAGTGCAAGTTTTAAGGTGGAAAATTTGGCCTTACTCCTTTTAACAATTTGTTCGGGCCACAATTTTCAAATCAGACTGCCGAGGCGTAGCTCTCTAGCATGTGTCCTTTGAATCCGTCTGCAAGGATTTAAGAAGCTATTGCCCACGCATTGATGTGGCCTTTCAGACAGGAGATACCACACATGTCAAGGAGGGCACGAGCCCCTAATTCAGGGGCTCTAGTTCATGCTGTGGTACCAATGTAGGCAATCTAAATTGATGATTTCTGTTGGATCAGCAGTGGGAATAACAGAGCCTGAAGTTAAACAACTGCTTGAAGTTATGCATGATACCAAATTGGCACCTTAAATCTGCACTGAGGCCTCTTAACATAAAGCTGAGTGCCTTGGCAAGCTTATGTCCACATTAATAATAAATCCTGGTGACACAACCCCTTTAAGAAGAGCAGTAAGAGCTGAAGCCTCCTTAGTGGAAGCAATCTGCTTTGTTTTGTTTCAGTGCAGCCAGAATACTTGGAAAATCTTTCTATTTTATTCTGCGCTCTATCTCATTATCAGTGTTTCTAAAAACAGTATGGTTCAGTCCATATTCTTTTTTAACTAGCTTGTTACTTTATCTGGTTAGTCATTTTAAGAGCCATCCACTTGCCTAGGGAAGTCTGTGTGTTTTGATTTTATTTTTATTCTGAATGACTGCAGTCATCTGGCTGTTTATGTGGACGATTAAAGTCTTTAAAAGCCCTGATGGATTTCTTTACTCCCTCACTTCCATTACATTCGAGATTTCTACAAATGCAGACAAGCGTATGTCACTTTGTTAAAACAAAGGCTATTATTAAACAGTAAATAAACTAAACTCAACTGGACTTCTGTTATAATGCCAGACTAATGAGGCAAGTAATTTGAGTGGTATAAATAAGGAATGGCCAGAAAGCGGAGGAGGCTGTAACAGAGTCCATTGTAATAAGAGACTGAGTTTACCGAAGCCCTTCAGCAGAGTGATTGTTTCATAAAGAGCCTTACAAGCAAAGGTCCTAGGCTGGAGCCTGCTTCTACCTCTGTATTGCTCATAACAGGAGGACCCTGTAAGTGTTAGTGGGATCTTGTTCTCCCGAGTCCCAGCAGAACCGGAGGGGAATACAGTCTCATGGCCAATGTTGCTCATTGGTGGTATTTTTCAACCTGGAGTGCAAAATCAGGCTGGATTTCATATGAAGGAACCATTTACACAAGTTATGTGGCTCAGCCATGGCCCTGGCAGGGGAGACAGCAGGGGAAAGGGCCCCCCAGCTTGGAGCTGCACAGCGTGACAAAAACACCATTTGCATGGGAGAAGGTAACACAGGAATCAGGGGAGTAGCAAACAGTGATTTGAAGTGGGAGCCTTCGTGGAAAGGATGGTATTAAACTACCTTGCCTCTGAGACGAGGCAATATGATGCATTTCTGATAGGTGTATACACATCAGTTTTACAGACCTTGTTAATAGATTTTGGACCATCAAATGGAGCATTTTGGAGCATTAGCACTGGAAATGACACTGAGGGTACACTAACAGATGAGCAGGACACTTTAGGGATTGTCATCTATTATTTGCAGAAATTAGCGGATCACATTCCACAGTGCCAAGCCCTTTACAAACATATTCCAGGACAGAGAAATGTTTCTATTACATTGGCTTTCATAACAAACAGCTACAATTGGGTTACGGATATCTTTGACAGCATCTTCCTTGCAGAATAGTGTGACATGGTGTGAGACACAGGACCAGAACAGGAAAAGGAAATCCTGCCAGGGTGTGGATATATCCAGGATCCCTATTCATAAAGGCTGAGCTGAAGATATGCTGATAGTTGTCGCTGCCTTCCCTGCGTGAGCTCTTCCTTAGCCAACGTTACATTTTTCCTAGTGTATTGGCTGCCAACAAGTGGCACATGATACTTACAATTACTGTTCACTCCTGTCTTACATTTTCCTGATGTTGATTTTTGACTCTGTTTACCCCATACACTTTGAAACTGAGGCTGTATTTGAATGCAAATGGTGTTCAGGGCCCAGAAACGAAGAACAGGCAGAGTAAAAGCAGTTTCTTGTGAGCATAATGGCTGGAAGCTTAAAGCCTTTTAAAAATGGCTGGAAGAGTCTCCTGAACTATTTCAGGTATTACAGAGTAAATGATCATGCCCCATTTGTACAGTCTATGACATGATAAGAACAGAAATTTATCACCCCAGTCCTAAGACGTCCTTGAGCGGGTTGATGCCATTAAAATTCACATTAGCTTTTCTGTGCGCTGCCGAGTGCCATGAATCATGCAGTGCCAGTGAGAACGGTCCACAGAGAAGGACCAGTGAATGTCAAACTTCCAATGTCTCTTTTGGTTTTGCTTTCCCCCAGAGCTGAATATTGTGTCATCCTCTTGTATTTGGATGCTAAATGCCACTAAGCAATGGTCTCCGCTGCATGCAGGAAGTGGTCTGTCCTCCCATGATGTTCGACGTTCTCAGAAATGACCAGAGAGCTCTTGGGACCTTGCTGGGGCAAGCAAATAGACATCAACGCTTCAGCAAAAATACATGATTAGCTTTTTTTTTTCCTGATTCTTCACTGCACTTTAAACTGAAAAAAGATCTCCTATTTGTAACAAGTATCTGACAATGTAACTTGAGAAATGCCAATAATGCTTATTAGTCCAGCTTATTGTAGAGGAATAGTTGTGCTTTGCAAACACTGACCACTCTTCTCTGGAATGGTTCGGCTTGCTTTTGATTCTATTTTCCATCCACATTGAATTTTCCCCTGTAGCAGGTGCAGATGTGTACAAGAACTGAAACAGAGAGTAGCAATGTGCTTCTTGGGGAAATGGCAAGCAACTATATCATTTGCTCAGTAGTGTATTTCTACTTATAATTATTGCTAATCCAAAAAAAAGAGTCAGTGCAAATTGCATGACAGCACTGTGTAAGATGGGTGTAGAGATAAAACATGGATACAACCCATATCCTGTAGGCTGACAAACGAAGTGTAAAACACTATTGTTTGTTTACTGACTGCCTGAGCATGTGATGAACGATTATGTCTGCCTCAAGAGGCAGCCCAAGGTTTCCCGTGGTATCAATCTTCCTGTTTGTGATTCATTTGTGCAAACAATGGAAAGCTGAGAGTGTAACCATGAAGGCAATTACCCGATTACTTTTCTGCCCCTTAAAAATTGTGTCGCTTCGCCACTCCCTTCCAAAACTCTGGGCTGTGCTGGAGCGAGCCTGGGAGGGTGAGTCCCCCTCCAGCCTCAACGCGACGGGGCAGGTCCAGAGCCACAGTCGTGCTTGTAAACCTCTCCTCCGCTGCAAATTGCTGCTTCCCGGCAGCAATATTTTTCTAATGAGTTCCCAGAGAGTGGGAGGAGAAGCCGGATTCACCGTGGTGCATCCAGGGCTGCTGAAGGGTGGGAGCGACCTGTCATCCTCCCAGACGGAGGTCGCATTTATGCCCGCATCAGGAGACTGTTGGACGGGGCTGTTTTTAGGGTGCGACATCCTTTTTCTGCTTCCGGTGCCGAGGTGTGAGGAAGCCGCAGGGCGTGAGGCTTCGCCCCAGCTCGCTCCACAGCCGCAACGGCAGGCTGCGCCTCTGAAACAAAGTGAAGTCCTGAGGTCTAGGTTCTCCATATTGGCCCAGTTAATGGCAAAATCAATGGGGAAGTTGGTCCGGGCAGCAAAAGATAAATAAATAAGAAAGGCAAGTGTGAGCCTGAGGGGTATCTGAGCCCTCTTCCACCTCGGTGCCAGGTGAGAGTGGAGCAGGGAGGACCCAGTGCCCGGGGCAGCCCCTGCTGTCTTAACCCAGCCACGAAACTGCCATGTTGCGCTCATTTCTCGGCGTTCAGCTCACAACACCTCGACCAGGCACTTGGGGAAGAGTGTCTCTCTCTCTCCCTATACCGTGCAGCCCCCTGAAGATTATTTCACCTCTGAAGTGCCGTGGCTCCAGGTCTCTGCAAAGCCCCTCAGCAGCATGCCCGCACGGGAGCTGGGTTTTGCCAGGACGTGCCAGGCTGCATTACTGTTTTCCCACACCGAGCAATTACGCTCAAGCATTGTTTTGCCTTCGCTGGTGCTTCTTTCTTTCTGATTTTGATCTGTTATATTTTATTCATTCTGCTTCTGGCAATCTGATTCCCCACAAAGCACTGCCTGTCTGCAAACCAAGCTGGAGGAGTAAACTGAGCTCTGGAAAATAAACAAAGCTCCCAGTGAAAATTGTGGAACCCTTAATCCGTTTAGTGGATTAGCACGAAGGTGAAGTGGTGACTAGACAGTATTTTGTAAATATTTACATAAATAAGATATCTGATAGTATTGGAATCTCTAGACTTTAAATTAAAATTCCTAAATCCAGTGGGTACCCTAAATCAGATTCAGGTTAAAGTCTTGCCTCAGTTTTTAACAAAGAAGTGATCAGATACTGCAACAGCTTTGCAAGGGAGGGCTGTGCTCCTCCTTATTTGAAGTGATTGAGTAAATAATTGGCTCTTTTTTTCTATTAAGGAGTAAAAATACGTAGTTTCACCAAAAAGTAGGGTCTGCATATGGAAGGTACTCAGTGAAACTGCCTGGCTGGCAGCAGGAAGAAAGTTTAGACTAAAAGGTCTGACTGGCCTGTGAATCTACAGTATCATTAAATACTAAAATAAATGCTTTAAAATTAACTTAACAATTCCCTAGCAGCTCTTGAAGAGAGAGTTAAAAACCAAACTGTGGAAATGTAATGAAAACAACATTATGTTGTTACAACATTAAGTTATTATGATACAAAGCCCTAATGTCCCAACTCACCAGGCCATTGAGGAACCTCATGAGAAGACCAAAATGGATCATCTTCCTACAATCTGCAAGCTGGATTGTCACTTCTTGGTGTGTAAGAAGTACCTCAGAAGAGGTATTCTCTGTGTGGCAGATCTGCCCACTGGGGCATATAAAACACCCATGATTTAAAATCTTATTCTGTATGGTCTATGTCAAGCGTTGTTAATTTTTGTCAGAACCAGAAAAGTTAAATTTCACCTGCCATTTGAACAAAATGGAAACCCATAAGCAAACAGATGGCAATAAAATAACAGAATACTTTGAAGCCAGGTTGTGACATTTGTAGGAACATCTTACCTTTCATTTAATTGCAGCATTGGAAGGATGGGGATGAGTTGTCCCTCAGGAAACACACTGTTGGTGCAGCCAGCTCACAGCCCTATGGACTAAATATGAACAAAAAATGCAAACAAATACAAATAATTATTTTACCATACTAGCTTTCTTCTGGAACTCATTTTGGGTGCTAAAATAATGTGCACCCCGTTAACTTTGGTCCTGAAGGCTCCTGGTTTGCCCAGTCCTTGCTTGTGCAGCCGAGCACCTGCAGGAGCACCACTGGAGAAGGAGGCTGATGGGAAGAGGTTCATTTCCATGGACCTGCTAGAACTGATCTCCCAAGAGATTGACTCTCCCTACCCACACATCATTTCCTTCCTTTTGTCTCTCCAATTCAAACACTGTTGTTCAGCCTCTATTAAAACTTAAAAAAAAAAAAAAAGAAAGAAAGAAAAAGATTAGTTATTCTCCAGCAAATAGGGATCTCTTGCAGGATTTTTTTTTTATTAGTGTTAACTTAGCAGCATTATTACATTGCTACCGGAGTGGAACTGTGTACAGTACAGGCTGCAGCCTTAGCTGTTTGATCTTACATAGCACAGTCTATCCATGTACCAATTTGTAACGTGTCCAAAGCCTTGTGAAAGCATCCCCACGTATAGAATTACATTTGTGTCATATTTATTTAATGATAGATTTGCCAGTACAGGACCCGCTGAACAGAATTGCAGACTACATTGAAATCAATCACCTTATGCAAACTGCTTCCAGCAAACAAGATAGGATATCTGCCCGGCTTATTTCTAGTCAGTGAGTTGAATATAGTTTTAACTATGCATACTCTGTGTGTTTAGTCTTTTAACATAGCTAATAATCTTGAACGTAAGTCTTTTTGGACACAAATTAAATGTTTTTCTGTTTCTACTATTGTTTAACTAAATGAAAACCGGGTCTTCTCTAAACTTTGAACCAAACTGCTGGGAAGTCAGTGGGTGTCAGGAGTCTGGGCCTCTATGTAATTAGGGAGAAAATTCAGTTTCTAGCTGGAGCTCTAGCTAAAGCTAGGGTTTCTTCTAAGTCTTTATGTGCATGTCCTTGGAGATGGATTTAGGGAGGTTTGAGCTTGAAAAGGCCGTGTTGGTGTTACCACTTTCTGGCGATGCCTTTCTGGGATGCTTGGGGCTGCAATAAATTATTGTGGGCTCTGACCTGCTGTCAGACTGGAGCGCATTCTGTTCGCCCTTTGCATCAGATATGCCTTTGGGCACATGCCTAAGAGAGGGAAAATCCCTTTCCTCAGTGGTATGTTGACATAAAACAGCCCCTGGGGAGGGAAGCATGTCTGGGAATGCAAGCATCTCGCTCACATCCCATTCACATCCCCGGTGTAACTCCACTGGCTTACCTAGACTTCTTCCTGAATGACTCCCATTCCTACATACCTCCAAAATACATAGATAAACATTTGCCTCTATAAACTTCAACAGAGTTTCTTTGCTTTGGAAATCTGTTTTATTTAATTTGTGTTTTTAATACTCACTTGGAGGCTGGCAACACTTGAGCTATAAAAGGAGCTTTGTGGACTTGATGCAGCTGACTTGATTTTTTTCATGAAAAATATATTAATCATCAGTTCCATGAGTATGTCTTGAATGTTTCTGATTAAAGTGTCCCCCAGAAAGATGTTCTAAAAGTTAAGTTAACCAAAAGAACTCTGGTATTTTTAAGGCACTGGTATGAATTACAACGTAAATAATATGTTACATTAAATAAATGTAACATTAATTATAATTAATTCACGATTAATTATTGATTCAGTGTATAAATTAATGATTCTGTATACTGTCAAAGACTGACATGGGGTTAATTCTGGCCATCACTGGAGGGAGAACCAGAATTCTTCCATGATTAATGTTAAAGTCTTTTTCTCACAGTTCTGGATGAAAAATAAAGTGGGTATAAAAACTGACAGTGTTTTTTAGCTTTTGAGGTAACTTTCATATTAGCGTTACAGGCTGCTGCTGTCATAAATCAAACAAGATGGTACATTGGTTCCTTTCTGTATACAATTGCTTTTTAGTTAAAAGACTATAAAAAGGCAAGAACATCCTGGCCTGCATCAGAAATAGTGTGGCCAGCAGGACTAGGGAAGTGGTTGTCCCCCTGTACTCCGCACTGGTGAGGCCGTACCTCGAACACCGTGCTCAGTTTTGGGTCCCTCACTACGAGAAACACATTGAGGTGCTGGAGAGTGTCCAAAGAAGGGCAACAAAGCTGGTGAGGGGTCTAGAGCACAAGTCCTGTGAGGCGCGACTGAGGGAACTGGGGATGTTTAGTCTGAAGAAAAGGAGGCTGAGGGGAGACCTTATTGCTCTCTACAACTACCTGAAAGGAGAGTGTAGCAAGGGTGGAGTTGGTCTCTTCTCCCAAGTAACAAGTGACAGGACATAATGAAATGGCCTCAAGTTGCACCAGAAGAGATTTGGGTTGGATATGAGGAAAACTTTCTTCACCAAAAGGGTTGTCAAGCATTGGAACAGGCTGCCCAGGGAAGTGGTTGAATCGCCATCCCTGGAGGTATTTAAAAGACATGTGGATGTAGGGTAGAGGGACATGGTTTAGTGGTAACTTGGCAGTGTTACATTAATGGTTGGACTCAATGATCTTATAGGTCTTTTCCAACCTTAACAACTCTATGATTCTATGATTTTCAGACCTGCCAAGACAGAAAGCTTTAGCTACTCAAATATTGCAGACCTTTTCTGTAACAGGAGATACCAATAGGAAAACTGTTGCTCAGCTGTATGCCATCATTGTCACTGTAAAGGGCACTGGCAACTGAAAAATATCTGACAAATTGACAACTTGACAGGGATGCGAGACGGTGAATTAATCTGCCTTGGCAAAAGGCTGTTGGTGAATATTTAAACAGGTTAATAGTCAACATAAGAACTCTGAAAGCAAATACGGGCTGGCAGTAGAAGAGAGCAGGTACATCTGATATCTAAATTATACTGTTAATTGTGTGCTTCAATCTCAGAATGAAAATCAGATTCTAAAAGCTGAAATAAAACAGTTAATAACCTTTCCTCACAGATTCTTTTCTGTGAGGAAAGGCTGAGCAACAGCCTTTTCTATCAGAAGAAGGATTTTTTCCTTTAATTTACGTGTGCCTTTACACAGGCAAATCCCCAGTTCCTTATTCAGCTCAAAATTATATGTGTTCAAATAGAAAGATAGGCAAGGTCAAGAAAGAAAAAGCTATTAAGAATAAATAAACGCTATCTGCATCGGCTTTGATAAATTTTGAACATGTCCACGAGTCCCTCAGTTTCTCTGGTCTTCCTCCCAAAATGTCATGAGAAATGCCTACTGCTCTGACCATATATGACAGACAGACAAGAACACATCTCTTGGGGGTAGCTTTCATGGTAGTTTTACAGCCAAGATTTGTATTCCTGAGGGTAGCATCAATCCAGCACCACAGCTCGAAATGCAATAAGATGAGAGTGAAAAAGGAACATAAGGAAGCTTAGCAATTGTGTAGATGATCCAACCTCAGCTGTTAACTGCTGTACTTTCTGGGTCACCTGCAGTATCTTTTTGGCAATAAGCAGAAGGGCTAACTCAGCTGGCACCGATACATTTACCTTGCAGAATATTATTAAAATTGTACAAGTTGGACGATGCACTTTCTCCATATCACTTTCAGGTACTTTCAGGTGGCATTTCTCCAAAGGGCTAACACACTTCAATAACTATTGTTTTAGCCATCTGTGTGCTCTGTAATGAATTCTTTGACTAACCCAGAATCCTGTTTATCTCAAGAAAGGCTCCAGGGTAGCCAAGCAAGTCGGATGCACTGGAAACTGCCTGTTTTCTAAGGATTACTCAAATCCAGGTTGATAATAAGAGCTAGTGCTAGTCAAATCCATTTTCATTGTGAAAATGGAAGGATGGTTGTTGTGGGAATCTGTCCTAGGTCCAATACTAATCAGTATTTTCATTAAGCATTCAGGTTAGGGAATATTGTGTTATTACATTTGCAGATGATACCAAACTGGGAGGCACTTTGAAGGAGAAGAGCAGAATTCAAAATAATCTTGGTAAACCAGATAAGAAAGAAGGACTGTTTTTAGATACTAAAAAGCTATTCCTCAGTATTGTTCCCCATATTTGGGCAAGGATAAGGAGCAAACAAATTAATCTCTGGCAAAGAAGAACTAGGTTAGAGGTTTGGAAAAACTTAGTACTTTGGGGATGCTGAGCCTTTGTCACTGATTTTCAGGAGCAGCTGGATGACCAGGGTTGGCTGGTACAGCTGGTCCTGCCTTGAGCAGCAGTGTGGGGCTGGAAGACCTGTGGCCATTTTATTCACTAGAAAACAGTCACATAACTCACAGTTGATGTCAGTGATATTGAAGTATTTGAAAGTATTGAAAGTTCTTTTAGCCTCTGACCAGATAATATTATATATCACATAGCCAAGGGTTAGTTATACAAGGCAAAAGAGTACTTAGTTAATCTGTGTGGATTCCACAGAAAGAATGACTAGAAATATATATTTCAATTCATAAATACATTTACAGTGATTGTGTCGGGTTTCTTCCGCACATATTTTAGCAAACAGATACACAGGCAGGAGTGACTCTCCAGTTTATAAATGTGAGTATTCTCTGCTTAAGAATTATTTCTGTTTTAGCAACCAAGGAATAGAAGGTGTAGTGTGTTAAATATGAAGCAGCTCATTCTTCCAGTACTTCCAAAGTATAACTCCAGTAACATTTACAGAGTAGGGATAAACCTCCAGTGGCCTAGCACTGTTCCCACTCAAGCCAATGAAAACCCTGCTGGTTATTTCAGCTGGACGATCTCACAGCTATTTTAGCAATTAGATTCACGCAATGAATTAATTACATAAAATTATAAGCAATTTGTAGACAAATACAAAGAAATTAAATTAACTGGATAAATTATATGCTGTAAACCACTCAGCTGTAATACTTATCTTTTGCTATTGTGCACCCTTAGAAATATTCCAAATAAAAGATACAGTGCAATAAAAGGGACTTTTTCATAAAAACTAAGAATAATAATTGTCATAAGAAGATTTAATTGATATGTGGATTATTTTATAAAGTTTTTGGTAAATTTTACAAAGCTGGTAAATTCCAAAACATATCCTGGAAATATATCACAAAACACAATCACTAGCATGCTCTCCTTTGTTTGTCCGAGTCCAGCATTTAAATCTGTACAGGATCCTGTCCCTCCTGGCCATTTTTCATTGAGTCAGTGAAATAATGTCCTATTATACCAGTGGCACAAATCCTAGGGTAAAATCAGAAACAGGGTCAGGTTGCCCACAGATAATTTAGTGCTCCAAAGCTAGAACTGATTTATTACCAACTAGTTTGTTTGTAGCTATCTTTGATATCTTCTGGGTACTTTGAGTTATGCATTGTTGACATACCCTCAGCCAACCTATACTGATATTAATAAAACATTGAAAACAATAGGTATTCAACTAAGGCCAGAGTAAAAAATGTTTAAAGACCTCTATATTTGTTCCAATAGGTGCTTCAGCAGGGTGAGGCTTAACATCTTATAAGACTGGGAAAATGTATAGCAATAGCATCACTAAAGTACCTTTGCTGTGACCATACGGTATAATAAGGAAGCTGGCAGAAGGCTAAAAAACAGACCTTTCGTTCCATTAGAACCATTATCAACTAAAAATGTATGCTTTCAGAAAAAGACAGGAGGTTGGGAAACAAAAATAAAAATATGGGGGAAATCACAAAATATGGGAGATTTATAGATTTACAGCTGCAGCAGGCCTAGATGGAGAAAGTGAGACGGCAGAAAAGGGATTAGGATTAGGATTGCTTATGCACTTATATAACGTTTGTTCTAAATTTGATTACAGTACTCAGTAAAATGAGAACTCAGTATTCATCATGCACAGCAAAAAAACTTCACGTGTCAGCATCATCATTTACAGTTGCAAAAATAATTAGGAACCATTTGTAAAATGCTTTAATTATGTTAATCAGCCAATGTTTTGCTGCACTTTGAAGACATAAAGCATTGTAGGAACTTCAGACACAGCAGCCATATGTTTCTTTGTCTCATATGGCTGCAGGAACATCAACTGTCATGTTTACAGCTATTTTTTTTTGTCTGCAGAGACCGCAGACATCCCTGCATGGTAGATTATTGCACCCTACTTCTAGAATAGTAGGCCACAAATGGATGTTTTTAATTAAATAAATAAAGAAATAGATATATATGTGCACACTCAAATTTTGAGTATCCCGTTTCAGATTTATAAAGCTGGAGTTTAAGAAGTGCTAAACACTTCCTGTGATTTTATTCATTACTGTAGTTAGTTCTGAAGTTTTACTCTGAAATTACAGACAGGTTTCTGAAACTCTGAGCCTACGTGACTCTTCTTGAAGCTCAGCCAGAAGAGAAATGCGGAGGTGTTGTGGTAACAGTAGTATCACACTCTCTCATTAGACTATACATATATTCTTCTTAAATGAAATACAATTTGTGCTAAAAATCATCTTTTACTTATGGTACTCCATCCTAAAATCCAGTAAAGTCTCATTCCCCAAGAGCAGCATATGTAACCTCACCTTACTATGTTTACCCCAAAATAAAGAGGAGGAAAAAACCCCAACCAAACCCAGTTCTGTGATTGTTATTCAAAGCCATCAGTGTACATCAGTGCTAACCTAAACTAAATGACAACATCCCTCATCTAGGGGGTGAGGAAAGCATGACTGACGTGCACAAACCAGCACAGGGCACAGTTCGGGCCAGGGGCTCTGGGGGTCCAGGGAGCGGTGGGGGATCCCCAGACTGACAGGCCAGGACCTATCCCACCACCCTAGCGAGGGAGCAGGGCCAGCCTGGTGATGGTGGCCCCATTCAATCAAGAGATCAGATCATCAGTTTATGATGACAGAGCTGGAATGAGGTCAGGGTCCGGATGGACAGGTCCACAGCTGGGCAGGGCTGGAGACTGGCATCTCATGGTGTTGTTGGGGCAGGATGGGCAGCCCCAGGCCACTAAAATGGAGCCCCCAGGCCCATAGGCAAGATGTGGGGAGGGCCTAGGCGAGACTGCTGAGGTCCACAAAGGTCCATTAGCACCCTCAAGGCCCTGATGGCACGAGGGAGGTGAGCAGCTGTTTAGAGACAGCATGGCATTGCCGGTGGACACACCTACACTCCTCAGGAGATCAGCCTGGAGATATGGAGTGTTATTAGCACACATGTTAGCACTTGGTTTAGGTAGGAAGGATGGTGGTGCCTAAGAGACTGAAGACACTCATCCTGAGATGCAGACAGGTCTCACAGCAAATATCAGCTGGATGTATAATTAATTTACAATTTCTGAAGTGCCAAAAACTGCATTGTAAACACGGTAGTGGAAGGAAGAAGTGGTTTTGCCAGCTTATTCTGTTTGGCAAATGCTTTTGCTAAACCCTTTTGCTGTATAAAATGCATCTCTGTTACAAAAGATTGCTTTTACAGCTGTAGAAATGAACAGCCTCCACGGTGTTGAGTAAGTGCAAGCCAGTGATTTTGTTTTGATCTGTGAGACCTTCTCATACCCACTGATATATCTGAAACCTGTGTTCATGGTCAACATTGGCAAAGCTCTTTTTCTTTGTCCTTTACAGCCCAAGGTGGCTGTATCAGTTTTAGATGAGGCACTGAAATTTTCTTTATCTCTCCAAGGTGTCTGTCCTGCCCCTCCAAGCACTCTCTGCTTTGTTTGCTGCGGCATTTGTGTAACCCAGACACCCTGGAGCCCTGGGCTTTGTCACGGACATGCCCGGGCGAGGGAGTAACCATTACACTTTAAACCACTTGTACAAAGCAGGTACACAGTTAGAATCACCGTCCACCAGTTTAATCTCTCACACTCTTGAAACAAGGACAAACTCACCAGTACTGGGCAATATCCTGTCACTCACCATTGACGCACATGCCAAAGTGGTGGGGAGTTGATGGAGAACACTGAATTAAGGCATTCCTAAATTGTTTTGCCTTTATCCCTGGATGAGCTGAGAGAGGTAAGAGCCTTGAAGAGGAGTCTGTGTAATCACAGCTCATTGCTGCTGGAAGTGGTAAGATCCATAGGCACCCAAGTTAGGTTTTCAGCATTCAACTTGGCTCCAACCCAGCCAACAGCACAGCGAGGAACACCTTGAGGAATACCTGCTTCATAATTTGAATGTAGTATAGGGACTTCTAAGACAGCTTTATATGAGCTAGCTCAAATACTAGAAAAGCTGAGCCCTGGAAACACAAAAAATAGGAAAACCCAGATATACTGTTAGTTATGACAAGCGTACTTAAAAACCCCACTGAGATTTAGTAACAAAGCTTTTTCCTGTTGATGTGACTTGCAAAGTCTGAACCAGAAGGCTCTCCCAGAAAACTTCTATCAAATTCAATAGCTTGTCCTCCAGGAAACGAAGTTCAACCTCTACATGAGGGTGTTTGAAATCCTACCTCCCACTACCTGGAGAACGTCCCATATAGTAGATGTTGAAATATTTTGAAAATAAGCTATTAAGCCAAGAGAGAGTGTGTACAGCCATGAGCAGAATTTCTCTCTTCCTTTCTCACAAAGATCTCAAACTGCTTTCCAAAGTAACGTACCTAAGTGTGTGTTTGTATTACAGTCGTCACAGCAGTGCCCTAGGAGACTAGTGTCAAGAGACCTAGATACTAGTCCCTGTGTTCATGTGTTTTATTCTAAGAATTCAATCTTTCATTGTCCACTCAGCAGTCTTAACTGACTGAGGTGCTACAAAGCAGAAAAAAAAACCAACTTCCCTGTAGAATATATTATGAGATGAGATTATTAAGAAATCCAAACACTGAGATGCATCCTTTTCTGCCAGGCAATTTTTTACAAGGGCTAACCATGAGATTATGTATGAATGCGTCCAATAATCACTTAAGCATATAAATTACAAAAGTAAATTGTTGCAACAGGGTGAGTATAAGAATGAAATCATTGGGAAAGTATATTTTTATAAATAATTTATAATTATTTATAAATTAAAAAAAGAGTCTGGAGAAGAATTCACATTTTACAAGGATAAACATGTTTATAATACAGAATAGCAAAATGATGTCACTGTCCAGGATATAATAGCAATTAATTGACTAATCTTAACACATTTCCTCACAAAACCCTGTTTTGCAAGATGATGAGTCCTCCAGTTTCCACCAAGACAGGGCCATTGGAGATGTTCCAAATCTCATGAGCCTTGGGTTCAAAATTTAGCTCTTCCTTTAAAAAAAGAAGAAAGAACAAAAAAAGGGCATGGAGAACCAGAGTTTTTCTCTTCACCTTGGTCATACTCAGCTTCATGAAGATAAGGGATGGCTTTTAAACGTTTCCTATTTCCTCTAATCTTGGACTGCTTCCCTAGGAAAAAAAAAAGTTCTAGAGAAAGCCACAAGCCAAACATTACAGCTTACAAGCAACACATAATTAGAAAGTTAACAATGAGGCTGAAAGGGAGGACGAAGTACAATGTTTTTCACAGCTTGCTGTTATCCTGGGGCCTTGGAAACTGGGTAGCACTGACCCTAAACTCTACAACTTGAGTTTAGCAGACCAGGCTATTCCACACCGCCAGGAGATCATGTCAGTGCGGAGCATCTTTCTGTGGAGTGTGCGGTGCAAAGTCCTCTGCGTGCGTGCAGGGGACCTGACAGGTCTGACCCTCTGCATGCCGTGTGGAGCCCCTAATCTGGCACTTTGGGATCCAGCTCTTTCGAGCTTTAATGTGTTGGGTAAAGGTTGAAGCTCTACACTGTAAATGAAGCTTTCAAGTGAAAATAAAAAAACAAAACAAAACAAAACAAAAACAATAATAGAGAGGTGAGGTTTTACATCAGGATCCAGGTTTTAGCAATTGAGAGAATGGGTAAGAAGAAGAAAACAAAATAATCCACTACTGTGTATATCCAGTATGTGTCTTGGAAACGTCACCTTGTGCATCCTGTAATTTAATCTGATCTTATTTCTTGCAGGGCACTAAAAAGAAATAACAAACTACACACAAGGTTTTCTTTTAAAAAGCTCAGTTCATTTTCCAACTATTTTACTTTTTCCCTGAAGACTGGTTGCTCTAGGTGAGAATCCACATGTGTGTTTAGATGAAGGGCCTTGTGACTGATTATCTATATATAATTGGTGCTTCAGCCAGTAATTGGAATGCCTGTGGAATAAAGATGCCTTGAAGAAACCCTGTGTATCTCAGGCAGCTCTTTCTCTCTATGGATTAGAAACAAAACGGGCATTTTTATAGTTAGTGTACATTTTTAATTAGCTCTGTAGTTACCTAAGTAAATAATGCATAGATTAAAATACACATTTAAAGAAATTACAAAATACTTAATTAAAAACAAAATAATGAGCGAGAGGAATTCTCCACTAGGAAAATAGTGACCTATACGGAGCTATAACTAGTTCTTTGCTACACAAACCTACATCCCTGCTCCGCTCCTCTTAGGCGTTGCTGTTTTTCTGTTTGGCCCCAAAGGACACTGGTGCTTACTGGCAGCAACCCAAGACCTGGGCTGCCTCCCTGCCATGCTGCCAGTGCTCCAGAGTGCATCAGCCCCCTTTGCTATCCTGTGCCTCAGTTGCACTGCCGCAGCAACCTGGGATGTGTCTGATGCACCAAGGGATGTGGCAGGGAAAAGGGGTCAACTACCAAGCTGAAAAGTTTTCGAAGGCAGGAATGCTGGAGGCAGCTCAGCCTCTGGCATCAGTGCCATACTTCTCATCTCATCATATACTAGACGTGGCCACACAGCATGCCAACACTTCACCAGCTCCCGCTGAAGAATGACCCCAAAACACCATTCAAGAGTAATAGAAATGCATGAATGTCTCGCACAAGAACAAGACCAGGCAGTAACATCAGCAGCCCCAGTATGAATTTGATGCTTGCATGTTTGGGCAATGATTCTGTGTTTACCAATGTTTAATTTTATAAACCTAAAAGTAGTACCATTGATTACATAAGAATTACTCATGCACTTACAATTAAAAACCTGCTGGACCTAACATTTAAGTGTGTGCTTTCATGTTTGTGTACACATTTTTATATCACAATATATTTTGTGTCCTCATCTTGCCAAACAAACATCTGAAATCATTGCTCTCATAGAGCATTTCTCAACTGGAAAGCTTGGAGTCTCATCAAGAAAGCCTAGGTGATCGGTTAAACCTCATCTTCATATCAGAAGGTGACTTTTTTCTTCAGCAGTTGCTTTTTTTCCCTGTATAAGCCAGCAATGCAAATTCAAGTGAGGCTTCAGGGCAATATTTTAAAATGGGATCTCTGAGATGGGAATCTTAATTCTTAATACAGTTGACCTTTGATTTCAGAAGTTCTGGAGTGTTATTGGCTAATCAATATCTGGCTTGGCTGCTCTGCTTCAATTTTTCTCTTCTGAAGTCCATTTACCTCTCAAGGGTGAGATGAAACTTCATAAATGTCTAGTGTGGGCTTTTGAACAATTTAAAAGGTGCACGTTTTACTAGCCAGAATGCTAGGCAAGGATGTATTCTGTTGGAATTTTGCTGTGTGTTGGAAAAGGAATATGGTCTGAGCCTTCTGCTGCACGCAGCAAGATAACTTAATTCTATCAATATATTTTCACCCACTAAAATACTTTTTTTTTAGGGGAAAATATAAACCGCAGGGTTCAAATCTCTTGTAAATTGCTTCCAAGTTTTGTCTGGTGAAATAGTAGCATTACAGCAACATAGGACAGGAAACGCAAAGTAGCTTTATGTAACACAACTGCAAACCATGGAAATACAGGCTTGCAGAAAGCACAACTCATCCTTGAATTTGGCAGGGACACAGCAACAAATATACCTGCACTTCAGAGAAATGGCATACGATTTTTAGTGTGTTGTGGTCAGGATCCTGTTCTACATCTGATGATAAAGGAGGAGCACAAGAATATCGAGTGTATCAGTTAAGCTCCTGGCTTAAGGCCACTCTCCAGGCAATGTGCCATAGCTATGAAATCACTCTGTTATTTTAGACTTCACATTAGATGAATAGGGTAGCGCAAGCTGTTTGAAACTCAGCTTTGATGTATTTAAATGTTTTGAAATAATACTTAGCATTTAATAGAGAGTTTTGCTAACATTAGCTTTCCTAAGTGCCTGATAAAAATAGCCTTATTCCCCACTGTTTTAAGGTTATTTTTCTAATTAAATGCAGATGCTTAAACCATCAGCATTCACCACAAGAATCAGTTGTTCAGACATTATATCATCTATCTTAAAGGCTGAATTATGTCCTAAATTTCTAACTGAACACTAAAAACTACATTAGCTTTATGGCAGATGTTACTATGTATCGTTGTTATATCTCATAATTACCTGGAAACAAATGGGAATGGCAGAAATAGTACTGTGATCTTCACACACAAAAAGACTTCTCTTTAAGTCAGTGTCAAAGTTGTCATTGACTTCACTGACAACAGTATTTGGTCACAAATACCCAGGTCTTTACTGCTTAAAATAATCTCCTTTAGTTCTTAGCCACACAGGCCCAGAAGCTGCAGCCTTGTATTGGCGTGTGTAAGTGCTTGAAGCTGAACACTGTTTTGTTTTCGTAACTAGTAGCTGTTTTCAAAGCAAAATAGAAGATTTCAAAGAGATCGCCGCCTGACATCAACACATTTCAACATCCAGTTCTAACCCAACGGCCGTTTAGCACAATACCGTCAGTCGCAGGAAAAGAGAGAGGTGCCAGATCCTGCCAGCACCTGCGATCCCCACACACTGAGCGCTCGCTTTTTGCTTTCTACGTTAACATCCGTGGTTAGCAGGCCCCTGTTCCAGTCTTTATTCCAACTGGTGCATGTTTTGCATTCTTTCACAAGAAAACAAAGATAAAAATAATGAAGTTGTGAAGTAGCTTAATTTTATTAGAAAAGGGGAGTCTCAGAGGGCCTGGCTGATGGGCCCAGACACCTGTCAGGCCGCGGCTGGAGCTCCTGCATGGGGAGGGAGGGAGGGAGGGATTTTCTCCAGTTCCCCCCTGCCCAAGTCCCTGTAGGAGGCTGCCTGGACTCGGGTCCCTCGGGCCGACGGACGTCCCTTGGGATCCAGCACTGACACTTGGGGGCAGTAAAGAAATGAGGACCACCACTTCGCCCCTCGCAGGTGAGGCCCGGGGGAAGCAGGCGCTTCACCCCCCTCCTCGAACCCCTCATCCTCCTCTTCCAGCCCCTCGCTCCCCT
>NW_009646965.1:659577-704886 GCF_000708025.1 Charadrius vociferus | reverse complement strand
GGGGGGTGGGCGGGCGGGCTGAGGGGCAGCAGGGCCGGAGTGTGTGAGGGAGGAGAGTCCTCCACTCCGCCGGGAGCGGGGAGGTGTAGGGGCTGGAGAGACCTGCAAGGCTGCACTTGGATCGGTATTGTCCGTTTGTTTTGTTTTGTTTTGTTTTTAATTTTATTTTATTTTTAATACGAACCGGAGCCTTCGGGGTATTTCGGTGTTTTTTTTTTGTTGGGTTTGTTGGTTTTTTTTTTTTTCTGTTTTGTTTTTTTTTGTTTTCCCTTGGAAATCACGTCGACACAGAGGAGAGCGCGTTCCCTTACCTGTGGCCCCTTTCGGGAAGGTCTCCCGAACTTCTTGTCACGGAGGAATGACGGTGCCTTTTTCCGTGGACCGACACTTCAGGGATTTGCTGCCTCTCTTCCTCCTTCACGTTGCGAAATCTTCCAAGGCTTTTTCACCTGATGTGCCTCTGTCTGACGCCACCTTTATTTCCCTGTGCCCGAGAGCTTTGCAGCTGTTACCGCTGCGTGTGTGTTAAGGCTTTGAAAGTGACGAGGAATGGAAGAAAAACATCCGTGAAATGCTTTCCGGGGGGTAAACCGCTTGAAAAAGGCAGCAGAGAGAGGGAGGGTGTCTGCCTCTAAAGAGGCGCAACTTGCTGTGCTCGTATTACCCCGTGCGAGGGAAATAAGGTGGCTGCGACTGTAACGTCTGTGGTGCTATAGCAGGGAAGTATATTGACTTTGGCTGTTTTGACTGAAGTTTTGATTTGATCGAAGGTCTTCCTGTGCCCCCTTCAGCATCATTTCTCTTGCATTTTCTCAAGGAGAGAAATTACTTCTACGCGCTGTATTTACAAACCTACTTTTTCCATTCATTGGAGTTGCCTTGCATCACAGATGTTGCCCGGGTTAGCATAAGAACTTACGTTAGTTAGGTTTTTATATTATACTGGTTAAAGCTGGTGTCTCACCAATGATTTGTTTAATTTGTTACATCACTTTTTAGAAAAATAAATGTTTGTTTTGGTTTTGTTGGGGTTTTTTTCCCTTTTCTTCCCCTACCATCTTTCCCGTGGCCGCGGATTTTCCCAGATCTGTGTGTGAAGCACAGAGCTTGTGGTGAGATGGTCTCAATGCCGGCTTGACAGTGCTCCCTAGTTTGGTGTGACACCAGGAGTTACTGACCTGGAAGTTAATTGCTCCGGCTGAGCTCTCACTGCACTCTTCTTTCTGTTACAGTTGTATGCAAGTTTTTTAGAATAAAGCCTGTTTGGCTGTAACATAGCTATCATTTTTTCCCCTTGAAGGTGGCTTGAGATTTATGTGCGTGGTTTTTAAAGCAGCATTCTGTAGAGTTTAGGGCTTCATCAGTGCTAGGAATTTATGTATTAAACATGACTGCTTTTCTCTCTGTAAGTACACTGACCAGCTGTCCAGAAATATGTTTGCCCTTAATAGAAAGTAAAAACTCAATGTAAGACAATGAGCAGTAAACCTAGTAGTAAGAGGGTTTTGTTCTTCTAAAGGAAACTGTTTGATGAGAAAATAGCTGCTTAAAACTTGCACTAGTTTTGACAGGGAAGGATTGGTGTAGTAGAAGAAAGGGATAATAAAAAGTCAGGATGCTTGAACAGATGCTTAAACATGGTACTAAGGAAAAGAAATACTGGAATGATATGTTTTGTGTTTTCTTTTCTATAAACCTCACTATTTGACGTTAATGTCTTGGTTGCTTCACAGCTCATAAAAATGAAAAATGGCCTAAGATAGGTATCACACATCATGTTTCTTCCGAGGGACACTCAGACAACTCATCCCTGTGTGTAATTGTTGTTTTAACATAGATCCCACCATACGTTTGCTCCTTCACATGTCTGTGATGTTTAGTTTCTGAAAGAATGTCAAAGGGCTGACAACCTGGGGAAAGACGCTGGGAAAATAATCAGACCGAGTAGGAAGAGTGGGGTGGCAGAAATAGAGTTGCTTGTACTGTGTAGTTTCAGCAATACTCAGACTATTTAAATCAAAGGATGGCAAAATCTGTGTCTGATTTATTTCTGATAGGAGAAGAGAACAACGCGTGGGTTTGGATGCCTTTAGAACGTGCATTTGTACCTGTGCTTGATGTGGCAACAGGTTTTGAAAAAAGTGTTCTCTTCCATACAGGAGGGTTGGAACCAGGCAACTACGTGGGAGTGATTTAAGTGGGATGTTGTAGTAGTACAAAAGAAAAACGTTGGTGTGCAGACATGCTGGAAAGTAGTAAGGGGTTGGGGAAAGAGGGAGGGACCGGTACTTTGCTGAAGGTGCTTTTAGGTAGTTATTAAGTACTCTGTATGAAACCAACGCATGTTTTGCAACTTCTTGTTTACGAGGACAGTATTTCGTACACTAATTGATGAGATTGTCTTGAGTGTATACGATCTTGAGAACTTGTATTCTCAAGAGTTATAAAAGGGTTGGGGAAAATGAAGCAGGTGGTCTTAGAAGTAAGTGATGAGAGGGCCTGGTATGGAATTCAGGTTATTTCAGCTAAGTTCTTTAAGTGGCGACTTTGCTGTGCTTTAGTCTGTGAAAATCTATACAGGCACGTATAGCTACATAAAAGGATGACTACCCCTCAGACATGCTGAGAATGTAAGACTTTCTTCATCTTTATTATGGTCTTACAAGTCCAAAACAACTTTCTGACTGAGGTGTTATTTGTCTTTTCAGTGATTTGTTGTGCAACAGAAATTGGTGACAGTAATACTGTTGTTCAGTCTTCAGTGCCTATGTGGGATTCTCTTACAAATTACCAGTTTGTTTTGGTATCTTGGTCTTCAGTGTGCTTTGTTTGCTCACTACCCTTTTTTAACACCACCCTACACACAGATAGTTTATCAGTTTTTCTTCGTCTATTGCTGTCCCGTACTAAATAAACTGTGTAATAAGTCATTAACAGCATACAACTTTCTAGTTGATAATGGTATTGTAATATAATGATAGTTGGAAGTACTTAAGTTTTACTAACAGAAAAAGTGGAGAGAAATGGAGTGCAGCTCATTGTTTTGCGTAACATGCCCTGATGTATTTAAAAGACAAGCTTTGAGCAGGAAAGATGCCTGAGTTCCAGCTCTGTTACCTTGAGACCTCAGAAAGGCTGTAGGCATGTGGATTTGCTGAGGGTTGCATAACACCACAGGCAGAGCCAACCCCGCTTGGAAAAAAGCAACCAGGTAAGCAGCAGTTGATAGGAAGCATCATTAATATTCAGGAATAGCACACTACGTTTTATTTGCATTTCCAAATATGATGGGTTAGACTACATAGCCAGTTTGCGTACAGCAGAGCGCTATTGTGCAGTACCAACACAAAACAAGAGTACAAAGTGGCATTTGTAATGCTCAGTCACTTTCTGTACCACTTCTAGTTTGATAGATTTATGACAGTGTGTGGACTGTGCTAGTGTCCTGGTGGTGTATGTGGAATGTAGGAGCTGTTGCAGTGGTATTAAGAGAAAGTACTGACAACTTCTGTTGTCTGGCAAGGAGGTCTCCAAAAATTGTGATGGAATACCCTTTGTGTGTGTGATCTTAGCTGCATAATTTTGAACTGTTAGCTCTGTCAAGTGAAGAAGGGTCTCTGGATTTCCCTTCTAGTTTCTGTTAGGTGGAGTTTGAGCCTTTTGATCTGTTATCTAACAGTTCAATGGTGTACAAAAGATACTGCCTGAAGAAAACCTAAGAGCTACCTAGCCGGTCCCTCTTTTATAAATGACAGTTCAAGAGAAGCAGAGTTATGGCATATTTAGCAGAGTATCTTCCTACAACTTAAGAACATGAATGCTGTTGTGCACCGACAACAACTTTTACACTATGCAGAGCAAGGTATTCAGGCAAAAGCAGCTTTGATATTTCACTGCAAGTCAAAGACAAAATGTATAGATTGATTACTTTGAATCGCTGCCTTTTAACTGGAAAGTCTAGGTACCAGACTCTTTTATTTCATGGTTATAGGAAGGTTCAGATTGGGAGGAACATCAGGAGTTCATCTAGTCCAAAAGTTCTACATAGCCTGTATTGAGAGGTGATCACAGGGAACGTTTGCCTGTTCTGTGTTGGTTGTCCCTGTCACATCCCATGTCCCCCTCCGGACAATACCTGTGGGAGTGTTCTTGTTCATCTTTTGGATGCGTTCTAATGAAAACTTTATTCTACTGACATGGGAAATGTCCTTGAATAGATTAGCACTTAGAGCACTGTGTTTTTGGGATGTTCTTCCCTTTCCTTCTAGATGTCGGTATCTGTTAAGATGTTCTGAGAGGGGCAGATGGTATTCTGTGATAACTTGCAGTTATTGGCATTCTGAACCAGGTGGACACCATTTGATCTCATTGTTTGCACCGACATGTGTGTATTATTTTCACTTAATAATTTTATAGAAATGAACCAGTGCAGTTACCCCCCCCCCAAGAATTTCCTGTATTTTTTGAATGCTGAAATTACTTTGAACTAATCAATGGCTGAGAATCCTAGCTTCTGAAATCATGTTGCTTTTCTGGAGCACGGTTTCCCCCCTTGTTTCTTACTTATCATTGAAGCCTGTTCCCCTTTTTGGTTAAAATTAAGTGGGTGTTTGCTATTGTATACTAGAGAAATAAATGTGTATTTGCTCAAAAGAGTTCCTCTGGTTCAGACTGCCCAGCTAATACCTTCTGTATTGTCACTGAAGCATCAGCGAGATGTGTGTTAGAACAGCCCAAAGGTTACAGTGCTTTGCTTAGAGTAGTTTGAGCACTGGGGGTTAACGACCCCCCCTCTTGTAACTTCACACAGGATAAAATGTGGCCGTATTTATTTGCTAGATGTTCTGTGATCTGCTGAGCTAGTCCTCCCATTGTGTTTGGGTCTTTTAACCTTATTTTCTTTTTATACTCTGCGACTGCTGAAGGCTAATGTATTTGCAGCACAGTGTGTTCCAAAGCATGCAGAACCTGGCCCTGTCTTCAGCCAGCTGTCTTTTCCGAACGGAGACATCCGTTGTGTCCTGTGTCAAATTTTTAAATCTTGTCTCGTAAAAATTAAACTCTAAATTTAAGAATTGACTACCGAAACCTAATCGGACCAGTCTTGACACTGTTTCTTTCAAAGACCATTTTAAAAATGGGAAAATCAGGGTTGTCTGATGTGCTGCCTTGTTGTGAGACTTGGATGTTGACCCGTATCTTGGCCCATCCTCTCCCCCCCCAGCCATGAGCATTTTAAGTAGCGAATTTTTAATGTGCTAAACTTCCACTTGCCACACAATACTGTGACCATTTCGTTGACTGTATGATATTCCTGCACTAACAGGGTCCTGCTCTGTTAATAGCTGCTGTCTATTTATATTTTCTGTGACTCAGGGAGAAAAGTATTATTTTGTTGACAAAGAGGAAAAGCTTTTTGTGTTCTGGTCAGTAGGTGGTATCTGGGAGGATGGTCGGGGTGGATGCCTCTGGTTATTGCTAAGAGTTTGCCTCTGAACTCTGATCAGAAAGTACATTTCAAAATCTAAGGCAAGGAAATATATGCTGAATTTAATAACATTCAACATGTATTTTGGATATCATTTGGTATTAGTTTTTCTAGTTTTGGATGGGTTGGCAGAATTCATTAAAACTTTTGTTTGCTTTCTTCTGGTGTGGAGAGATAGGAGTTATAAAAGAAAAATATAATAATGTGTTTAAATTTCATTAAAAGCGTTGTGACTTGTGCCTTTCAGTAGTGATCTGTCATCTGTTTTTCTTTATTGTTTTGTTGTGTCCTCGGTAGTTATAACTGTTTTTATAACTATTTAACCTGGCAAAAGGTATCTATGGTATACCTTAAAAAAAAACGCTTTAATTTCTAGCACAAAATCTGTTTGTAAGCCAGCAGATAAGGACTGCAGCAAAATAGATCTGACAAAGTGCCTCTGTAAATGCAAGGTCATATCTTTCAGCAAAACAGGTGACTTATTTGCAGCTAGACTTTTTTTTTTTTAACAAACCTCTTTTCAACTGCTGTTGGAAAAATAAAAACCAACCACATAGCAATAGTACAGACCATGGTAGAAAAGATAGAAAGTAGGACCGACAGCTACACTGTGATTTAAAAAACAAAACTCTGCAATTCCTTGGCCTCCCACATACTGTGACTTAAGCGGATTTTTTTACTTGTTTACTTTCAGTAAAAATAAGCATGGGAAAGAAGAACTTTCCTGTAAATGAGAAGGAAAGATAGTGACGTAGACAAAAGGCAAGCCGTTTGTTTTCATCCTGAAATATTTTACTAGTTTTATGGACGGCTGTGCTAATTTTTGCAGATATTTACGCACCTGTTTGGAAAAAGAAATGCAACAAAATAGAAAGGAAGCTTAAGATTTAGCAAGCTTTAAGGATAAATTAGTTTGTAGACATGTCGGCAAGCAGGACATTAAACTAATGCTTAGATTATAAATCATGTCTGAAATGGAATTAAAACTTAGTCATATTTGATGAATGGAATATACACAAAACTGTAATGTTAAGTTTTGCAGAGCAGGCTTTATCAAAGCATGTTAAAAGGAAGAGGTAGACGGTTCTAGCTATGAACTAAATTATCTTTCCGTTAAATTTGTTGAGCAACAACAGTCAGAGTAACTGTCAGGATAATTTTGGCACAGATTTTGAAAAAGCCTTAAGATTTATTATTTAGGGGTGGTTTGGGGGGAAGAATTTTTGAAAAGTTTTTCATACTGAAGGAATATATGAATTAGACTTGCAGTGCAGGAGCTGATTGACCTAAGTAGCTATTGCCTACAGGAACCAATCTAAATACTGAAAATGGTGGTTTCCAATATTCATATGGGATAATAGTCATATGAGTAGCCCAGAACAGGAGCCCTTCGTGCTTGTGTAAAATAGTTTTGTAAATGACTCTTCAGAGCAGTGGGTAGACAGCATTTTATTTTAAGATAACAGTGTGCGTAGGAATGTATGTTTCTTCTGTATTTGTCCTGAAATGGACTTGACAAATTTAGGTTTTGTATATGCTGAAATTGTTAGCTACAAAATTGGAACTGCTTTCTAATTTTAAGTGAAAACAAAGTTCAAAACCTTTCACAGATTTGAATGCCTTATTTACTCTTAAAAATCAAGGAGAAATATTTTTGATATAAGATGACTTAAACGAATCCAGGGACTGTGCAGAAAGGATACAATTAGATTTATATTTTTTTTTAGATACTGTGGTTGTTCAAGTTATATGAAGGATTTGCGTGTTGAATGTTTCCTTTACTGTACTGGTTCTGTAATCCTTAGTGTGACTTTGTTTAGTAACTGCTATTTCTGTGTGATTGATTATTGCAGAATTTTAGCACTTTCCATGTTCAAAGTACTTTCTGTATTTTGAGTAGCGTTCTTAATAGTGCCTATTGATTTGAGATCTCAGTTCTTATTTTATAAAATATGATGCCCTATAGTTGCCTCCCATTGAGTGTCTAAAGTCACCCTTTGGTTCTGAAAATCTTGCCTACTCTCTGTTCGTATGTGTCTGAGAAGGAGATGGTACTGCAGATAAGGATAAGTAATTGCTGGAGCCCACAGAGGGAAACTGCTAGTTCTGAAATTAAAACTGTGTGGTTGGAACTTCAGAGACATCTTCATTCCCTCTTCTTTAGAGCAATGGGCTGTTTTGGGAATCACAGCAAAAGACTTGGCGTTTTGGACCACAGCTACTGTCAAGCCTCAACTTCCCTTAGACCTCTTGGACCATTACCATAATGCATTTTTTAAGGAAAAAAATGTAAAGACCGCTGAACGGCCTTGCAGAGTTGTTTGGGAGTCACTAGCCATGTCTTTGAGATTGAAGCTTGCTTCCTAGAATCTGAATGTTAATTAAATTGCTTTTTTTATTAGAGTTGAAAACACATTTTTGGTAACGTCTGTTTTCTGTCATCTCTGGTGCAGATCGCTTTGCCACGTGTATGTTTGATTCTTGCCAGAAGACTGCAGTTGTTTTCCTCTCCTTTAGTGATTTCCTAATTCATTGCTTATTACTAACACATTTTCCCCTCTGCAACAGTATAGACAGCCAATTTTTTTAAAAATTGCCATTGAATCCAAATAGCACAGAATGTGAGGTTAGAGGACATTGATAGAGTGTCTTGAAATCCCACAAATACACAGTTTTTTGGTGAGCTGTTAATGACAGATAAAACTCATAAAGTTCATTTTGCTTGAACTAGCATTACTAGTCCTATAATTTTTTCTTGGTCCAGAGTTTGACTGACAAAATTATATATATGTTTACAATTTTTTTCTTATTCTTAACAAAAATCACTGCTGAAGTATTAGAGCAAAAGTATCACTGGATCTGTTCATTACTGATAATTTTCATAGTCCATGAGTCTGAATGTGAAAGGGAGCATCCTAAAATAAAGCAACGAATGAGGAATATATTATAGGCATTTAGTTAATTCTAATAATCCTGTAGAAAAAATGGGAAGCTTGGCGTTCTGTTGAAGACAGTCACAAAAAAGTAGCTGTTATACAGTGTTAGGTTTGTTTCATTACGTGATGTCCAAAATGGATTATGCTTCGTAAATAGTGGTTTGAATTGTAGGGGAGAATAAAAAAAATCCTGTTCCTTAATTGATGCGAAGTTGGGGTAGTTCAAAATTAAGCAGTGTACCTAAATCTTTGTTAAAGTTCTTCACTACTGACAAAAACCGGACATGGCATAACAGTCTCTGAGAGCTCTATGTTCGAAAGCCTAACTTGCACACTCAGCTCGCTTCTCCTTTCTGATGTTATTGATGTTACAAGACCAGTATGTTTGGCATCAGTCACCTGAATAGAGAAACTGGCACAGGGAAGTATGTTACCAGTGAATGAGGCCAGTTCAGCTTGATTGTTATTTTTGCAGATAAATAAGGAGAACACAGATGGCTTTTTAAATTTTAAGTAGGGATTTTTCCAAGTTAGTTTTGTGGGCATTTTGAGAAAACAAGGTAAAATAAGAAAAATCTGAGCTGTATGTAACTCGGACTTTGTTCCAAGCACCGATACGACTTTTCTAAATACAGTACTAGGCATATTTTTAACGTTGTGAAAGGAAGGATTATTGCTTCATGATTTCTCAGGCCTTGTTTCCTAGAGCATTTGTTTTCACAAAATAACTTACTCTGGTTATAGATCTTTTAGGAGGTTACAACATGATTTGTTATCAGCTATTTTAAACAACTGTAGCTATAGTAAGCGGGAAGAGGAAGTTGCATGAACAGTGTATGTCTTTTAAATATCACTGCAGTAAAGAAATAAAAGAGGAGGAACAAATTGCATGGCACTATGTAAACCTCGGGGTGCTTCAGCTGATTCACTACTTTAGTTGTTAGAGCAATGTTTAAAATTGCTGTGAGAGGCTGTTTCTTCCTTCATGCTAACCTTTGATACAACAAATTCAGTTTGACTACTGCCCGGTTGTATGACTGAAAGAATTATCGGCTGACTGTTCTGAGTACAAATTTACACAGACTTCTGAAAATGCATGGAGTGTGAATAGATCATCTTATCTGACAAAGGGAAAAGTATTCCATGTATATTCAGAAAAAATCCAAAGCAAGAAAATCCATTTCCTCAAAACACCTTTAATCAAAATATATCTTGGCAGCAGTGTAATAGAAGGCTTTTTGGCTATTTGCCAAGAAATGCGGTATTCTGTTTCTGCCCCCACGGTCAGTCACCTCCCTAGGAAAAAGACTTCCTGAAACCGAGTTTTTTTTCTGTTTATTAGTTTTATTAACTAGTACGTGGTGTCCAAAGTGCTTTTGGGAGAACTACAACTTTCCTTAGCAGTGTTCAGTGTGGTTTTTGAAAGGAGGAAGAGTCTGTAATTTGGACTTCCTTCTTTCAAACCCCTTTCCCTGATAACCGGTCACATAGCAGAAGTTCTTTTAGCAAACATAATTTTTCTTTTTTTTTTCCTTTAGAAGCTGTGGGTGATAAATAAGAAACACTGAGAGATCGGGTTAGAGTATACTAGCTTTTTGCAAATCATAAGCAAAAATTGCTTATCAGGTGATTTGTAATTATCGGTGTACGTATTGCAAAGCTTGAAACAGCAATCGATTTGTCGTGTGCTGGTCTCGTGTCACTAATCCTAGCTGAAAGATCTGTGGGTTTCTGCGCTCTTGCTTGATAGTGCTATAGAGCGCATGGGGAGGGCGTACGTGCATGCTGCCGGAAGTTAATAGTGGTGTTGGAGAAAGAAGAGTCTGCAGTAGATAGGGTATGTTGTATCAACAAGTTGACTGAGGAAAGCACTTTTTTTTCTTTGTTTACGCAGGTGTTAGGAGGACAGTCTCATCCTTTGCATGGTTCTTTTTTGTAGTGTTTCTCATTTGCTTACTCTGCCTGATTCTCCAGTTGCCTAATTTGTTGTTCCTGGTAATAGTGCTTCCTCAGCAGCAATATAAAACTCTTCTTCCGTGCTGTACCCCATTGTTATGCCACCAACCTATTGGCATGACCATGCAGTTGTTTTAGTGAACTGATAAGTTAAAAAAAAAAAAAAAAAAAAAAAAAAGAGAAAAAAAAAAAAAAAACAACCAAAACCCACCCTGGGAAAATGGAGGGGTTTTGGTTGGATCAGTTTTCCAGTCTACTTTAACATACGGTTGCATGGGCAGTTCCCCTCGTGCAGTGATGGCGACAAAATGTAGGAAGGATTGTTTGGAGGAGAGGTGGCTGTTGAAGCCCATTTCTTTCATGAACAAAATAGCACAAAATTGCAGTCAAAAATTTTTCCTCATTTCCGCAGGATGTATTTTATATGCTGTTTTAAAGGTGCATAGTTATTACACAGAGGATGACTTTGTCTAGCTTTCAGAACACGAAGGAAATCACTGCTTAAGAGGCTTTGTAATAATTACTTTGACTTTGGTTAGAGTCATTACAAATTTATAAAAAAGGAAAACTACAATTCACTTCTTTCTTTCTTTTTTTCCAAAAAGTTCTTTTGGTTTGTGCTTTATAAATCAGCTTGACTCAAACATCTGTGTGTTTATGTAAATGGCATTCATTTAGACTGTTTTCAAAAACAAACATGTCAAGTTTATCTGGGTGCAGAATTTCTACTGGGGAGGTGTGTATTGAAGATTATGAGAGTGCTGTATCCCAGGGATAGTAATGCCTGGTTTATGTTGACAGATCAGCTGAATGGCTCAACTTTAGCCAATAAATCTAGATTTAATTTGCATTGGGGGGGGAGTTAAACAGATTTAATTTTTTTTTTCAATCTTATGGTCAAATATTATTTTATTTGCAGTTGATTCTTGTAATACACCCGATTAAGAAGTCTTAAATACCAGTTTTTTAAATAAACTCAACTTTATTTGTTATAAAGCCAATGATCTATGCACTTAGGTAGAAATCACTTCACTAGATAACTGTAGGTAAACTAACTTTTGTTGAAAGATATTGGTGACAACTGAATCTTTTTGCAAGACTCAATCTAATTTACGGATTCTCTGCTTATGCTATTTAGCTGTAGAAATCCTTTGACAAGGGCATGTTACCCTAGTTTTGCAGCTGAGTTTGATAATAACATTAGAAAGAGAAAGAACTGTCTAATAAATGAAATTAGGAAACTGTGCTTTCTGCACCTCTTTGCTGGCTTGCATGTAGATACTATGCAAAAGCCCTTTGCTGGGCAGAAATTTGGACTACAAATCAGTTTTTTGTCAGGAGCAGGATCTGTGACCAGCCCCATAGTTGCAGAAGAGTTAAAGGCATTTCAATTCTTGAACAGTTAAGTTCAACGTCTGTACAGAATTTTCCTTGGAGAGAGTGTGTAATTAAAATTTCTCTGGATGTTCTGCTTGGTTGTGGTCTCACCAGCTAATTATATGATGACAGGCTTGTCAGGTAATTTCAAATGATCTTTCGTAGTTTACAGACATGAAACTTAAGAAATCTGGGTTCTGTTCCTGACTCTGACACTTACGTCCTGCTGTGACTGCGGTCAAGTCACTAAGGTTGTTAATGATGTGTCCTTTTCCAACCATAGCTCTGACAACTGAAGAGGTTCTTGTCCCCAACCTGCCTTGTTTGTGCATTGCCGTGTCCATAGATCTGCTGACTGGACACTTTTTGTACTTTCTTTGTGATAAATGTCAACAAAACGGAGCTAAATGTGTATAGATGGCAACTTTAAGCTGTTTTAGCTGCACCACTGCAGCTGTAAACTTGTATGGTCTGAGATTCTGGTTTGGAAAATAGATTCCTTGCTTTTAATTGGTCGAGTCTGTGTCAGCGGAGGTACTCTCCTCTGGTAGAAGTGCTCGTGCAGTGAGGCTTGAGTTGAATGGAAGTCCTTACTCTTCATAATAAAAAAAGTCATTTAACTCATCAACTTCCAGGTGCTCAGATAGTAGCCTAAAAGCGGCATGTGAATATTTGGAAAAAATTCAGTGATACCCTAGTCACTGAAATTTTTCATTTCTTTTTTAATATCTTTTTAGCAAGTGGCATGGAGATTAGCATTTATCACCATCAGAAGACTGCCAATTGCTTTCTTTGCCTTTTTTTTTTTTTTTTTTTCCTCAGATGTATTTCTGTTTGGTTTAGAGTGGAATTTTTTCAGGCTGTAGAATATGACTTTCCAAAGTGAGCATGTCTGGCATTTTGTGAGTGCCAGACATTTTCTGAGATAGAAAGAGCTGTGTACCTAGTCTTACTAATTAGGCACTGTTTTTTTTCTTGCTTGCAAAACACTTCTATTGTGGCATCTTCTGGATTGAGTAAGAAATAATGTGTCACTAATGTCAGATATCCAAAATACTTCTGCTACAAACATTGTTCTGTCTTTAAATTTTGTGTCAGCATTTAATAGGTACATTTTTTTTAATCTTATTTTCATGCTTGTATTTCTTAAAGTATTGAACAGTTCCTTTCTTTTTGCTTTTGGCATCTTATGTATTTCTTCCAGTCCCTTCCCCTATCTACTTTTTGTTTCCCTGCTCCACTCTTATCTTTAAATGTGCTTTCATACCGGAGCGTGTGACTACAGCAGCCTTCCACTGCTTGTCGTCTAAAGTTTATTCTCCTTCAAATCTCTTTGAAAAATCCCTCTTCCTTTCTTTCTCCCTTCTTTCTTCTGGACCTCTTTCTTTCTGAAGCAGACTGTTTCTGTAGTAATGATGCCAAATACAAAAATGTATATTTTTGAGAGGATTTTTTAATTATTCCTTTACTTTAAAATGACACCATCCCGAATGTGAACATACCTAATGCCCTGTGTTAGAGAACTTTATCAGTTGAAGAAAATTGGTTGGTTATACCAACCATTTTTTCTGTAGCTTATTGTGCTCGCTGTTCCATCACCCTCTGTAGTTAACTGGTACAGAGGGATCTTCTGTTGGAGTTTTGTGAAGTGTCAGTTTTTGTGACACAAATCAAGGGCTGAGCCTGGTTTCACAAGTGGAGCTACACAACTGCAAAAGCAGTTTCCTCAGCTCCAGCAGTGGAACCGGTAATGACATTTTTAACTTCTTCATCAGTTGTCCTTTCGCTTGGCGTCAAAGAACAAGAATTGTGTATAAAGTCAGTTCTAAGATTAGGAACATCTGGTGCTCATGCTGAAATTCACCAGTTCCCAGCAATCATCAATTCCCTATTGAACAACTTAACAATTCTAAATTTAATTTCACTACTTTGTTCCATGTCTTAAAGCTTTTTCTTCTTCATTTTAGTAATTTTCTTGGCCTGTTACCTGAATTATTACTGGTGTACTATCTTTCTTGTTGTCTTTTGCCATCACCTGCTTCTCCAGGTCAGAACTTTAGAACTAGGAAGGCTTTTGGTGAGTTATGTAGCCCCAGGAAAGGCTCAAATAAAGATAGACTTGAATGACCTAGATATAAGCCCTTGTGTTACAGAGAGATTGCAACGTTCCCATGTGACTCATTTTGTTTTTTATTTATTCTTTTCCACAAGAAAGGAATTTGTGTTTGTTTTTCCAATATCAAAACTAAGTTTTCCTAGCTGTAACTTAAGCTGCGTTCTGTTCTTCTTCGTCCTTCAGATTACCCCTTTTCTTGGTGGAACAGTCTTTTATGTATTGGAAGATGTGCTAGTGTATTTGAAGTTTCTCCTCCTCTAGGCTAAATGACCCTAATTTGTTTGCTCTTGGCTTTTTAGATTGTTCAAGCCTTGCGTTATATGTCATGTTTTCAGGATCTCTTGTGGCTCATGTTCCCCTCCTCTGGGTGCTGTCCAGTTGGTTCACAGTGCTTCAAGTGTGGCTCCCACTCTTCTTCCAGCCTCCTCAGTACTGAAGGTCTTTTTCTCAATGAGATGACATTACTGACTCACATTCAGCCTGTGATCAGCTATAGCCTTTTCATCTTTTTCTACAGAACTTCTATGTGGGCTGTTATTATCTTTTTGTAGATGCGGTTAGTTGTATCTAACTGTTGTATCTTTCAGTCTTGGGTGCATCTCGTTGGTCAAGGTGATTTTTCAATTTCTTCTTGTCATTTGGTGTTTTTTCAGTCCTGAGTTGGTGTCATTTGCCAAGTTAACACCTGTATTCCCCTTCCCCTTGCAGATGCAGTTGATGAAAATATTGACCATTAGACTTGAAACAGGGTTTTGTTTCCAAGGGACCTCACTCGGATCTTGTTTTGGCAAGAAACTATTCATAAAGATTTTTTGATTTTTCTTTTTAATTAGTTTGCTTTCAGTGTTGCTACCATTCACGTATGAATTGGTGGTAATTGCAGGAAATTGCATTTGAGGTTAGACAAAGTGTTAGTTCTTGGTGATATAACCCATTTGGAAGAATACGATTGTCTAGTCAGATGCATGTGCTTTTGTTTCTAAGCAGGTGAGAATCTTTTCAAAATCCAGTTATCACAGCATACCAGTATGATTTGCTTGTTTTCACCTTTTACTTTTCTCATAATCTGTTTTGTTCCGGTTATCATGCGTGTGGCTGTGAGGTTTATTTATATATGTTTTCATCTCCATTTCTGTTTATTCTTTTTTAAGTTTCACAGGGCTTCAGGTCTGCATGATAGCCAGTGTTCTCTATCCTTTTTGAGACTTAGTATTTTTTCTTTCATTTTTCAGAATGAGTACACAACCTCAAAATTGAGATATTTTTTTTTCTCCTAATTTTTGAAAATTCTCTGGACACAGCAGACTTTAATTTACACATTAATTTTTTTCCCCATTCAAAAGCCGCTATTCTAAAACTGCTGCTTGATATCTGGATATAATTTTTCAGCACAAAGATAACGATTTTATAAAACCACAATTAAGAAAATAGTCTTTATTGATCATCTTTTTTTTGTGTGTGTGTTTTAGGGTTTTGACCCACCGCATCAAAGCGATACAAGAACTATTTATATAGCAAATCGTTTTCCCCAGCATGGCCATTATGTTCCTCAGAAATTTGCAGACAACAGAATCATATCATCCAAGGTAAGGAATCAATTTGTCATGGGAAAACCACTTGATATGTTACTTCAGAAGTTGTGTGCGCCTGTGTGTTATGTCTAATGGTGCATATACGGTATTCAAAATGAAACAAGCTCTAAACTTTTTTGAGGAAAAAAACTAGGTTGCTTCCTTTGTAGTTTTTGTCCTGCTCATCTCCCTTTCCTCGGAAGCTAAATACTGAACAATTAAGCATGTTGGTCAGAATTTCTAAACAAAAGTAAACCAGTGTTGCCTGTGTCTGGATGTGATGCGCAGAACCACTTAAAAGGAAGGACAAAGCTGGTTGTGAGGATTTAAAAGATAGGCAGATTGTAAGCTAGTACAGTGCATAAAATAAGCAGCAATGGACTGCAATTGCAGATTCCCTCCTAGTGTGACCTTGGATTAGAATCAATAGAACCGATGATGGGATGTGTCTTGTTGCTGTAGTGTAGGAGAGAAAGTTACAGATGCAGGAATTAATTTCTTTTCTGCTACCCAGGATGCAAGCAGCCAAATGGCTCCAGCTGCTCCTATCCCAGTTGGTAGGAGAACATTTAAAACTTTGACTCTAAAGGCAATGCCATTGCTACCCTTGCTTCCCTGCTAGCTGTACTTAGAAAAAAAGAAAATAATTGGATACAGCAGTTCTGGGTGGGAGTAGGGCAAGACCAGAAGAAGGTTTGGGGGTGGGGAGATGGAAAATGAAAAGATTTAGGTTAAGAGAGTTTAATGGGAGAGGAACTGAATTTCATTAAAAATTGTTCAGTATGTCACAAGTGTTCTTCTGTCTCTCCCTTTTTTCCCTTCAGTATACAGTGTGGAATTTTGTTCCAAAGAACTTATTTGAGCAGTTCAGAAGAGTAGCCAACTTTTATTTTCTGATTATATTTTTGGTTCAGGTAAGTTGAATAATACTCAAGAAATTGCAATTTATGTTGTAAATTCTGATTTTTGTTCCATAAATTTAACTTATCTACTTATGTATTCTGTCTATAAAAACAACACATTTCCAGTTTCTCTGGGAAAATAACAACTTAAAAAAGAATTCTGTTCAAATTTAAGTACTGTCCTTAGGTTTTATCTTCCTGAATGCTAATATTTAAGTGTGCAGCTTCAAAGTCCATTGCACTGCCAGCAAGGGACTCAATTGCCTTCCTCAAAATACAATTTTAAATCTGTTTAGTTAGTAATAAAATTCCAGATACGCTTTTTGATTTTTGTGGACATTAGTGGTGTTTGAATAAACCAGGAGTTTTACTCTATGCATTTTTAAGTGCTTCTTGGACATTAGTATGCAGAAATGAGACATTCATGTTCACTTGCATCAAATTGGGCAGTATGCTTGCTCTTGAGCTGAGTACAGATTAGTGTATATTGTCATTGTAGTGGAATCTTGCTTTTGTAAATCAGCACAATATTGTCACACAGTTCTAAGATCCTCAAATGCAGTTTGCTCAGATAAAATGAACACCTAAGAATTTCCAGCTAGGATTGACTGTTTGTCAGTTTTGAAAACATCAGTTGACATTGATACAGTATTGGTCAGAAGTATTACTGTGGCTTTTGTAGCAGAGTATATTTATTCTAATTGAGAACATCCACAAGTATATTGTGACAGTCTGCAAATTTTCTGTGATCTTCACACCTCCAACTCTGTAATTGTACTTGAATTCTGTTGAGCTATTGCAGACTTAGTAGATGGAAGGGTAAGTGAGATAAAGGTTGTAAGGAGAGGTAATAACTTTGGAAAGACCAATTAATATTTGAGACAGAGGCAAGGTTTTGGGGTACACAAACTTTTCTTTCATTATAAAGTAGAATGCTTTGAATATGTACAGCCCTCCACAGTGATTAACCAACACTTACAGCATGGATTTAAAAAAGATGTTACTTCATTTGACAAAAAACATGAGTAGTGAAGAATTCATAAGATTTGTCTGTGATTGTGCAAATGTCAGTAGCAGGAGCAGTTCTGCAATTTTTAATCCATTGCCTCCCGTGTCCCTTGCTCTTGTTCTTTTACATCTAGAAATAATGAACTTTCTAATAGGCTGAAAAATCCTGTGTTGGGAGTTAATGAAGTCATATAGTTCTTATTTAGTCTAACAGAACTTGTTGCCCATCCCATCTTCCTAGTTAAGAATATTGACTTTGTCATTCTTGTCATGATGTTTCATGCTGTCTAACATATTGTAGCATGAGGAAGATGGAACGTAAATGTTACTTAAAGTAACCCCAGACAGTGTTGCATATTTAAAGCTTTAATTTCTTTTTAATGCAATTTACCTCTTTAGTTCAATTTTGAATCACATCCTTTCAAACTGTTAGACTTCAGTAATACCTAAATGTGATGTCCACAAACAAATACAGATCTAAAGGCAGAACTTCTGTTCAGAGTGTAATCCTGTTCTTCTCTCAGTTTGTGACTCAAGTGGATGCCCTAAATTGTATGGGAAATGTCTTGTCTGTATGTCTGTATTATTGGAAACCAAACAGGAGAAAAGCTGCAGTCGTTTTTGTTCATTTGTTAGAATGGAATTTTTTATTCAAATCTCATTTGGAACTTCATTAATATCTAATATTTTTTTCTTTTTATAAGGCAAAGGTGCCTTTAAAAGTTGATCACCATGGTATCTTCTCTGTCATATGAATCTCATGTGACCAAGATGCAGTGTCTGTCATTACCACCTTATTCTTGTTGTGTGATTTAAACGTGCAGCACAATCCAGTCCACATTGTTCACCTCACGTATGCATGCCAGAAACATGGTGACAGACTGCATTTTGGTCGTGTGAGGCTCCACACCAGTTGTTTGATGGATGCGCGTCCAGCTGTGTAGCAGGCAAAGAGCCACGGTGTTCTGGTGAAAGACGCAAAAGAAGCAGGCTGCCATGAGAATTTCACCAGGCCAAAACTTGCTCCATTTTCACATATGAGCCTCTCTTGAGAAAGGAGAGAGTGTAGATGGCAGAAGTGTCATGGTTAACCCTATCCAGCCAAAAATCAAACGCTTTTGGCAGGAGTTTGCTTGGACAACATGCTGCCAAGCTGAAATTGCAGTGATACAGTTGAAGAACAGACGATATTGCAGGCTAGATGTGATGTTTCTTGTGTTCTATAAATTGTCTGTGTTTCAGCAGGAAAAAAAAAAAAAGCTCATTCATGTCTTGTAAGGTGGCATGATTTGTTTTCTCTATGAGGTTCTTGGCTCTCAACAGAGTAAACTTCATGTATGATTTTTTTTTCCCCTTCTTTAATGGTTCCCAAAGCAATGCCATAAGTCTCAGGTAAAGTGGATCAAATCAATGTCTTGGGTCTGAATAGTTTTTGTGTATATTTTCTTTACAGCACTTGACCAAGTTGTTTTTTTCCTGCAGCAGAGGAGAACCACTAACATCCCCCCCCACGTACAGAATTTTAGTCTATACACTGCACTTTTGGCATGCCAGCAATAATAACACCACAGATTGTAAAAACTGCATGTTAACTTGGGGGAACCAGAAAGGAGCAGTCTAAGAAAGAGAGTTCTTAAATATCTGAACTGTTGGAAATTACTGTTTTTAACAACATCAATTTCAGAAGTGAAAATAAAGTTATACTTTGCGTTGCTGTTAAGCGGTAAACTGTGTAGAGTATTGAAACAGCTTCATGAAATGTAGATTTCCTTCCTTTGTAATATACTTTTGAATTCATCTTTGTAGGAAGAATATATATCTTCCTTCTATTAAGGACTCTAAAATTGGCACATGCATTACAAATGTGATTAATTCTGCTCAATGCCCTAGAACCTTTGTTTGCATCATTGTTGACATGTATTCTTTAGGTGTCAGGAACTGAGTTTTACTCCAGAAATACTGCAGAAAGTGCAGCAAAAATACAGGTTATAATGAGGACTTTGGAAAATAGTTGTCATCTTGCTTCACTGTTTGGTTTGGGGTTTTTTTTGAAAGTACAATTGTACAAGTAAAATTGGGGCTAATTTTCATCTTTTCTTCTCTTTTAGCTCATGATAGATACCCCTACTAGTCCCATTACCAGTGGATTGCCATTATTCTTTGTCATAACTGTGACAGCCATAAAACAGGTAAAGGGGAAAAATCTTGTAGCATGAAGTCTTTCTAAGGTAGAGTTACTTAAAGTCTGACCAGGGTAATGTTTAGATACGAAAAATAAATTAAAAAGGTGTTATTTTTTGAAAGGATTTTGTATTTAATGTTTTTTGTTAGATGCTTGAACTTGAGCATTTTGGTTAGTAGTCAGGAGCTCAGTGACTCACTGCAGTACCCTTAAATGGACAGTGAATGACTGTCAGACAGCATTTTTGTCTAAACATTACATGTCACTTGTTATAAGACCTTTTCTGAAAGCTCCTCACTTATTCCTTTGGCACACCTCGCTGCATATTACAACCAATCCTCCCACATGACACACTGAGAAGGGAGCTTGGGTAGATGAAGCAGTGGTGCAATCAGTGTTTGTCAGTAGTTAAAAGGCAAATTTTGCCCCAAGGAGTATGTTTCATGGTGTAAAATATATATAAACTGTGATCCTGTACCAAGTAAAAGGTCCAGTTTGGAAAGCTTCTGGTTTTGTTTTCTTTTTCTTTGGTTGCATAAAAACACTTTGGAGTGCTTTGTGTCACCTGAAATAAGAAAAAAATCTTCTGAGTTCAATAGAAATCTTGCTCAAGCACCATAGTAAATCCTATGAAGACCTAGAGGCCCTGGGAGGAGAATGTTTAAAAAAAAAAACAACAACAACAACAACAAAAAAAACAAACAAAAAAAAGAAAGAAAACAGAAGATTTTTTTCTCTAAAACCTTAAAGCAAGAGGAGAAAGAAACAAGTACATAATAAAGAGGTGATGTGGATAGAAACTATAATCTCTTCTGCAGGGAGGTAATTTTCAGCAGCTATCCCCTTCAATGGGTTTGACAGTGCTGTCTGGGGAAGAGATGCAGTCATAGCAACTGAAAAGTAAGCAGGAGACTGTTATGGAGCTACAACTGGAATTTCAATTTGCCTTCTGTGCCAGTAAGACCCAAAGCCACCCTGAAATAGCGCAAAAGTAAAATAGCTTTAGGTTTCAAGCAGGTAGAATGGTGTTTGGGTCAGAGGGGATCTTAATGCTAGAGTAATATTTGAACTAAGATTTCATCCTGTTGCTGTGCAATTTGTATATGTAGAGTGTCCTAATGCTATTCAATTGCAGTTGTTATCATCCCCAAAAATCACATGTTCAAGATCTATAGTCATAAGTAGGCAATAGAAAATATCACTTAAAGCTGTGTGAACTAAGAAAGATTGTGCAACTTGGTTATATAGATTAGATATTTTTTTTCCCAGAAAGAAGCTGGACTTCTATAAATCTAAAATAGTCCAAAATAGTCTATTACCACCTTGTTTCCAGACGCCTAATCTTGTCATGGGGAATTTAAGTACCTTACTGTCTGTCACTTGCAAAGAATAGAGATTCTGGCATTCCCTCTAGAAGTTTCAAATCATTCATGACTTGCCAAGCATCAAGAGTTTTTCTGATTGTCTCGATATCTCTGCAAGGACTATTGGAACCACCTAAGCTGATCTAATGGACTCCCATGTTTGTCCTACCTGCCGCAAAGTAGGCGAGCAGTATTCACAAGCTGTTCTCTTGGAAAGACAATTCAGTGTGCTGTTTCCAACAGACTGTCCTTGGACAGGGATGAAAGATAAATCTTGTGTTGGAATGCAGAGGGGAAAATACCCCGTATGGTCTCAAAGCCAGCTCCTGTTTTCTCTCAAACCAGAAGTGCACTAGGAAGCAGATTTTAGAGGAGGAAACCCCATTTGAAAGCTGTGGGGCACTGGTTCTGTACAAAGTTACGCGAGGATAAATGTTAAACTACAACTTGGTAGTCTCTCCAAAGACGAAGCAGAAAAATAGAAGCATTAACCGTGCGGGTTTGAGATGCTTGGCAGTGGGTGGAAAAACTCTCCCCTGCTTCCAGAAGGCCAGTTAACGTGACACCTCTAGCAAACCTCAAAACTCAGCCTTATTTTAATCTCAGCCAAGGAGATAGAACTTTTTCTTCTTGGAGGTGTAATTGCACCTAGGTCAAAAGAAGGACATACAAGACTGCCAAGTGATGCAACTCATGCTGTGTCATTTTGTCTGTCTTTTTAGCCAGAGCGCTTTCCTCCTTATGGCTGTGAAGATGTGTATGCAGTCCTCAGAGGAGTCCAAAATTAGAAAATAAAAGAATTAAAAATAAAACAAAAATTAAAGTTGAAAAACCCAAAACAAAATACAACAAAGTAAAGGTATTTCCTGAGGAACTTTAGGGAACTTCGTCCATTTCAATACGTTCATATGTATTTAGCAAACAAGCTGATTGGACACAGATGTTTACACAACTGTCAGGTAAATTAGAAACAACTACTTTGCAGGGTTTGATTAAATAAAGATCTAAACTGAAAATGAAAAACCTGGTAATATAATATGCAGGCCTCTTTTAATTTTAGTCTTTTCTTAAGTACGTTGATGCAGTTATTTGAGAAGGATTTAAGAATATAATTTACTTGAGGCATTTTAATCTTTAGTTTCTGTTCATGAAATTAAGCAACATTCCCTGTATTCCTGTTGCACCTTTTTTAACAGTATTTTTGTGATATTGGCAAGTGAGGCTAAGGAACTTTCAAAAATGCCGCAGTAGGTAAATTTTGGGGGAATTTAAACTGGCCACAGTAAGTTGGCTCTTAAGAATTCCCTGGTGCGAGGTGTCACCCTTGTGTTGTAGGCAGTAGGTGTCAGATGGAGAAAGCGCTGAAATCTGTACTTTCTAAAGAAGGTAAACTTCAGTTCGTTGCCAAATGCCCATATTGCTCATCTGTTCAGGTTTATGAGACAAATGCCCCAAGGTTACTGGATGTGAGTTAAATCCTTGTTTTCTTCTGTCAGTCACCTTTAACAAGGAGCTGTAGGTACTGACTCTTGCTTTTCCATACTGAGTAGGAAGGATTCTTTAAGAGTCTTACTTAGGGCTTTTAGGATTTTGATTTCCCAGTATCTATCTGTGTGGCTGCTATTGCTACACACTACTTAATTATTTATTTTTAAGCAGTTGGCATATAAAGCTTCCTCCTCCTTTTTTTTTTTTTTTTTTTTACCCCTAGGTAGTGTAGTTGTGCTGCCCTTACTCATTTGTGCTATTAACAGTGGAGGTACATGAAGGTAGAACTGCAAAACTATACTTCTAACATGCTAAATTCATCATATAACTTTCCCCCAAATTTCAGTCAACTGCATAATTCTCCAAACTGCATCTGCATTAGTACTCTTTGTATTATGACATTCATATATAATGTTTGTAGTGTTCTAAGATGAGTTGGGTTATGCTTGCTGTATCAGAAGGCCCCCTTCTTCGGGCTGCAAACTTCCAAGGAAGTGGGTTTAACTCTTCATGTTTTTTATACCTACAGAAAAGCATTTTAGGAAATGCCTCTATTATTCTAAATCAGTTGCAGGAGTCTTGCCAGGATGTAAGAGGCGGTTGAACTTGCATAGACCGATCCATTTCTTGTGCTTGCTCGTGGGGCTTTCCAAACAGTACCTCGACTTGGGAATCAGAAATCGTGCTATTGAAAATCATGCTATTAGATTAAATAAGCAATATATTTGTAGTTTAGGAAACTGAAAGGGGAATAATATACCTGGATTCACTCTCATGAATATTTGCACATCTGTGTGCATGGGATAAAGGGCAATTAAAGAGGTGCTGAATATCAGGTAAAGGAAAACGTGCTTAATTTATCCATTAAAAACACAGTTGCTGCAAACTGTTGTGTTAGGACTGTCAACCAACTAAAACCTCAGTCATCTTCCCTTGCTACAGAGAGCAAGGGATGTGTGATGTCTGATGTGTGATGAATGTGTCATACAAAATTAAGAAATCTTCAGATTTCATGCATATGCTATGGCAGTAACTATAAGTAGTGCTATATGGTATGACATGAGGAAGTAATTTCAGTCTGTTACTTCTCTTAAAAAAAAAAAAAAAAATCCATAAGAGAGACTGGGAGTGATTGTTCCCAGTTTTGTGGTTTATTATTCCATATAGATAAAAGATTGAATGGGTGCTTGTTCATTACCTCTCCTGTGAAGACAGGCTGAGAGATTTGGGGTTGTCCAGCCGGGAGAAGAGAAGGGCTCCAGGGAGACCTTATAGCAGCTCTCCAGCGTCTGAAGAGTGCCTACAAGAAAGCTGGGGAGGGACTTTTTACAAGGGCATGTAGCGATAGGATGAGGCAGAATGGCTTCAAACTGGAAGAGGGTAGATTTAGAATAGATATTAGGAAAAAAAATTTTCACTCTGAGGGTGGTGAGGCACTGGCACAGGTTGCCCAGAGAAGCTGTGGCTGCCCCATCCCTGGAGGTGTTCAAGGCCAGGTTGGATGGGGCTTTGAGCCACCTGGTCTAGTGGGAGGTGTCCCTGCCCATGGCAGGGGGGTGGAACTCTATGATCTTTAAGGTCTCTTCCAACCTAAACCATTCTATGATGTCATCTGTAGAAAGTATCACTGGCTGTTTGTTTCAACAGAGCATGGGACTATGAAGTTTCTTCACCACTTTTGTTACTTTATTTGCCTTTACTCATTTGTGTAAAGTGAGTGAAAATTAGGAGGTTTCCCAGCTCCTTGAGTAACAGCTGTAGTAGAAAGGCAAGAGAAGTATTCAGGCTATGCAGCAAGTAATTTGAAGCACATTTGCATAGTAAATACTTGATACGCTTTATAGGTTTCTTGCTTAAAAAGTAAATTTGTATGTGTTTTCCAAAGGGTTATGAAGACTGGCTACGACATAAAGCAGACAATGAAGTAAACGGTGCTCCGGTTTATGTTGTTCGAAGTGGTGGCCTTGTAAAAACTAGATCTAAAAACATTCGGGTATGTGCCTCAGGACAAATTGAAAATTGTATTTCTATTGCATAGCTAAAGCTCTTCTTTCTTTGCTAATCATTGTGGCTTGTTTCATCATGATTCGGCAGCAATGCTGAAATGAATTCTTCAGTTTTAGAACTGTTTGTACACTTGTCGATTGTGTTCACTTCATTTTTTTTTTGGTGCTTCTGTCATCTGATCGAGTCGACGGTTCATGCCATGTTACTACCGCAAGTTTGGATGGAGAAACCAATCTTAAGGTCTGGGTTCCCGCAGTGAAATAGAATGCAGTTAATTTGCAATGCCATTTTCATTTCAGCCCGTTGAAATAGCCCCTCCGCCCGGTAGTCCTGTATCATTAGCTTAATGGACTCTGTTTTACAGACACATGTTGCAGTCCCAGAAACAGCAGTGTTACAGTCTGTTGCCAACCTGGACAAACTTGTAGCTGTTATAGAATGTCAGCAGCCAGAAGCAGATCTGTACAGGTATCACTTTATTAGCAAATATTTTGAAATTAAAACAAAATGAAGTGTTTAATATTAGGAATATTGTGGCTCTTGCTTGGATTAAAATAGCTTGAGACATCTGCTTAAATTTTAGGTTTTAATAATGAGCAGAAGTGTGTAAATATATGTACTTACTGAAGGTTGCGTGGGACAAGTTATATTTGAGTATTTCAGTAGTGAATCAGAAGTTATAGGATAATATTTGCCTCTTGTATTTTAATCATGACACTTATGTACATTTCTGTTCTAACCAGTGCAGTTGTTTCCAAATTTAAAAAATTAAATGGCCCATGAGTCTGAGCAGAGTGAAGAAAGAGTTGTATAAGCCTCTGCCAGGAGATTTCAGTACTATGTAGTATTTTTTTAATGGAATTAACTCAAACTGTAGCAAATTATTGTAAGCTTATGTTAATTCTAAGGATATGTGTTGGTCACATTTATTTTGCTTATGAGAAGATTTGAACTCCATTCTTCAGCAGCAAAAAATTAGATTAAAAACAGTTGCATCTGATTTCAGCTTTTAAGGTCAGCAAGCAATGTGCTAGACTCTGTAAAATGGCATCATATGTAACAAAAGTTATATTCCCATCCAAGTTTCTCCTGAATAGTATAATGGCAAATTGTAGCTATCAAGTAGTATTTTTCAAAATCCAAGTATATCACAGCAGTTATTCTTAAGTAAGCTATGGGATCTTTGAGAAATATTAAGGTCTTAAAAACTGAGAAACTTAGTTGGAACAGCTGTTCAAATATTTTATCTTTAGTTCAGAACATCAAGTTAAGGTACAATTACTACAGAAGTTTATGTCCCTATTTGTAGTTGGGGTCATGCTATATATGCAAGAATCGGATTTTAAAAACCGAGTAGATTGGCTTTATTAAATGAAAAATTACTATTTCTGATGGATAATATGCTAACTTATATTTGTTAAGGAATTATTTCTTAATGAAACAACTCACAATCTGTTTTAACTAAGAAATATAATATTTTATGGTTTTATTAATGAAACCTAGTAGACTTTCTCAGGTGACCGCTGTTTTGAAGGATGAGTGTTTCTGTTGTTAAATCTCTCTTGTAAAATTATTGCCAGTGTTGCCATATTGTTTTAATTTGATTTTTTTTTTATAAAAGTTGATTATTTTGTATTTGTGAACCATTAATGACTTTTTTTAAATATAGAGGAGGCTTTTTATATTTTTGAATCTTTATGTTGATATTTCTAACATATGGCCATCTTTCATAGATTTGTTGGAAGAATAACTATAAGTCAACAAACTGAAGAAATTGTACGGTAAGTAAAAGATTAATGTTTAGAACTGATGGAGCTGGTTAAAAACATGACAATCACAAAAAAGAGTTACTGTTGAATATACGAAAGGGAGGGGTATTTTTACTGAAAGTATCAATTGTAGTTGCACGCTTCAGATGGGGATGAAAAAAAATTAGTGAAAGTTTGTTCATTACTGTCCAGTTTTTCAGATTTAATGGGACAGTTCTGGAAAGCTTAGCTGTTCTGAAGGGGATAATGTTTAGGCACTGGTAATCAGCTGTAACTTTGTTGCTATTTGTTATTTAAAACATTTGTTCATCTTAAACATTTTCCCGTCGCGTATTACATAGACCACAACAGATCCCGTTACCTGTTTATCAGACACTGGGCAGGTGTTTTTGCAGCTGAAATTCATAGAAATTATCAGTCTGTTTTAACAAAGCCTCTTCTACAAATTTGTAGCTTTTAGTATGTATTTCAAACTACTGTACTACCTGAACTGTAAAGATAAGTGCTTACATCTGTAATAGTCAACACATAATTGTGTGCACATCAAGCTATGTGCACATAATCATGTGCTCACAACCTTTCCCTGAGCAGTCCTGCTTGCAAGTAGCATACCCCTAAACACCTGTGAAAATATAAAAATAAAGATGTTAAGCCACTTACAAACCTACATGTGGACTTCCTCAAAAGATTGCTAATTGTGGTGGGTTGGCCCCAGCTCACGGTCAAGCATTCACACAGCTGCTCATTCACTTCCCCCCACCGCAACAGGACAGGAGAGAAAAAAGGGAGAACAGGACTGAAAGGTCGTTGTTTGAAAGAAAGGCAGGGAAATCACTTTCAAGAAATGGCTAGATTTTCAGCAATGTTTATCGTGCAAGTTACTTAATTGTTTTCTCTTGAGAGTTGTTGACAATCGAGCTTTCAGAAACATTGGTCACATCTTCTTAAAATATGAAGTGCTAAGTTATGATGTATAAATGTGTCACAGAAACAGATAAATCCATTTTGATTCTTTAACTCTTCTAATGTCCAAAACGTTATCCTTTGCACATTTATATTTTTAGTGAAGTTCCTACCCAAATCAAATATTAAAGCAGTATTATTTTCCATGTAATGTGTGCATTCATTCTGAAGAATTGAAAGTTTTGCAATCTGAGCACCTCCTGTGAGACTGGCAAACATCTGTCAATATTAGATCAGAGTGACGTGGAGTTCAGAGCGAAGCAATGATTTTTCAGTGGTTTTGCAAGAACTATGGGAATGTAGAAGGCAGATCACTTGGCCCCAATCCAATGCCTTGGCCATCCCCCCCAAAAAAACCACCTAAACCCCTCCAAAAACCCACTTGGCTGTTTTCTAAGGTCGCTTTATGAGCTACTTCACTTAAAGTTTTTCAGAATTCATTACTGCCAAGCTTGACAGGTTCAGCTTTGGCATAATCTATCAAAATAATTTAGTTGACAACATGTAACAGAGCCAGTTTAAAGGGAGTGTGAAAAAATAATTGCGAGTTAGGTCTACTGGTGGAGCTATATCTTCTGACTGTCAAAGATAAACTTGTCTGGTCTTGTGTTGCACTGATTCAGGTTTGTATTTTGGGTTTGTCAGACTGGTTTTACAAACTGGAAAAAACACTTGAATCCAGAAATATACATTAGAGTTCTTATATAAAAAAAAAAAAAAGGTTAAATTATTGAGCATTTAGTCCCTATTAGTTCTGTTTTTCTGTTAAAGTTTGAGTCTAGCCTAAAATATTAACATGTGTGTGTAATTTAAAGAGCTTATTGTAATCGGGGTGAATAACTGATGCACACAGTATTTGTGATGGTAACAGTCACATTTACAGTAACATTTAAGTTAGATGTTTAACTGGGAGGTGGGTTCTGGGCTTGGGCTTGTTTGGGTGGGGTTCTTTTTTGAGTAACTCAGGGTTATGCTTTCAAAGGAACTTCAAGTCTAAGAGCTTTGTTTATATAATAGTGATCATGGACGGCCTGTGGTACAGCTAATGCAAAAGTAAGACAAACCCATGGCCTTGTATGCTGTAGCACTTCGTATATAATCTTTAATTCTTTTGTTTATACCCAGTAGGTCAACCTGGCCACTGCCGTTGTTCAGTTTCTGCTTTCATTTGAAACACTGGCAAAAATAGTGAATGTACCTTTTTTTTATTGTTTGAAACCAACCGTGTGAGCGGTTTCTAAAGACGATACAACCGCTGGAGTAGAACATATGGCTCTAACCTTATATGAACCTTGATTCTAACTGGACCTTTATTTTCGCAGCACTGTTTGCAGTTAACTTAGCCAATAGAAATGAATGTATTAATGTGGTGTGACAGATGTGAGGAAAGAACATTTATGAAATCTTACTCTTGTCTTAGGAAGCAGAACTTGCACTGTTGTGGTAGTGGTGTGCCCATCTAGTTGTTTGTTTCTCTGGTATGAATAGCTTTTGAAATTGCTAGGTCGTTCCAGTTTGACAGAGGGTAGAAGTGAGATATAGGTAAAATAATCAAACCAAAAATAGCACTCCTGTTGCAGTGTGAGCTCAACAGGTTTTTTGCCTACTGTCTTAAGTAACTTGCAGGTCTCTCTGAAACAGCTGTTTGGTATATGAGCTCAATCACCGATTATGGGGTATCGAACAGTGGCGAGAGAGTGTGGCAGTGGCCAAAGGGAGACATGAAAGGAAACTGAGAGCTCTGTGGAGATGTGCGTGTGAGGTGTGGTGAAAGGTGTAAGAGGATTGAGGATGGACCTATATGAGGGTGGGGTTGGAGTTGTTGCAGTGGGAATTCATAGGGGATATAGGACACCTTTGCATAGGTAACTGGATTTCATTAATCCTACAGAGTACCGAGCAGCTGATTTTTAAATCCTGATATGTCTATTTCTTTTTAGACCTCTCGGGCCTGAAAGTCTCTTACTTCGTGGAGCAAGATTAAAAAACACTAAAGAAATATTTGGTTTGTAGACACCTAAATATTTAAAGAGTATTCTCTCCTTAAAACATGTTAATGAACTGTGCTTTAATTCTACTGGCACTGAAGAAATTGTAATAATCTTGCTGGCTGTTACCTGAGGGGATGTGATTATAGATGAAAGTAATGATGATATACTGAAGAATCTCTAAGGATATAAAGTTCCAGCTCTGCTCTATGAAAATATTTGAAATGGTTTGATAAAGGAATAACTTAACTTCAATGGATAAATGACTGTTGTTACTGTTACCCATTGTTCAAGGCTTTCTCCTGAGATTTACCATTATGATTTCCATAAAATGCATATTGAAAAGCAGTACAGTCATAATAATGAACAGTGGTTTAGTAGGTGTTAAAATTACTACAGTAGTACTGTTTTACTGTAGCAGAATATTGCAAATACTTACTAAATAGTCTCACCATTGTACTGAAGTAAACACAAAAGTAATATCACATCTTGATTTTATCCTATGCCTCTTAAAACAAAAAATTCTGCAAACTCTATATATGTAGAGAATAAAATATAACTTTTTCCCTGTTGCTTTCCTTCACAGGTGTTGCAGTGTATACAGGTATGGAGACAAAGATGGCATTAAATTACAAGAGTAAATCTCAGAAACGGTCAGCAGTAGAAAAGTATGTTTATTTTCTAATATCTTTCTTATTTGTAGAGTTTTAACTTAGTTTTTCCTTGGTAACTTTAAAACCCGATGATCTCCTCGTTTGGTTGTAGGTGAGGGAAGAGAGTGTAATTGCTTTGCCTTCAGTAGGAAGCTATAAAGATAAAATGTGTTTCTTGCTATTTCATCCTTTATTAATTTATCAGTAGTGTACAAAGTTGAAATACACAAGCATAAACAGGAATAAAGTAGAAAAAGATAGTTCAGAAGGTTTGTTTTTTCTGAGATGTGAGGATGATTTAATGATAGGTGAAATGCTACTCGACCTAGATGCTTGGAGATAGTTTTCACAACAATTCCAGCCTCTGCTGTTCTATGCATCCTTTACTGTAAAACTGCATCATGCCTTTAAAGAGGATGGATTGAAATGAAGTCTTAATTGCTTGCAAATCTTTGTCCTAAATCCTAGTATTTGATATAATGGAAAATACCTGTGTTTCACAGAGAGTAAAGGATATAGCCTATCCAGTGAATCTTGCTACTAGCACAAGTCACAGGCTCAGTTTTAAAAATCTTTGCTTGTAGTTACAGGATAGGTGTTACCATAATAGAGATTTATGTGATGAACCTCATGAATTATTTTAAAAGGAAAGGTAGTTCTGATACATTGCCTTTGTTCCAGTTACTAAAAATCTGAGATGGCCTTCCAGCATTCTTCTGCAAACAGCAGATTCTTCTATAGCCAGATACAAACAGAACTGTAGAGTGCACAGGAAAAGCCAAGGGATGGAAAAATGGTCTGTCTAGCATTACAGAATATAAAGGCACGTTTGACTATATCCTGGTCATGGCGTGGCCTGGCTTAAATAATCAGATGCAAATGGTAGTGCTCTTCTAACTGCCAAAAAAGGTGAAGCCTTGGATTTACACAGTGGTGCTTTGTACTGCCTTCACAGCCTTGCTAGATACTCAGGGAAGCAGGGAAGGATGTCAGCCCTGGACAACAGGTGTGACACAAGTCAGCTGTTGGGGTATTCTTTCACCTTAATCTAGTCTTCATACTGATAAACGTAAAGTATATCTTAGATGAAGGATTTCCTTTCGCCGCTGTTGCTTGTTTGTCACATGGAAACTTTATATCCATGTCAAACACAGGAAACATTTTAAAATAAAAAATAAAAAATTGTCCAATAAGTTTTTGATCAATTCATCCACAGTGTGTCAACAGATTAACTTAAATAAACTTTTTTTTTGCCTCTTTGTAGGTCAATGAATTCCTTTTTGATTATTTATCTAATAATCCTCCTCTTTGAAGCCATTCTGAGTACTATTTTAAAGTATGCGTGGCAAGCTGAAGAAAAATGGGATGAGCCTTGGTATAATGAAAAAACAGAGCATGAAAGAAACAGCAGTAAGGTAATGTAGTTCTACTCAGTTGCATATCTTTGGAACCCTCAGTCACTATACTGAATGTGATATTTATTATGTCCCTATTCTTGGATTTAGGTGTAACTACCATGTGATCCACTTGCAAGTTTGTATGCTATTGTCTCAGTATTTCTAACAGAGTTAGTCCTATGTAGCCTCACCCTTGTGTAGAAATAACATACCTCTGTTACTGGTTGGACTTTTCCTTTATGAAAAGACCAAACTTTCTGAAAATTTTGAGTTTTGTTAGGACATATTTCTGATGTTGTATAGTCTTATAGTTACTGCTCTTTTGGTGTCTTTTGAAGTTTCTCAAATGAAAAGAGGAGGAGGGCAGCTGTTCTTGTGCATGTTCTGTTGCAGTGATTTCACAGTTCGGGCATTTTGGACGTACTGTGACGTTGAGATTGGTCAGACAATTTTGTAAGGCTGCAATTTTGCTCAAGCCTCTGCTTGCCTTCTCACTTTTCTGTGGAGACTGGAGGGATACTTGGAAGTATTCCTTGAGTCTGCGGTTCGGAGAAATGTCCTTTTTAATCATTACGTACTTTTCTGTGTTCTGTTTAATTTTTGATTTCTGTGTGACTCTATCTTCTTCCAAAGCAGTTCAGGAGCTGGTTAGAGCTGATTCTAAGCAGTATAGGGGATTTTCAAAGTGCAGAAGAATTGGAAATCCAGTTTTCACATGTGATGATGTGTCAGATGTTTAACACTCCACACCACCACCATCCCCGTGTCCAAGAGAGCTGAGAATCAAATGCACTCACTAGGTGCCACGTGTGCAAAAACATCCAGATCCCAAGTCAGGAAAGTTCTGTTTTGCTTCATAAGTAGAGTGAAACTTGGCGTTAGTACATAGTGGTTCAGGAAGGAAAGAGAAGTAATTTGAGAATGTCTTTGATTCAAGGAGAGTTAAGAGTTCACTGGCATTGGGGTAGAACATGCAACTTTCTCAGAAGCTTGTCATGCAAAGTGTTTTTGTGGCTTTACTGGAAAAAATATCTTTATCTCAATGCTGTGTTTTGATAAAAATTACTAATTCAGATTATCACTACAGTTATTGAGGAATTTTTTATGCATTCTAAATAGTCTTATCTTAAAGTGTCACTGCTGAAAAGTACTAAATGAATTTAAAAGTCTTCAGATTGTTTAGTGACTTTTATTTTTAGTACCTGCACCCACTTAACGTGCTTTCAACTGTTTGAGGTTGTCAGTCAAGTAAATTCTTGGCTCCTCTTAAGTTGAAGTAGTTGCTATGTAAGTTAGACTAGCCTGTGGAGCCTTTTCAGTTCCGAATAGAATAGGGATAAGTATTTACTCAGTCTTACCATTCCTTTACCTTTGCCTTCAGGAGCATACAGAGCCATCTGTATTTATGCAAGATCACTCTGCCTTTATCGTGTCTTTGTTTTTCTCTCTCCCTTGTTTACTTCCGCAATCTGCTTTGCATTTCTCAATATGCTGACATCCTTACTTGGAGTGCTTTCTCTGTTCATCTGTCCTGTATTGTGCAGATTGTTATTTAATAGACAGTGCTTGAAGAAACTCACTAACCTTAGTAATTCTTCTCAGTATATCTTCTCTTACATGAATTACTGCTTTCAGTCCTTACCTATCTTTTCTGGTTTAGTTTGGAAGATCTCTTAAGGCACAGAACTTCCTGATTTTTTGTCAGGCACATTAATTGTTGGTACTTTTATTAAGTAATTAAAGCAACACTCCCTGGTTAGAAAGAACATTTAGCTTTGCAAACTATTGACTAGTTCTATGCTCCCTTTCTTCAAAAAGTTTTCCTGCACCAATATCTGGTGGAGTTGAAAGAGATGTCCCGGTTTTTCTCATCTCAACTCTCCCTTGCTCAATATTCAGGTGTTGGTAAGAGTCTTCCCAAAGTACAGTTTAGATACTGAGTTTGTTATGCAAATGAAAAAGAGAGTTCAAAGAGACTGTAATGTTGCATTTTAGAGTTTGTTAAAATTGTCATACTTGAGAAATTTCTATCCTGTTACATAGCGGTTTACCCAAAACGTATGTGTTGAACACAGTGATTTGAAGAGGCATAAAAGAAGTTTGTGCCATTGAAATCCACACCGTCTCTTTCTTGTCATGTAGTCTGGATCACCCACATCACTGGGGAATGCCGTAGGCAGGAACCCTCTTGTTGCTCTGCTCTCCTAAACTAATACAGAATACTTGCAGATTCCTCTGATGGCATGGAATATCAGTTGTTTGCCTTCACCACTTATCGTTCTTTAGAAAAGCCTGTGAATGGTGCTGTTTGGTGGAATGGGGAACACATTTGTTTTTTTAGACCCAACTCTTTCAAGAGCCCTGTTTGAAAACAGAATTGCCATGACATTTAATATTAATTGGCAGCCCTCCTGACAGATTCAGTAGAAAGGACAAAAATAAATAAACTTGCAAATTGAAACATCCCATCATAGCTTAAGGCAGTCTTTTTGCATCAGTCTGAAGGCACGTTACTGGGGCAACCTGGAAGTGCTTGCGTTGTCGCTGTGTGTGTTCTCTCTCGTGTACATGGGACTTGGTCTCCTCTAGCTCTGTCAATTTTTCATTTTTCGTACATATGGAAACATAACTAAGTAACCATGTTTCACGTGATTGCTGCAGTAACCTTTACTTTTTCTCTTTTTCTCTTGTAGATTCTGAGATTTATTTCAGATTTTCTTGCTTTTCTGGTACTTTACAATTTTATCATACCTATTTCACTTTATGTGACTGTTGAGATGCAGAAATTTCTTGGATCTTTTTTTATTGGCTGGGATCTTGATCTCTATCACGAAGAAACAAACCAGAGAGCACAAGTAAATACTTCAGACCTCAATGAAGAATTGGGACAGGTAGAGTAAAAATTATGTTCTCTCTTTTTTTTTTTAACCTTCTGTTTTCTACTTCTTTTTTAATATTAAAATTCAATGCTGGAGACTTTTTATCGGTTGCACTTTGATTTCTGATTAATTGGAAAATTAATTTCTGGCATTCGATATTTATAATTTAAATTTTTACACGATCAAAAAAAAGGTGTGGAGAGTGTTTTTGGGTTTGTTTTGTTTTTTTTTTTTCCCCTTCTAATGAGTATACACAACTCCAAGCCTGTTTTTTGTTCTGTTTTACAAAAGGTAGAGTATGTGTTCACAGACAAAACCGGTACATTAACTGAAAATGAGATGCAGTTTCGGGAGTGCTCCATTAATGGCATAAAGTACCAAGAAGTCAATGGTAAACTAACTCCAGAGGGGTTTTCTGAAGATTCTCCAGATGGAAACAGGCATAGTTTGGTAAGACTTTTTTTTTTCCCCCTCATTAAGCATCCTAGGTAGAAAGTGTTTTATTTCAGGGAAACAGTCTTCTAGCATTAGCATGTTTTAAAAAAGCAGATTTTCTGAATAATTTGAAGCTATTAAGTGTTACTGAACAAATAATATTTATTAAACATGTTGAGATGTGATTATTTAACATGGAATAGTTGGCAGATTTTTAAGTAAAAGCATACTTAAATATGTTAAAAACTGGGTTTATAACTAAATGTTACAAATAAAGGGTTTTTTTCTTTCTTCTAGATGAAAGAGGAAGAACTGTTCTTGAAAGCAGTTTGTCTTTGTCATACAGTGCAGATCAATGCAGATCAAACAGATGGTGCTGAGGGTCCCTGGCATGCCAATGGAATAGCATCTCCATTGGAGTATTATGCTTCTTCACCAGATGAGAAAGCTTTAGTTGAAGCTGCAAGCCGGTGAGTTGTACTGCCAAAACTCTCTAAAGTAGAAATTGCCTACTAGGGCAGGCGATTCGTGGTAAAAACAACCTTAGAAATTGCTCAGAGAGACTGTAGAGCCCAGAGCCTGGCACTGTCAGTTTGCTATGAAAAATACACAAAAACCTAGGCATATTATAAAGTGATGATTTAAAATGTTTATGGAAATCCTTGAAAAATTATGGGGGACAAAGTACATTACTATTAAAATACTGTAGAAAGCAGACATTCTTCATTTTCTCTGGAAATAGAGAATAGTAATGAGGTATAAGAGTCTCTCTCTCTTTTCTTTTATTTTCTTCTCCCCCACCCCCAATAATCAATTGACATTATATTTAAATTGATGATTAAATGTATATTTTCTTTTCATTTTAGGGTGGGAGTAGTATTTACTGGAACTAGTGGCGACAGCATGGAAGTAAAAAGTCTTGGAAAACCAGAAAGGTATTAATTTTTGTTTCTTTTGAAAGACAGAACTGTAGTGAAGATTAATATAATGTTCTCCTCTTAATTCTCTCTGTTCATAAGAAAACCTTGCCTTTCCACAGCGTGCTCTTTTTAATTCTTTTCCCTCGACATCTTCAAGATAGCTTGCATCTTATTCCTAACCAATTGAAATTGAGATGCAAGCATTTTGTGAGTTACTCTGTGTAGCTGTGTATTATAACAGTTTGTATCTTTACCTGTTCCTCAAAGGTAGAGACTGTAGTAGTGGTGGAAAACTGGATTGCTTATTCAAGTTCTTAAAGTTTGTGCTTTAAGTTCAAGAATTTCTCAGAATCACTCATGTATGCATAATCTAATTATTTATATTAAACTTTCCCAAAATGGGTAGAAAAATTCTTGATAACTGTATATCTGCAGTACGTCACAACACATTTTATCCACGTGATCTTTGTCAGTTAGTTGGCAGTACTTTAAACTTCAATGTCTAAAATTAATTTTCTAAACTAGTAGTAACATAACAAAAAATAGGCTGGTTGTCAGGGAACATACGCTCTTTTTTTACTGTGTAGATTGTTTACAAGTGTTAGAAATCAAAATGTAGTTTTCAAAGTTACACCTGAAGTAACAATAGAAGGATAAAGGAATAGGTAGGAGCTGATTGTAATCTGCAGATGTAAAGCTAGCGTTCAGGAAACTATTGTTACTGGTAGAAGAGCCTTTTATTCTTATAGAATGGAATTAAATGTATATAAAGTGATGAAAAGCAATCAATTGCACAAACACCAATAACAGTGGTTGTTGCTTGACAGTGGTAGCATTACTTTTAGAGTTACTATATAAAACTGACACTTTGGGGAAAGCTCTGTGGGGTAAGTGTATATTTAGAAGTAATAGTCTTTGGAAATTTATTTCTAAAAATGTTTCCTTCCCCTTCCTTCGTCTATGAAAACACAAAATACAGGTACAAATTGCTCCATGTTCTGGAGTTTGATCCAAATCGCAGACGAATGAGTGTCATTGTAGAGAGTCCCTCGGGTAAGTGAGCAGAAGTTGCACAAGCTGCAATTGAGAACTGCACTTGAGTATGTATTCTTAATTTCTGTTCTGTTGTACTTTTTAGGGGAAAAGCTTTTATTCACAAAGGGAGCAGAATCTTCCATTCTTCCTCGTAGTAAGAGTGGAGAAATAGACAAAACAAGGATACACGTGGATGAATTTGCTTTGGTAAGTCTGTGTTTGCCCAGGTGATTGGAAGAAAATTCTTCCAGTACAAATTCTGTGACTTGAAGTGAACAAATTGCAGGTGACACCTTGTTAGGTCAGAATCTCGTCTACTCTGAATGTAGTCTTTTATTTTCTCACAGAAAGGACTAAGAACTTTGTGCGTAGCCTACAGAAGATTCACGCCCGAGGAGTATCAAGAAATTGGCAAACGCCTTCATGAGGCCAGGACTGCCTTACAACAACGGGAAGAAAGATTAGCAGATGTATTCAACTTCATAGAAAGGGATCTGGAATTACTTGGGGCTACAGGAGTAGAAGACAAGTATGCAATGGAGTTTCTGTTAACTACACTCAAAAATACAGCGAGTTTAGGATTTGTAACTGAAATATGATGTGTGCCATGAAAAACTCTCCCACCACCACCAAAAGTTCTGTGCTATTCTTGCTTAGTATGTTTACCACTCTTTGGCTTGAGGAGCATTCAAAACACATATTGTACCAACTGATTTTTGGCTCAGTAACGATGACATGCGGTGTGCTTCATCAGGAGAGATTTAATGGACGTAAAACAGAATAATTGCAGTAAATATTTAGGGTAACGGCTAATTCCATGGGAAAACTTCTATACTATAGCTACTTTGCAAGGCATTCTGCTTGTATGTGTATATTCTTTAAGTCAGAGGGTATATTGTGCACTGGAGTGTACAGATGGAGCACTTAAAAGCTTTTCATTTACCACAGTAGATGGTAATTATTGTGGACTGTTTTAAAGCTTCTCAAATACAGCAATGGTGCCTAACTTAATTTAAGATTTGTTTATTACAAAGTTCTGATCACTTAGCAGGATTGAAGTTTGGTTTTTGTTTCATCAAGGCCTTCGTTCTGTTGCTGGTAACAGCATGTTATCTGCCAAACTGTGATTCTCCGAAAATGTATGTAACGTTGGAAATGCAGTCTTAAATCATCATGACAGTGGGGCTGCAGGATTAACACGGGGTTACAGCGTGAGCTCTTTTTTTTGTACAGTGTTTGATTGGTTATTTAAGATTTTTCTTGTTTCTAGACTGCAGGAGAAAGTCCAAGAAACTATAGAAGCACTCAGGTTGGCTGGTATCAAAGTGTGGGTACTCACTGGAGATAAGCACGAAACGGCTGTTAGTGTCAGTTTATCCTGTGGACACTTTCACAGAACCATGAACATCCTTGAGCTTGTGCAGCACAAGTCAGACAGTACGTGCGCAGAGCAACTGAGGCAGCTAGCCAAGAGGTAAAATACCCAAGGTGTCGTTATCTCAGTGATCACCTTAGCTTAATTTTCTTTTATTTTCAAATTGTATGACAATCTCCTTGATGTATGTGCCAAACACATGAAGTTACCTTTTTAGAAATCTGTTTACTAATATATTAACAGGCTTGAAGAAGCAGTCTGTCTAACAGGCTGACTTCTTTGTTTATTGTTTGGGCAACTGCATAGTTCATAGCAAAATTTAAATTTTTCTCTCGTGCCAATACAAAGCCAACTTTTTTGTCCCTGAATAGAATAAAGGAAGACCATGTTATCCAGCATGGACTGGTTGTGGATGGGACCAGCCTCTCTCTTGCACTCAGGGAACATGAAAAACTGTTCATGGAAGTTTGCAAAAACTGTTCTGCAGTGTTGTGCTGTCGCATGGCACCCCTTCAGAAAGCAAAGGTGAGTGAGAATATAATCAGGACGTTATCCTGTAGGTATTTTTATCGTGCTTTGAGGGGACAAGGATTTCTGGAACTGCTTTGTTTGTTTGCCTGACCTTTCTGTGACTTTTAAAATCCATGTTCAGTTGATCTGGAGTAGTTTCCTCAGAAGTTTCTACATGCATTTACGAAAACTTGCAACTGGATGGAGGAGAAAAAGGCTAATCTCTAATCAGCCTCTTGTGAGTGTGCTGTGAGGCAGTAGCTATCCTGATCACCTGCATGCGTTTGCATTGCCTGTTCCATCACTTCTCCAAACCAAAAAAAAGAAAGCTAAATTGAAAATTCATGAAGCTGTAGGGGAAAAAATGTTCTTCTCTAAAAAAAAAAAAAAAAAAATACTGAAAGTTGAGGAGGAAGTAGAAGGGGAAGGGAAACTGAGACCTAGTCTCCAGGGGAGTTTTGCCTCAATGCTCTCTTCTAAAACCGTTTTTCCTTCACATATATTTGATTGTACTCAAATACAGCTAAAATTCAAATTCAGATTTTGTGATTTTTCTTTTTTAATCTAGAAAGCTAAGCTCTGAAGACCTATATTATTTATTCTTGCCTTTTGAAATTTTCTCTCTTCATTTTATGCTTCTTTTCCTTTTTTTGACTAAAATCCAATGGTATAATGATTAGAGTATTTTTTAATTTGCTATACTTTTAGCTTATCTGTAAGCCATAAAGGTTTTTTGCATCTATTTCCAGTAATACTAAGCCACTGAAAGGACACTGTCTCCCACTCTTATTTTTACACCTTGTCAAAAAGAAAAGCAAAAAAGACATCTTATTACCTTAAGGCACTAGGAAACCGTTATGTGAGGTACTCCAAGTGCAAAAGAGAGCAGGCTGTTATACTGTAGCATGAGTGACCTGTTTTGAGGTCACTCTTCCTGCATTCAACATTTAGCTGGACTTTTAATGCAGTCTTTATATACAGCTGAGTGAAGTGATTTTAAAATTTAGTGTAATATTAGTTTCCATAAAATGTTACTTTTTTTGACTGCTGTGAGAAAAGCAATTTATTGCATGCATCCACCTTATGTACACCCTTTTAGCTGAAATTTTTGCCATCCCCTCTTTTGAAGGTGTGGTTATTTGCTTATGTTGTGCCCTTGTTCTTATTTTATTTGACTTGATTTCTAATGTGTTTTGTACTGCCAAATTTGGCAGATAGCAGTCAGTAATGCTTTCCTTAATTCTTATCCTGTCCAGCAGATTATCTCCATTGTTTCCTGTGTTTTGTCATGAAGGACAGTAAAACCTAATTTTCATGGCAGTGGCTTTTTAATTTTAAACACTGAAGTCCATAAATCACTGAGACAAATGCCATGCAACATGGGAGGGGAGGGTGAGGAAGGAACTGTATTGCAGTTTATTCTAGCCTTGCATTTGATTTTCTGCTGTAGGTACACTTTTTGTGAAGTTTATTCAAAGGTTAAGCTGGAACTCAGCCTAATATTTCCCTCATTGTTTCCTTTAATGTTAATGCTTGTTAATAAATGGGTAGAGGTCTCACTACTTTTCTTTTTTTATATATTTTGTGGCTCTGAAGCCTTTTTAAACATCTTTCATGTCTGTCATCCAGAGCTGCCGCTGATTGCTGTTGTTAAAATTTGCCAGAGGATTTGCCTTGACCTTTTGGCATAGATGTTTGTCTGTCTAAATTACTGCAGTCTTCAGTATCTCGTGAGGACGGATCGGGGTGACATACTGCAGCCTTGCTACCTCTTTAATGCTGCTTACTAAGATCTAATGGTAAATGTACTTGAAATAATTACCCCTTAGGAATAGGGAACCTTTAAACTTGAATATCAATACCTGCAATTAGGTAATGTATTCCCACGATCAGATGGATTTCTCTGAACTGTGGACCGTATTTAATCACTGTTGTGTTCCTCATGTAAAGGGAGGAACACTGTTCTGTTCCTCATGTACTGCACCTATGAATCAATGCACTGACGCTGCCAGCTACAATTCAATTATTTGAATGCAGTTGTCTGTGTCTACTTGCCTCATGCAGTTGTTGTTCTGTTGATATTTCCCCTTTGGGTTTTCTGGAACTTCAGGGGAAAAGTCTTTTGTCCATCTTTTCATGGACAAATATTTTTGATTTTTGGAAAGCCTTCTAGATGTGCGTTCACACCTTTACCTCTGCAGCCCACTTACGACTGAATTAGTGAAGCTTCTAGCTTTAGTTAGAGCTCTCTGGGAGGTTAACAAATTATTTATTCTCCTTAACCAAAAACCTCATCTAACTAACTCCTGTTTATTTAGAATATTGTTGGCACTTTTACATTAAAGATCTGTTGCTTTTTCTGGGAAGAGTGGGATATCGCTGCTCTTCTTTTGAGTATTTTAGAGCATTGTATGTAAATACATTTTTTTCTTCTTTCTGTCATCTCTTCTTCTCTGACTTCCCAGTACCTAACTAAGAATACCCATTGGTGATAACAACGTTGCTTTAAAAAGAAACTATTTTCCTTAACAGCATATATTGACCTTTATGAGCTAATACGTTGGTTTTTTCAGATTTGTCTTTTGCGATGATTAGTTCCAGGTGTTCTGTCACTTAAGCTTTTTTTCCAGTAGCATCTGATGCTGGTTCAGGGTTCTTTTACAGCATATAAGTTTTCCAACAGCTGTTCCCATCCCATTCCTTTGGCTATACTAACAACGCATACTTAATTATACTAGCAGCCCTCTATTGCACTGTGCTTCAGCTGTCTGGGGAAACTGCTGTCTAAATGTGTACTTTGCTCAGCTGGATTTACCAAGATTAATTCTTTAGGGTATTCCAAAGAAATATTCTACTGTTGTCTCATGAGCGCACCAGGTATTATGTTACTTTAGTACTGTCCTGAGTCCTGACCTTTCTTGCAGTTGAAGACATGGAGTTACATCTCTTTCCATCTGTGAAGAATTTTCAAATGCATGAACACGGCTTGGTTATACCCTTTCTATCCTTTCAACACACTCCTTGCTTCCATGCAGTAGTGTACCGTTTGGGCCCTCTTGCCTTATCCCTTTGTTATTCAGCATGGAATGCAGGGAGCAGAATTATAACCTTCCATTGGTAGTTCATCTGTTCGGAGAAGTAAAACAAAGGAAACTAATCTTCTTTTAAAACTACTCATATTGCTGAGTAAGTTTCCTCTGTGACCTTTAACTATGTAAAATATTGAAAAGGGGAATGTCTGGTAAATGACATTAAATCTGGTTTACTCCCTAAGTAAATATGCAGTTCCAACTTTTACTTGACTGTTTTATATGATAAAGTACCAAATTAAGAGTTGTGAAAGAACATCTAAATATGAACTGCAAAATAAGCTCAAGTCAGGCATAATATTTAAATAAGGCTTGTGCCCCAAAGCAAGCAGCTTTTCTAGAGGAGCAATGCATTTGCACATGTGATATGCCAAAGATGTTTTTTACCCAAGTGTGCACATTCATACAGTGTAGTAATTATATTTACAGGTAGGTAACTAAGGTACTTGGAAATTAGAGGCATGTTTTGTAGATAGACTATCTGTCTAATTTGAAAAATTTCTACCTCTTTTTTTTTTTTTTTCCCAGGTAGTGCGACTGTTAAAAACGTCTCCAGAAAAGCCTATAACATTAGCAATCGGTGATGGTGCTAATGATGTGAGCATGATACAAGAAGCACATGTTGGCATAGGTAACTTACTTTTGTCAGAAAAGATAATGGCAAATACAATGCGAATTTTAGTAGAGGATTAGATCATGAATGGTATTTATAAGCAGATGAACTTGTAGGGTTTTTGCACCTGTGTGACAGGATGTTAATCTGTGTGATTCTGAGATCTGCTGTATCAGAGCTTTGGTGAAATTTAAAATTTAAGGCTGTTGGCTTTCACAAGTCTTAGGTTTATTCTGTAGTCTGCCAATAATCAGAGGTCCTGCTTAAGGCTGCCTTAAGAACAGCAAAGATTCTCTGCAAGTAGAATCTCAGAATTGAGTGCTTCAGAGTACAAAACATGCATGTAACTGAATTGGTACCCATCAATTAGTGTTTTGGTATTTCCTTTACTGACTTTGGATGGTGTTTGTTGCAATAGTAAGTGCTGAAGGTTCTTACCTGAGGTGTTGGTACATGAGGATATTCAGTCTGTCACTCTTTGTGATTAAAAAGCTGTATACAGTGTTTATCATGTAAATCACACGGCTGTGATTTTGACAGCGGGAATAGCCTGCTTGAGAAGGTTGCAGGCCAATAGCAAATGATATTTTATTCTACAGTGGGTTTCTTAACTAACTGAAGCTTATGAAAAGTAAAATTAACAAGTTTTTATTGTAATTTGTAGCATATTAGGGATTAGATGCACATTGTTCAAAACTAGCAAGTCTTTGCCATGGAGGGTGACGGGGGACCTTTAGACTTTTTTTAAAAAAAAAAAAAAAAAGGGAGGGGGCAGCCAGCACTTTTAAGTGGCTTGTTTTAGGAATCCTGAGTTTTTCTTCTGTAAAAGAGCATTTTGAGTTCTCTGTGTATGCTTATCCATATCTTAGTAATAGTTTTTAGAAATGAATTTGTGTTCAGCTGTGACACGCGACGAGCATTGTCAGCCCATCAGAGTAAGAACAACGGTTCCTTTATACTGCCGTTAAGTGTAGGTCATATGTTATTCCCAGAAAGTACTGCAAGAAAAACCTCTCTGAAGTAAAACATACTAAGTAAATTGATAATTAATTATGGATTGATCATGGTTTGCTTGGTTTGGGAATTTTGATTTTGTACGAGTGTTACTTCTATGTCTTTCCGTACATCTTTTTGTAAGAATACTTTATGGAAATAGTCTTTTTTTTTTTTTTTTTTCTTTTTTAAATGGAATCAGCATCAAATGAATAGTTTCCCATAGTTGTGTCAGGAATAATGCCTTCATTTGGAATTGAAAGTTGCTGAAGTCTTTATAATCTTGAAGTACAGGAAAACAGAGCTGTAGCTTCAGATGTATGTTGTTGGGTTTTTTTCTTAAACTTTCATTCTTACGTTTAACCTGCTTCCTGTTTTGTTTCCCAAATACTACAGGAATCATGGGCAAGGAAGGAAGACAAGCTGTAAGAAACAGTGACTATGCAATAGCACGGTTTAAATTCCTTTCCAAGTTGCTTTTTGTTCATGGGCACTTTTACTATATTAGAATAGCAACCCTTGTACAGTACTTTTTTTATAAGGTAAGTCTTCAAGTTCACAGAAAAACGTCTGACTTTTTCCCAGCAAGAAGTTTGTTTCAGATCTAACGTTTTTGTTGGGAACAGGTTGAATATCTTTGTTCAAACATGTTTTCTGGGCTTTTTTGGTATTTAACGGCCAAATGCAGTAGTTTAACTGTGGAACTGTTTAGTACTTCCACTTGGAAATAGGTTCTAAATATCACAGTGAGTTTGCCTAGGCTGAAAGGCAGACACGTTTGCTTTCTGAAAGCAGTATTAGTAGCTTGAAATTAAATGCATTTTTTAGCAAGATGTAAAATTATAACCTTTTTTTAAAATTGATTTAATATGAACTGAATTAATTCATCTTTCTTAAAAGGAAAAAGGAAATAGTTGAGGGAGGGAAGGGCCTGCAGAAAGCGTGTGTGTGGAGATCAAGCTCGTTGCCGGCCGCCTCACCTTAAGAAAGCCTTGACTTAAAAAACCCGGAGGTGACACACTTCAGGGGAAGTGTAAGCACAGGGACTGAGTCATCTCTGGATACCTCTGGGGGATCTGTGGGCATGGAGCAGCAGGGTGAGCTTAGGCAAAATACTAGAAGGAGTGGAGGGATGGCCCTGGGAGCTCAGTCCTGAGTTGGGGTGTTTGAAATGCTGATAATGTCTGGGGTTTTTTTGTTTTGGGGTATTTTTGTTTGTTTTTTTCACTTGATTATCAATTTTGATAAGAAGTCAAAATCCACTATCTTACTTGAAATTTATCTGGGATTCTAACTGACCACCAAGCCACTTTTTATCTTCTATTGTTTGCTCTCATTTAAAGGCAATGCATGGTGTTAGGTTTTGAGGTTTGTTTTCTCTACTGCCATGCAAAAAGCTCACATAGTTAAGGCACAGGCTTTCTTTAATGAAATATGAAAACTATTTTGCAAAGAAATTCTTAAAAAGAAACTGAGGGGAAAATGGGTGGATTTCTCCTCCTTTAATACTACTTGTACTCCCATAATGAGATGTGTTCATCAAGCATGTATAATTAAGTTTATATTTTTCAGGTTCACTGTCCTAAATGACAAACAAAACATGCTCTTGAGCAAAGCACATTGCTTCACTTTGCCAAGTAAAATACTGAAATGTTTTATGCTCTCCCTGTGTATTTTTACAGCTTGTAAGAGTTAGCAATTTCTTTAGGGTTGTGAGGCATATACTGAGGATTAACTATTTCCTTCACTTTTCTTTTTTCAGAATGTGTGCTTTATTACACCACAATTTTTATATCAGTTCTTCTGTTTGTTTTCACAACAAGTAAGTATTGGATGCCTTACTCTTGGTAAATGTGCATGAAACACTCAGGGTAAATAACTAAAAAAAGGGGAAAGAACTACCCAGGAGCAGCACAGATTTTACACTTATATATCCAGCTTCATTTTCTATATTTGATAGCTTGATGTTACTAGATGGTTATGTAAGTATAGCTTTTTATCTAACTAGTAAAATCACGTAATGATTTGTTGCTGCTATTAGTGTGCTAATAAAATTTAAGAAATGCAAACTTTTTTCTTTATAAGACTCAAAATAATTTTTGTTTCCGTTTTCAGACACTCTATGACAGTGTATACCTGACTTTGTACAATATTTGTTTCACTTCCTTGCCTGTCCTCATATACAGTCTTTTTGAACAGCATGTGCATCCGCATGTATTACAGAGTAAACCTGTGCTTTATCGGTATGTATATCTTACATATATTGTCACAGTAGCACATAATTTAGAGCAGCAG
>NW_009646965.1:609429-659535 GCF_000708025.1 Charadrius vociferus | reverse complement strand
GTATTTTTATCTGTAATTTATGCAACTTTTAGTAATTGTCTTGACAAGGAGGAACTGCAGCTACATAGTTTTCATCCTAAAAGTTAATTAGCATGATTATTTTAAGATAAGCATCTTTTTGTGGCAGTCATGTTAAGACTGGAAGAGAATTGAGCACTTGGTCAGCTAACGTGATTTGCAGCCTTCTCCTCTGTTACATGTAGGAGGTGAAAATCTCTCGGGCGTGCACATGGAAAACTAGGACACTGTGGTTAGGGCGATCACCACATAAAAATGCTTTACTAAGAGGGGAGGTGATTTCTTGTAGAATTAGATGTCCTCCCAGTGGTAGCATGTTGCACTGCATACTCCTTTTCAGAGAAAAAAAAGTATGTATTTTTCTAAAAAAAGAGATGTCTCTTAGATGTTTCTCTTTTCCTAAAGGTCTTTCAAGCAGAGCAAGGGGCAAGTATCAGGAGATCTGGCTTTTTCTTCCTCTTGCAATTCCACCTTCGGGGAGAAGAATTCTAGTTTGTGCTATTCTGAATCTGACCTGTTAGAGACCCCTGCCATTGGTGGTGATGCCAGCATAAAGCAAGGGCAAATCATGAGAGCTCACAGTTCTCTTTTTACTCATGATTTATGTATTTTTTTCGTATGTCAGCCTTCGTTAAATGTATCTTGGTGCAGTTGAAAGTTACATTTATTCAAAGCAGTAGCAGCCAAGCAATGTGAATAGCTGATGTGTTATATAAAGACAAACTGAAATCCCAAATCTGTGTTATTTCTGCAGAGACATCAGTAAAAATGCCCATCTGGGGTTTAAACCATTTCTTTACTGGACGATCTTGGGCTTCTTTCATGCATTTGTTTTCTTTTATGGCTCGTATCTTCTAATGGGAGAAGACACTTCTCTGCTGGGAAATGGCCAGGTACAATATCATTTATTATTCTACCACTGTATTTTTGGTGCTATTTCTTAATTTTTTTTAAATCCCCTTGTGTCAAAAAAAATCTAAGATTTTTTTATTTTTATGAACCACGTAATTACCAAAGATGAGTTGCCAATATTTGTGTGTGCTCTCAAGAGTAGTATTTCCTAGTGTGGAAACTGTAAGACGTGTTGTCAGAAGCTGTATGTCCATGAAGAACATATCTTTCAAGATGATAAATCTATTATGATTGTCTTAAACTTTGTTTTATTTTGTATACAGTCTTTGTCAAAATCATAAGTCGTAACTTCAGTAAAAGAGAATTTATATTAATTCAAAACTCATTTTGAGTTGGACTTAATTGCAGGGTCAAACAATGGCTTCTCTTTAGCATCTGTTGTAAAATTAAGCTTAAATCTGAAAGTTGCCAAAAGTCTTAAAACTTCTCCTGAAAATATATTATTTTAATTACTCTGAATTTTTAAAAATTCATTGTTGCAAGCTGTTTTTAAATTCTACTTTTATTCAATATATGGTTTTGAGACAGTAACTTAATGAAATCATAAAATACTAATTTGACACTTTCTATTTTAAATTTTAATTTCTGAAGCTTGGATGAAACCATTACAAGTCTGCTTCCTCATTTTCCCCAGTTCTGAGCTAGTTAGCCCCATTTAGAACAATTAAATACTGATTTTATATTTTTTTTTGTCCTGTAAAACTGTTACGGGTAGTGATGCAAAAATACATTTTTGTCTGTCATTATGCTGTTCTTACTACTGACATGAAGTGCTTGCTGATTCTCGTGTAGTTCTTGGTAGAGTTGCAAGTTATGGCACAGGTACAAAAATAGCATCATGCTATATTCACAGGTATCCCCTGGTGATCGGGAGTGGGCGGGAGCTCAGGAAGTTTAGACAAAAAGTTTCCATATAATGATGTACAGACAATGGCCAGAATTTTCCTGAGCGAGTGACTAAAATCACAGCGTGTGAACTGGTGGGTTAGTGTCCCTGCAGAGAAAGGAGCAGTAAGGGGGAGTGATGCAGCTAGCTGGAATGCCTATTTCATCATGAGATGTTTGATAAGAAGGTTAAAACAGTTGTGCTTTGCACTAACATGCCTCTTACAGCTGAGGTGTAAGTGTGTCCTCTCTTGTCGTTTGTTACAAGCTGTGTGACTTTGAAGTTCTTGTGAATTGGGAAAGGACCTTCAGTACTCTTCTAATGAAGTAATTTTACACTGTGAATCAGTGTGTTTCTGTGCATCTTAGTTGTCAAAGCACCTCACTTCAGCATTGCCTAGTAAACGTCCACAAGGCAGGAACAGACTTTTTTCATTGTATTTAGTAACAAATGTTTAGTTTTGGGAACAGATTATATTCTGTAAGTCTAGAGCAGTGTGTTAATGTAGACTTTATGGAGAACGTTCTTTTAATGGTTTCTTGTATAAATTAACCTCAAGATTCTCAAGATTTTTTTAAATATACTTAGTGAATGAGCATACTGGAAATAAAGCTTTCAAATGTCCTTTGGCTTCTCATGTTTTCTGTGATGTGACTTAAAAAGAAGGTCTTAGAATTTATTTGGGGTTACTCTATCTTTCTATGGTTGCCAAAAGGTGGTTATCGGAACTGGTAGAACTGCGTGTTGCAGTAAAATATCTGCGGTGCATAAAGTATGTTGCAAATGTAATGTGTGCCTGAAGAAGCCAAAGTTAAAGGCAAGAGGAACTCGTGTACTGCTGAAGTGCTTTCTTGTAAGAAGTCCTTGAGAAGTGGTCACTTTGTGCGAATGTGTGATACAGGGTGGTGGTAGTGCAAGGCCTCGCATTTTCATTCCCGGTTCTCAGTTTGGAGCAAAGCGGAATAGAGGAGATGGTAAATAATTTGTTAATGCTGGTGGTACCTCAACACATTGCGCAACAACTTGATCTTTTAGTTCTTTTTTCTCCCCCCTTTTTCATGCTGTGCATGTCGTCAGATATTGAAACCTAACAGGCAAATGGTAAGAGTTTAGAAGAGGAGGAGATACAAAATATTGTATCTGTTACTTCACAGGATTAAAGGATGCAGCATCCACAGTGTCAATGTGTTCAAAAATAAAATGGTGGCAAGAACCTGTTCACGTTTTGCATTCTAACTGTGACCATTGGGAGCGGTGTTAGCAAAGACACTTTCTTTCACAGGTCACTCAGGAGCATTAGTCTCGTTTTACTTTATTATTGCAGCAGTTAACAGCAAGCATGTTGCTTGTTAAACGGTACTGTCGGTGTGAAAAGTAAATAGAAGGCTTCAGAAGATGTGTTATAACAAAGATCTTTAAAATTATCAATAAATCCAGACTCATGGCTGCCTCAATTTTGTACCTTGCGTAAAGATGAGAAAAGCAGTTGTGAGATCTATCATCAGCCTGTTGGGATTTTTTTTTTTTTTTTCTTCTGTCAGAGCTCTGTAACAAGGACTACAACTGTGCGAATCCCAGTTCCGTGCCTCTGTGCTGTACTAACAAATCAACTCTAGGATGACTTTGATTGCCTGTCTGCATGTGGTACCTTTCTCCCTGCTTGCTTAGTTTGCTACCAGTAAATACAGACTTGAGGGTTTGGTCATTGTTCAGTATGTCAGTGGCAAAAATAGCTACAAAACAGCAATGTCTTCAGTTTCAGCACCCAGACTGCTTACAAGAGCCGAGCAGTTGGACTTGTAGAAGAGCAGCGTGTGTCTGAGTAGCATGTGTGTAGATAGATTATGAACTCAGCATCCCTGCTTGGTTGTCAGAGCTGAGATTTTATTGTTGTAGAACTTGTTCAGAGTTTTGATAGTTTAATTTACATGGGCAAGAGAATACAAAAGTGGCAGATGCAGCGTTTTAGAATTGAAGCTTAATTTTGTGTTTATTAGCCTTGAAACAAAGTGTCTTTTCCTTAGAATTTTCTTTGAAAAATACAATGGCACCATTATTTTTGAATTGTTAAATTGTGCTTGGGGTAAAAAGTGAACGTTCAGGTGATGCTGCATGTTGAAAATGATCTGGAAATGTTTAAACTCAAAAGTGTTTTGCACTTATGTCGAAGTGAATACCTTCCACCCAATATTTGCTTTCTATCGGATGCTTATACTTAATTGATCAAATTGGTATCTTCATCTTCCTATCACTTCATATTACTGTTTTGGACTTCATATTTCATGTAGCCTTTGTGGTGATTTGTTTTGAACCAAGAAGAAAGATGACTTGTAGATCGTTAATTTTGCTCTTATCATAAGCTGTATTTGTTTCTAGTAGTTTGTGTTCTGTCCTTGCTTTTTCACGATTAGTTGCCACAAGCTTATGTCTACAGACTTGTTTCATTAGTGTAGCTGACTAGAGAAGAATCTGACTTAACCATGAATCTCGTAACTGACTTTTTTTCTTCCATGATTTTTACCTTGCTATTTTCATAGATGTTTGGAAACTGGACATTTGGTACTTTGGTCTTCACCGTTATGGTTATAACTGTTACGATGAAGGTATGATATGATATTACATTAATTACTCTGTGTTGTGGTATATAGGCAAATATGTAATAGAGCAGTAATTTAAAATGAATTCAAAAGTTATACAGAAGTAATTGATTCTTGAGGATTCCAGATAAGTGATTTGTATGTTTGGTTTCAATGGTGGTTAAAATTTTTCTTTGTAGTTTTTGCATGTTACACAATATTTAGTGTTTGAGCTGAAAGTTCATAAGTTCATTCAGAACCAGTATTTATCATTTTCTGTAAAGTGGGGGGAGAAAGGAATTTCATTGAAGTTATCTTTGTTTTAGATGGCACTAGAAACTCACTTCTGGACATGGATAAACCATTTTGTTACTTGGGGATCCATTGTATTTTATTTCATATTCTCCTTGTTTTATGGGGGAATTATCTGGTGAGTGATACTTTTATTTTCTTATTCTTTCTATAGCACATACAAAAGATGAAGTTATGAAAAAACCACTGAAGTATTATGTTCTGCCACCTCGCTCTGAATTTAGTGACGGGTGTCAGAAAAGACATTTTTAAACCGAGCACAGCCACTCGCTTTTGATGATTCTTTCAGAAATATGAGCAGTGCTGCTAAGCTGTCCTGTGCTCAAGGAGAGGAGTTACTTGTCTCTGACAGTCTGTGACTATAAAGGCTTTTTTTTTTTTTTTTTAAAGCATGTAGGTTCCCAAAGGTGCTCTGTAGTAAGTAAATGTTGGCAACAGAAATGAAGATGCTGGGGTTTGAATCAGTAAAGGGATGTATTTTTGCTTGTATTTTGGGGTCTTGGAGGGATAGGAATGGTGATTGATTTCCTGCAACACAGGAACTAGAACATTTCCCTTCAAAGTTCGATACCCTCCTTCCCCAGAGTTTCTTTGCAGGTCAGGTCCAATTGATTGCTAGACTTCTGCATGGATGCCATGCAGTTGTAACTCTGCATCCTGAGAGACTTGCTGCTTGATGTAAAATAAGAATACACTTGAGCCTGCCTGTGCTGTACTTTCATTTCTAGAAGTTCCTTTTAGTAATGGCTACTCCTTTTGACTTTTCAGGCCATTTTTGCATACCCAGGACATGTACTTTGTATTTGTTCAACTGTTGTCAAGTGGTTCTGCTTGGTTTGCCATAATCCTCATAGTAGTTGCTTGTTTGTTTCTTGATGTTGTGAAGAAAGTGCTGTACAGACATCTACAACCAACAAGTACTGAAAAAGCTCAGGTAATGTTATGCTTTTGTATCCAACTTGATCAATAGTTAAAAGAACACATTTGTTAAAGTCTGTCGTGTGAGCTAATTACTTTCCTGTGATATTTAATTATCCTTTTACATTGCTGTCATGTTTAATGCATAAAAGTGTTTTCATTTCAAAAGATAATTGTTAATTCAAAATTACAAAAACAAGGACCTGATTTTACGAGGAAATAACATTTATGTTTAAGTATTTAATATTAACAATAGTAGAATTATTTATAAAGGGGGTCACTCAGTCTTCTGCATCTCAGCTTGCAACTGTATGAGAGGATCCTATTATGCATTTTTGTACTGCTTTAAAGATGGTAACTTATTTTTGTCTAGATGTTAGAAACTCTCTTCAACTGTAAATGGCACTGAATAGTTCTTAAAATGTGATGAAAAAAAGATTTTAAAAATTGCTTTAGTAGGACTTGTTTTAATTAGTACTTCTTAAATCTTGATCATATCACATGCCATGTATTTGATCACTGATTATGTAATTAAAGATAATTACCATGTGGCATTTTCATAAATTCATAGAAGAGGTCTAAAGATATGCTGTGATAATAGAATCTCCCTTTTGCCTAACACAGGCTACAAAAACTCCTTGAAATTAGGCTGTCTTTTAGGTAAATCTCTCACGTTTGAGTGTTTTCTTCTTTTTAGTGACAGTTATGAAGAAGTCATCCTGACCCGTTGTTCTAAAAGTTACCATCTATAGTTTCAATTTTCAGCATTTTACCTTTTTATACTTTTCCTGCTAAACTGAAAAGCATTCTATTAATGTTTTTTTGTTTTATTCACAGTTAGGTTTGTGATCAAGCTAATTTTATCACTGATAAGTAGGTTGTACTTGCATCTTTTGTCAAAAAGTTTATTTTCCAGTCTTCTAATCATTATTGTGTTTCTCCTGTAATCATCACTGTTCCTCAACTTTATCTTGAGTTTTGGGTTTCGCCAGTGGACACAATGTTGCAGCACAGCATACATCAGTGCCAAGTATGGGAATAATAAATGCCCCAGCTGTATTCAGTTTACAAAATAATATATATTAATAACCTGTTACCTTCTGCATATTTTTCTCATCTACAAGTGATTATGATGGTTTCTTCCAGGTCATTGATGAGAGGTCAAATAGTGTAGGGCCAAAAAAAAATGAAGGTGAAAGAAGAATCCATTTGACAAAGATACCCCATATACAGTTATTTTCTGAAACCCGTTAGCAGTTTTTAGCGCGTTTGTGTGTCATATTGATTTTGTGGTGTCCTAGTTGCTTAATCCAAATTACACTGAACTATGTGCCATACAGAACTCTTAACTGCATTACAATAGTTACCTTTAGCATCTAACCTTGTAATTACTTTGATGTAAGTGCATGTTGATTTACTTAAATTATATTACTCTTCTAATTTGTGTGTTTAAAAAAAATCCGTGTGAGACATTTCTCTGAATTTGCCTAGGATCGGCATCATGCTGACAAACTCATTGCTAGCCAAAATATCCCATTTGTCCCTTTTCAAAACTGGAACATTAGCTGCTTTTTCTAGTCTTGGAATTCAGTAGCTAAAAGCCAAGGTAAATAACCATTAGCTATCAGAAAACTGTTCAACTAGACCCGATAAGACTCTTGATTGCATGTTATTGCACTTCTTGGATTAAAGAGTCCTGACTTAAGAAAAATTCTATAGGTAATAATGTTTACTTATATATCCTTTTTTTCTTCTTCTTCAAAAACTAGTGGCAATATTTATTGAATGCTTTCCTTTCCTTCCTTCCTGCACATCAGCTGTTTCTGTTTGACAGTATATCAGTATGATTGTTGAGGTTTCCCATGTTCCTAAGGTGCTTGAATTGAAAACCAAAAAGCCTGCATCATTTTTCCCTAGCTTTATCCATTTACTTCTTGTTCCATTCTCTCGTTTTCTGAATCAATTCTAATGAATTTCCAGGTTCAGTTTGCTTCCGTTACAGTTGTCTGTCAAAGACACAGTCTTTTTTTTCAGGAAGAATCTTGATGAATGTCTAACCCCTTTCCTGTGGCTATAACTTGATTCATAGCCATGGGGATTCTCCTTTGTGCATCTCTTAGTCATCTTTTCTTTTTTCCTTATTCCCATTCTACTTTGCCATGTGACAGTGTCAGCATTAGCATTTGTGTTTACCAAAGTACTGTCTTTTTCTGAAAACACTTACCTCGACTTTGCAATATCAGGAATTATCTGATTTGGCCAGAAATTCTTCAGCAGCCATTCAGTGGTTCTCTGTGTATGTCTGACAGTGAAATCACAGTTAAAAATGTATTTGTGAAAAGAAGGCACCTGTTTGTTCCTTTCTTGAGGTTTAATCTGTTGAGATTTTACCCACTCTTACATTTAATGGGACAGTCAGCCCCACTGAATTTCATCTTTTCTTGTTCTTGTAGTGAGGAAGTAGATGTAAGTGAAGATGAACACCAACTTAGCTCATTTATTGTCGAGAAGTGACAGAATGTTTCTTTCATTATTGTATCTCATTAGATATGCTTAAAAATTCTAGTAAATATTATTCTTTCAGTTTCAAAGCAGAGGAGAGGACTCTGAGACAGAATGAGTTTGAGGAATATCTTTGTCCTAAACACTGAGGAATTTTCTGTGGAAGTCCTAGAAAGAGTGAATATGGAACTTTGCATATTGCCCTTTTAAATGTGTTTTTTGTAGTGTAGGGGCACCCTCTGTATAACTGAATATTTTTTCATTTTTAATTGTAGGACTAAATTAGTATATTTGCATTTTGGGGAAAAGAAGTTTAGTTTACAGTTACCAAGTTTTTGTCATAGAATCATAGGACGGTTTAGGTTGGAAGGGACCTTAAAGATCATCTAGTCCCCCCCCCCCCGCCATAGGCAGGGACATCTCCCACTAGACCAGGTGGCTCAAAGACCCGGCCAACCTGGCCTTGAACACCTCCAGGGACGGGGCAGCCACAACTTCCCTGGGCAATTTGTTCCAGTACCTCACCACCCTCAGAGTGAAAGTTTTTTTCCTAATGTCTATTCTAATTCTACCCTCTTCCAGTTTGAAGCCATTCCACCTCGTCCTATCGCTACATGCCCTTGTAAAAAGTCCCTCTCCAGTTTTCTTGCAGGTGCCCTTTGAGATACTGGAGAGCTGCTATAAGGTCTCCCTAGAGTCTTCTCCAGACTGAACAACCCCAACTCTCTCAGCCTGTCTTCATAGCAGAGGTGCTCCAGCCCTCTGATCATCTTCGTGGCGCTCCTCTGGACCCTCTCCAACTTTTCTATGTCCCTCTTATGTTGAGGGCTCCAAAGCTGGACACAATATTCCAGGTGTGCTCTCAGCAGAGTAGAGGAGCAGAATCGCCTCCCTTGACCTGCTGGCCACACTTCTTTTTTGATGCAGCCCGCAATACAGTTGGCCTTCTGGGCTGCAAGTGCACATTGCCGGCTCATGTTGAATTTCTCATCAACCAACACCCTTAAGTCCTTCTCCTCCAGGCTGCCCTCAATCCATTCTCTGCTGAGCCTGTATTTGTGTGTGTGATTGCCATGACCCATGTGCAGGACCTTGCACTTGGCCCTGTTGAACTTCATGAGATTTGCACAGGCCCACCCCTCAAGCCTGGATGGCATCCCTTCTCTCCAGTGTGTCAACCGCTCCACACAGCTCGGTGTCGTCAGCAAACTTTCTGAGGGTGGACTCCATCCCAACATCCATGTCACCAACAAAGATGGTAAACAGCACCAGTCCCAGTACCGACTCCCGTCTTTTATCAGTCCCAGTATCTTTTGTCAGGACAAGATAAATTGTTACATGAGCTAGTCACTGATTTTTTTTTTTTTGAATCACAGCTATTCAAATTATTTGTTTCTATCTGCCATCATTTAAATTGTAAAATATTCACAGGAGCAATGAGCAAAACACAGGTTTTGCCCCTATTGTTTTAATTTTTCAGAAACTTAAGAGCACACTAGTTGTGCAAGTTACCCAACTTAGTGCTCTGATTTCACTGTTTCTGTAGGCATCCGCCTTAGTGTATAAGGAACTTGATTTTATATCTTTTGCTTAGTATAAGGTCATACTTATATATGGCATCAACAGTCAATCTGTTAGATGTTACGTGTAGCTAAGTTATTTACAAGAGGGCAAAGAAATTTAACCGGTCTGAGAGAAACACTTGAGAAATTCTGCTAAAGATAAACTTTTAAATGTAAATATTGTTCTGTCACAACAACTTAAAAAAAAAAAAATCATCTCTGTTCCATTTTGGGAAGTCAGTATATTAAAAATTTGACAGGCAAGCATGAGTTGACTTTTATAGAGGGATGAATTTGGTTAACTTTACCTTCCTTATTGCACTCAGGGTGCATGTATGCAATTTTTTTTTCCTGTTTTCCAAGGTGGTTTTTTTTTTTCTTTTGCTGTCCTTAAAGAAAATCCATCTTATTATATTTGACTTAAATCTGTTGCTCTGAAGTAGCATCTGGGTAATTTCTGACTACAGGTCTGTTACAGAATCATGTAGGAGAAAGTGGACAGTAAGGTAAATCTGAATCAAAACATAAATCTTTGGGTAAATATAAATCACAGCACTGTTGAGGGGAGAAGGTAATATTGAATAAAGATGTCTGGTAAAGTATAGATGTAAAAGTGTATAGGCCTTTTTTCTCAGTATGAAAGCTAAGGTACACTTAAGAATGGTCCTACCAAACAATAACTGGCTGTGATGTTCCCAGGAGCTGTCCTGAAGGTACCAGGCTTGTGTTCTGTATATGATGTGTATTCCACTTAAATAACAATGTCTTGTCCTGTGTCTTTCTCTTAGAAAATTACTGCTGCTACTTACTGACATGTATGTTCCATCCCTTCTCTGTCCAATTGTAGATGTACTCCAACAGAGTTGCTTTAAGTGACGAGTTCATCGCACTGCAGCCATTGTCCAGGGCAAGGAATCAGCTGAGCAAAATTAGGTAGAGTAGGAGGGACAGTTCCTCATCAACTCTTATGCATGCTGAAGGTGAACTAACCAGTGCTGAGAGAGATGGGAAGAGGCATGAATGTTAGTGGGTTGAGAGGGCAATACCTGTAGTGCAGATCCATTCAGTTTGGTTATTTCTTGGCTTTGCTCTGTGTTTTTGAGCCAAATGCTTCTCCTAAGTAGCATGTGTTGGACGTGCCTTTTTAGGAAAAAACATCCCTAGCATGATGCTCAACTTTCAGAATACAGATCTAGCTCTTCTTGCATTCGTTTTTAAATAATCGGTTTCTAGCATGGTTATAATGCTTTTAATTTCTTTATGATCAAAATTAACAGTGCTTTTGCATGTTGGATAATTTCAGCTTCATGAGGCCGTGACAGGAAGGTCCATGTATTTCAGGCAGCAATTTCTTGCGAGTTGTTTGCCCATTTTAATTTGCTTTCACTTGTATTGAAAGAGCCGAAAATGTTTTAAGTTTGAGTGCGTACATGCACTTGTGTGGCTAAGGCTTTTTGTGTTTGTTTTGTGCATCTATAAAGTGAGTGTTGTTTGTTTTTGATGTGTATAGATACATATTCCTAAAGGCATTTGGCTACAAATCCTAGAAAATTATTCAAAAAAACCCAAAGCGTACACGTGTCTGTAGGTAAACCATTATGATTCTGAAATTCTTCAAATGCACTGAGATGAATATGTGAAATGGTATCAAATTCTGATTCTCTTTTTAAGACAAACATTCATATGCATCAATGTCTCAACCTGTTTGATGTTTTGTCCAACCCTTACCTACTTTTATATTCTATACCAAGAATTAATGCAGAGAACTGATTCCTTTAAAAAATTTTGTTAAGGTGACTCTGCTGTTTATGAACATGCAAATAGGTCTTAGAGAACCAACCAACCAATTTTGTGACTTAATTGCCATTTGTTTAACTGAGGGGAAGGTAGGAGACAGGAAGCTGACATTGTAAATGATTAGCAGAGAATTTTTAGTGGTTAATTGAAACAGACAATACCAGTCCTTCGGGGCGGGACAGGACTTTGTATTTCCTCTGAGAGTGTGCTACACCTTTGCAAGGCAAAACTTCAAATGGCACTTTTGTTCAGCTGTTAGTTACTCTGCTGTGAAACATATCAGTTTAGATTTCCAAACGCCCCAGGGAGGTACTGGTGGGGTGGTTTTGTTTTATTTCAAATTCAGCACTTACTAGCTTTAAAACAGGCAAACTGCAGTATACATCTTGAATTTCGGTAAACTTAGCAACATATTGGGGAGATTTCTCTGCAAAAGATTTTACAAGTTAGCTTTTAAATTTTTTGGTTTATCAGCATCATGTAAATAAGTTATCTTTTTAAAACTTCGGATAAATCTATTTCCAGTAAACTTTTTTTCTTCTCACTGAATTACTAAAGCGAATTATGTGGTGCATCATATCTACACCAAAGGTTTAATAACAAAAGATTCTGTTAAACTTTCCAAAATTAAACATATTTTAAGGCTTGAGAAAATGGGAAATTTGTTTTGTCCATGAGTAACAAGTGATTATGCGAATCCATTTCTCTTGTATGTCAGAATTTTTACACTTGAGTATCTGATAGTAAGGTACCTGAAATACAAGCACTGAGTGCTTTATACTGTGCAGTTGAAGTTGTAAAGACCAACAAGAAAGAAACAAGGATTCAGGTTTCTCTAGTTCTTTATTCATAGCCTTCAGACAAAAGTTGGAAGCTATCCTCTCAATTCTTACCTAAAACAGTAAAAAGGAAAGTCAGTTAATAGGCAGAAACTATTCACTTCGCTGTACTATATAAAAACTAACGTGGAGTGAAGACCATGGGTTAGTTTCTGAGGTGTTTGTTTTCCAAAAGCAGTAAAGCAGAGAATGCAAGGAAAACTGTGGGAGTATGAAGCAAAGTGGCTGCTTGGTGAATGTAGCTGTAAGGAGCTAATTCTGTCACACCTCATTTCTAATTGCCACCCAGTAATTGCATTGTGACTGCAGAATGCATGTAGATTGATGAACAGACATTGGCAGTTTGTTGTTTGTTAAATATGTATTAAAAACCTCAAAAGGAGTATAGCACCAGGTTAAACTGAGTTATGCCTTGTTCTGCAAATGTGCTTACCCTTCTGTTGATACACAAAAGGAGAATACCTTTATGAATGCAAACTAAAAGACAAGTATGATGTTATGATCAACTTTTATGTCTGTAGGCTTCACAGTGTGCAAAAAATGTTCAAGTTCGTATTGAGTACATTTGTGATGTATGGTTAAGAGCTTTGAAAGGGGGGTCTTTTAAGTGCTCACGTGATTCCTGCAAGTCAAAAATGCGGTCTTGTGTGTGTCTGTTAAGCTCTTGCCTCTGAACTTTGCTGTCATTTTGGTAACTTGGGACGAAGAGGAAATTGGGCGGCACAGGTCAGGGGTGGGCTCTGTGCTTAACTGGGGACTGACTGACTACTACTTCTTTCTTCTGTGGCTGTCTCTCCTGTACTTGGATCATGTGAAGTGTCTGTCTTAGAGTACTAACTGGGCCCCATTGTATCTCATTTCGGTTTTTTTCTTTGTAAACAAAGTTTTGTGTGTCTATGTATGTATACATATCTCTGTGCTATATTAGAATTGTCAGAAATCTTAAGCCACGTATGAGAAGTGTTGCTCAGACAGATGTTTTAATTCTACTCACTGATGGGATTAACTATGTTTATAGAGTTCTTACCTTTGGACAGTGTGTTACGACTGTACACAATACTAGGGAACTGTAAAACACAAAGAAGTTTTTTTTATTTACAGGGAAGACTGTCAGTGCATAAGGTTATATCTGGGACTCAAACTGTAGCATTTGCCTTAGCACAGCCGAGACCCCGTTTTTTCGCCATCTACAGGCCCATGAGTCTATTGTTGCCTGGTTTTCCCTTCATCTCTGTACACATCTGCTTTCTTTAGCTGTCTCCAGAACTCCAGACTCCTGCCCCTGGCTTTACAGCCTTCATTACTTGTCTGTATTTTTTTCTCTAGTTATTGTTTCATAGGATTCCCCTCCTAATAGCTTTCATATCTGATCCAGCCCAGCTGTGTAGAAGTCGAGAACAGACGGGTTTCTGTTCCGTTTACAGCATCTGTTTTCTGTAAGGAACATATAATTTCCAAGACGACTGTTCAAGTACAAACATGCATTTGTGCTAGGGAAGTACACCTGAACATCTTTGAACAAGGGTAATCTCTTCCTTTACAGGTTTGTTTATTGTGTTAGCGTAGTGTGGTGCTGATCTATTAGCTAACCCATAGAATCTATTGCAGGAAGAGGGATAAATGAGAGAAGAATAGGCTATTTCATGTTTATCTTCAGTCACAAAAATGCACATATTTACTTACCTGAAGATGCTGTTGTCTAATGACTTTGAAATAACAAAATAATTTGACGTTTGTAGGTTTGTTTCATTCAAAGAGATGAAGAGTAGAAAAAACTAGAAAAATGTTGAAAACATAATTGCCAGTGAAGTTGTTAGATGTCAACGTTCTTACATTATCTTTTACAGTTTTAAATCTAATTCTTTAGGATTTCGGTATACGGTATATTAAGGGCTAAAGAAAGTGAGCTTTACAGCAGGGAGCAAGTTTTAACTTAACTGTGGAGTAGTAATAACCATCTCGTATATATTTTCTGAAACATCCGTGTGGCATCAGGCATGTTGGCAGCTAGGACCAGGGCTCAGGAAAACACACTGCACTGCTCTTAACTTACTGTACAGGATTAAATGGGTTTCCTTTGTTTAACAAAGTCCCAACTGTATATTTCAGTGTGATTAAATGTTTAGTTGAAATGTCTGTCTTGTGGCATATAGACATATAATAATGTAATAAAACAAACTGAAATGGTCCTTTCTATTAGAAGTGGGAAACCAAATAAAACTCCAAAATCTGAAATCAAAATCTGAAAATTTGAAATAGATCTCAAATTTGTTGGGTTTTCCCCTCTTGTAGTCCATGGTGCACAGAAAGACCGAACGCTTCTAATACTTGTGCACTGACAAACCATGTTTGATCCACCGATTAACTTGAAAAAAACCCACCTCTTTACCTTGTAAGTAAGCCTTGTTCTCTCAAGAACAGATCTGTAAAATGAAAGTTCATATAAAAATGGTAACTGTTTTAAAGCAATGCAAGCATGGTGCTTTATAAGATTTGTTGCTTTTCTGTCCTTCTAGATGGAAGAAGATAAGGGTTCAGTCAGCTCAGCATGTGACTTTGCTGAAAGCAGGCACAGAGGGGAGGACAATAGGCAACTGCTAGATCCATCTAGCCTACCCGACAGTTCTTACGTTCACTAGGTAGTACTCCCACTCTACCCTAATGTGTGTGTATATATATATTTTTATATATCATATATAGACAGTCATGGAGCCATCTGCAAAATACTCATATTTTTGGTAGCTACAAGAGAATTTGCATTATAGTATGTGGGTTTGATTTTTCCTTGTCAAGCATTCTTTAATTCTGCACTTCAGTTTTTTTGATGTATTACATGAAATGGGCCATTGTCATATAAAGTATTATGTTTATTGTGATCCCGGATCTTACAGTATGAAAATACTTTATTCGCAGCCCGAATATGAATAATAGCAAATATTTCTCTATGCTTATTAATTTTTTTAAAGCATTGTCTCTACTGCCTTTTGTTTCCTGAGGGTTTGTTTCAGCTCTTCAGACACCATTATCCTCTACTGCCTTACCATGCCAGGTTTGACTCTGGTATAAAACTGTGATCATAATTGTCCACCACGGAGAGAAAAGTGAGAAAAGGGACTCTTTAGTATAATATAAGTATCTTCCTTCCAGGCAGTGGATATAAATATAAAAATCCATGATCAGCAGGCAGTGATACACAATATATCTACACATAAAATTGAATTTATTTTTATGTTGTTGTTAATGCTCTCCTAGTATTATTTTACACTTAACTGTGAGTTTGATAAAACATAAATGTTGTTTCCAGGCTTACGGCAAAAATTTGCTGTTTTTTTAAAAAAAATAATATTAACTTTGCCATAAATTGTGGTTCAAGCATGATCCTAGCTTTTTGTGAGTATGTAGCTTGTGAAGAACAAAGGAGATTCTAGTGAAGGTAGGACACAAGTCCTCCAAAATCCAGAGCTGAGGGTTTGCTCCTTGGAAGCTAGTTTGGGTTACTCTTGGTTCCTCTTTCTGACAGTCTTTGAATAATATCTAGGACTGCTAGCTCTCAGCAGATTCTAGGGAAAAAAAAAGGTCTGGTTCATCTGATCCTACATATGACCACTGTAATACAACCTTTTACAGTCACTTTAAAAGTATGACTTGGTCTGCTTCAAGATAATGGATGGACTAAATACTCTTTTTGAAATCCTAAGTGTAGGAATGTTGCGAGTTTGTTTTGTATTGCTGTGAACACAACCATGAAGATCACTGCGTATGCAGCAGGGAACTTGTTTTCTGACCTCCTAATAGGAATTCCTTCTGCTCTGTGTAATTTCTTGTCTTGATACACTGTGAGCGCAGCATGAAGTGGCTGTGAAGGTCGTACTATTGCTAGTACTGCAGTGCTGCAAATTGCGCTGTTCCCACTTACGCTATCTTCTGTGACGGCGCAATTGTGACCAGATGTGATGGTCATCAAATAAGAACGTTCAGGGACTCAAGCTCTGAGGTGTGTTTTGGTTTGGTTTGATTTTAAGCAGAACCCCTTTTAGACCTGTCGGTTGCAATGCTGCTGCTCCTGTCTCTTGGGTGCTTAGAGAAGTTCATTGTCATAGTAAATGTTCATTTTGTGTCTAGAAAACCTCCCAAATGAGTGCGAGTTAGTCAGAAGCGTGTGCTCTGCCTGCACTCATTCATGGCCTCTGTGGCCCAGCAGCTGAATCAAGGGCTTCAGCGTGTAATGCTTTCTGTAAGTTCATACGATTGTTCACCGACAATCCTGTAAGCATCGTGTTAAGCGGTGTGAAGGGAAGATCTGGAGGGACCGTGGGGAATGCAGAACAGAGCTGAGGAAGGGGCAGGCATAGGAAAAGATGCGTGGAAACACCAGTTCTGTCTGTGTGCTCCCTCCTTGTCCTACTGGTTGGGATCTTTTCTCCTGGATTTCCGGATGCCTCTTGTTTCTGTTAGCTGCCTTTTCCTTCGTAGAGTAGGAATTGTTCTGTTATGAAGCTGTAATCTGTCCAGTTGCCTGTTTTGGGGGATTAGGAAGGAGTGTGTCCACTCATAGTAAACCATTCCCATAGGAAGCTCTGAGGTTCTTGGCTTTACTTGCAGTGTTAGGCAAGCGTGGGTGGCATGAAAGAAATTGGGGTTGGAAACCAAAGTCTTTAGACAACAGTCAGCCACCTTTGGGGAAAAGTTGGGGGAAGCTTTTAAGTGAGCTGTGTCCTATCATAGACTAAGGTACCTCCTCCCAGATTTCTTCATTCACTGGTGTCTGAGAGTGAGCTGAGGATAATGGATGCTTGAATTTAGCCTTTGTGTTTGGCATTTGTTTCAAATTAAATGAAAAAGCATCCCCATGCTGCACATTCTTATTTCCTTTTGGAGAGGATCCTGAAGTCAGCTTTGGATATTCTCTCTCCAGCTGTAGTAGATTTCAGTTAGATTTTTAGTTATGCTGCGCTTGACTGGTGTGCAAAAATAACATAGAGGAGCACGCTGATAGATGGCACTTAACTTAAACCCAGACATCTCTGTATTACTACTTTCATTTTGCTGGGGTTTATTTCTCACCTACAAAGAATGAACAGTAGGAAGTTTATTATGCTAATGTTGGCTTATTCTTCACGCTGGCATGAACATGACTGAACCTTTCTAACATCAGCCTTGTTTGCATTTAGATAAAAGTTATTCACAAAATCAGGAATGTGCTTTTATTCCGTACCAAGCCAAGGGTATCTATGGTAGTGGTATAATGTAAATTATTATAGGAAGTTGCATTCTACACGTCCTAAGGAGAAAATACTACTTACCGTCAGGTTGCTGCATTGTATTCTGCAGCCCTGGTCTGAAGCTTTCTCTTGATAGATTTCCCTTAAAACTGGGGAGACCTGCAGCTTGTATAAATTGTTGTACCTCCGCTGAGGTTAATCAAGGCATCACAGCTTAAACTGCATGGCGCTCTGCTCCAGAGATTCAGTACAGCTGTAATGCGGAGAATTGCTAACCAGTTTATTTTCAACGTTAAGCAGAGATGGTGCTAAATGATTTCCATACACTGACCAAGGCTGCATTCAAACCTTGGGAAGATCAAATTTTAGTACATGTAGACCTTAGGAAGCAAAGTGGCAATGTTATTCATCATTGTAGTTCTCCTATGAAACTGAAAAATATTCAACACTCTAACTTTAAGAAGACCTGCTTTTCCTAAGTGTTTTCTGAGAACATCGTCATTGCTAGAATCTGTGAGTACTGATTTATTTTTTTTATTTTTATTTCCTCCTTCCAGCTTACTGAGGCAGGTTCAGGTATCAACTGCTTGGACTCCATGTGCTGCTTCTCAGATGGGGAAACAGCATGCACATCTGTTAGAAGAATGCTGGAACGACTAATGGGAAGATGTAGTCCAACCCGGGTCAACAGGTGTGGCATTTCTCTCAATAGCCTTTGCTGCAGACGATTCTCGTATAAACTGGAACCTGATGAGCCTGCAGCAATAGATGTCTAGCAAACCAGCTGCAGGTTTTGCTTATTTAAGTAGGAAATGCAACTCTTTATTGTACCTTTTTTCATCCTGAAATATTAGTTTCTTGTTTCTTTTTGAGTGCTTTCTTTTGGGATGGGGAGGGGGAAAAACGGTTTTCAAAAGACTTCTGTTAAAATGTTTAGTTTGGCTTACTACAAGTTCTTGTGTTGTATCTATCGTAATTTCTCTTGATTTGTACATTCTTCTCTTTAGAAAAATCAAGCCTTGCTGCTCTTTTTGTTCTTCTTTTATAATTTTTTTTTTTTTTGCCTTCACAAATCAGGAGTTGTTTGTAAAGTTGAAAGACTTTTCCCTTTGCTTCTTGATGTACAACCTCCAAATATTTACCTTGGAGCTCGCATTACTCCTGAGGATATACAAAAGGCTCGCACTCCCCCCCTTTAAATATAACTTCATTGTTAGAAGGAGAGTCTTTAAATCTTTCAGCCATTGATTGATATGAAGATGAAATATTTTTGTAGTAAACTTTTATAATCTATTTCTAAAATCAGAGTAATTGACAGAGCCTTCAAGTTCTAAGAATTTTAAACTTTTTTTTTTTCAGTTCTGGAAGGTATATTGTCAAAATCATGTGTGCCATTCCAAAGTATGTGCTAAATAAATCTTTTTCCTTCACAAACCATGTCTGGAACAAACTTCAATGAGATAAAAGCACGTTAGAGGAATCGAATATGTCTAAGGAGTGATACTGCTCTTGCAGTCAGCATAACTGAGAAAAGCTCTTACTAAATCTGCTACTGTGCCACCTCCCCATTTCCAAATAAAGAGGGCTGGCTAACAAACGTGGAAATATTTGGGGGTAGAAATAAAAATAGTCTTTTGTACATCATAATCTCTCAGTCTCCGAATGATATCATGGTCCTTCATTGGTCAAAAGGCAAACCTGAAAAAAATTGCCCTTCACACATTTTCAAGGAAACTCATTTTGTATTTGAACAACTTTGTCTCTTTTGGTTAAAGGTTGTGATATCATTCATTCAGTATAAAATCTTCTGTGGGTAATTTTCACTGACAAGCTTTGTCAGTTCTGATTCTGCCTTTAGGTATTGACTTGCTGTGTAGTACATCTCTGGTTTGAACTCTTGTGTTGAACACAGTGTCTGCTGTTTCAGTCAGTTTCTCTCTTCTGGCTTGCTTATGAAATTTATTCAACATTTCTACAAATCTAGGGTATGATTATGCAAAAAGGTTTCATTCCATATGAAAAATGAACTGTTATGATTAAGTACATTTTTAATTCAAACTCTTGCTGTATAGAAAGCGGGCATGATGTATAAAATAAACAATTCAATAGAATTTTTAATCTACAAGGTGAGCATTTAATTGATCTAAAAATCAACATTTTGGTAGCAGTTGCTCTAAGTTTTTTGGGGTTTTTTTCCACTTCTCTGTAAAACTGTGCTTTCCAAATGAGGAACTTCTCATGCTACTTTTTTCATTTATTGTTATCTAAGTAGGGCAGGTTTTTAGTTAACATTTGCCTTAGTAACATGTAGTCTTATAAGGTAGGTATTCTGTGTTTTATTTTCTGTGATGCGTTTACATTTTTGCAGTTTCCTCTTTTTTCCACTCAATTTTTCTTTCTTTAAGAACTTACAAATATTTGTTGAAGATAACTCATATTTGACAGAATATTAAACAGTTTTTGAAGACTGCTTTTCCTCAGGTTTCTTGTCTGCTTACCTCACGTAATTTTCAGACCAAGTTCCATCTAGCTGAATAATTTTAGAGTTGTTAGAACACAGGAGTTAGTATTATGTGTAATGAATATGCAAAACTATCTTGGTGCTACACTAAGGGCTTGAAGTTCTGTAGTTTTTGCGTCTGCCTCTGGTTGAAATTACTCTGAATCATCTTCTAGCCTCAATTAAATTTATTTACAGTGTACATAATATAAATTATGTATAAAGTATAAATTTATGTACTAGAAAAGACTTTTTTTGAGTCCTACTTGCTTTCTTCAATGACTTCAGATCCTTCCACTCACCATTGACACTTAAAGCCTAGTCTAAAAGTCAAGGTACTAAGACTATTTTTTTCCCTGTACTTTCCTGGTAATCTGTGAAAGTCTTTGGGTTTTAATGTACTAATTGCTTAAATCACATGAGGCAGTTAAAAGTTATGAAATGCTGAAGGTACAGTTAAGGAATCTATCTGGTGATTTAAAAATGCTCGTAAAATTGTTTAGGCTTTGTTCCCAAGCTTGAGCTGCTTTGATTTTTACCTAAAGCTGGCATTTTCAGAAGTTTGCGCAGTCTCAAACAGGATGGTCTTTTCAGTACTTGTGCTTTATAAAACAGCTTCTTATTCAACCAGGAGGTAGCTGCACATTGTTTTCATTGAATGAAGAGATGCTTATAAATATGTTGTCTGTGAGAGTGCTTTAGAATGGAGAGCGCTATTTTAAGTGATGTTGCTGAAGCTAGCTTGTGTTTTACTCCGTGCTCCTGATATTCTGTCAAATATGATATTCTGTCAAATACAATAACTGAACATGAAATCAAACATGGTATCAAATTTTGATAGAAACTTTGATGAATCAAAGTTGTACAAATGCTTGGAGTAGCGGGCCACGGGAATATATTCTCTTGTACTTAATTTCCTGCTTGTAAAATGTATTCAAGAAGTATTTTCTATAGCTTCATTCACCAGTTAGAATATAAAATGTGTGTTGTGGTAGGATAAAATGCATTTTTGTCTGTCTGTTCCATTAAATTGTCTGTCAACTTGTCAGTCACTAAAATATGAAGTGCTGGATCACATATGTTCTTGTACAGTAGGATTCATTACTGAATTCTTCATATCTCCCATTAGTGGTGCTCACGTCAAGGCACTGCATGTAAAAGTTGTAAAGAAACAGCAGATTTCTGACAGAGGCAAATTTGGAGGATAAGTTGGTTATATTTTGATTTCCTGCCTTCCAACCTTCTATTTTTCAGCTTTTCATATGCAGTCTTAGAATATCAGTCAACCAAGAACAGTATTTCTCCCTAAGCAGTAACCTGTCCTTCAGAGAAAGCTATTGCAAGATCCCATTGGAATCAAGAGCTGTGACATAAATTTAACAGTAAGGGATGAAATAGATACATGACTGTAGATAAGTTTTACATACCCACAACCTTAAACAGCACGGATGCTTAACAGTACAACACCGGTATACTATGCGTACCACAGGGCTTTACCGGGATGACCTTAGGCTATATCAAGTCATAGCATTCGCAGTGCTTGAACTCATATATGCAACATAGGGATTTTCCTCGAGGCACGATATCAAAGCTTTAGTTGTAGAACTGGCATCTAAACCTCTGGTCATTTTAGGTCATAGGGATGAAAATACCTGTAGCTGTGAGTAAACAGAGTTGTTAATTACAGAGTTGGCATGATTAATTGCAGTATATTTTCAAAGGTTTGAGTGAATTGCAGGTGCCTACATGAAATTTAACAGATTAGTCTTTAAAAGAGTTACGTTTGCCTAATCTCATAACACTTTTATTTCTCGCTTTCATAGACTTTTCTCCTCAGCTCTAGATTGTAAGTTCCCAGTCAGCCAAACTTTTCTTTTATTGTTGCTTTAGATCATGGAGTTCATCGGATCCGTTCTATGCCAACGACAGAAGCATCTTGACTCTCTCCACAATGGACTCACCCACTTGTTAACAGGGACATTTGTAGATGCCTTGTGGAAGCCATGTGGTGCTCACACACCTCTAGTAGGTGCTGAAGCGAGTTCAGTGCTACATCCCTGCCCCAGAAAAGACTAGCATGACTTCTGAGTACAAACCGTGGCTTGTCTTGTGGCCTAGCATAAGTCATCGGGACAGTAATCGCTTCCAATATTTTTTTGTAATTATATCCACAAATTGCTAAATTATTTTTTTGTAAGGAATGCTTTACCTCAGACCATTTAATCTTTTTTGTTACTATATGAGCAGATTAGAATCCTGCATTTGATACTTGAGACGCCACTGTAGCGCAGTGACAGAATCTTTCTCCCAAATCTGAATGATCCAATAGAACTGAATTTGCACAATGAAACTTTAAAAAGTCGCATTTTTCATGATGGCCCTCACTTCAAACACACACGTTAATTTTGAGCTGTCTCTTACAGATGCCGTGTTAGCAGTTTGCAAATCAATTTTGTTATTTCCATAGATGGTTACTATATTCTATAAGCAATCAGTTTAGTAATTTTTGAAAGTTAAATACAATTCAAATATTTATGCTGGTGTATGAATGACAATATATCAGTCATTGCTTTGAAAAACACCGTTAACTTTTGCAAATCAATAATTTGAAATAATAAGGGATATAACAATTCACTGTTCTCCTGAAGTATAATTCAGAAGCCAGTCATCTTTTATTATGCCCTGTGTGTTTCGTTCACGGTTCTTGATCTTGACATGGAAAAATGTGTAAGAATTGGTGGAATGTGCAGAAGCCTCACTAGCATAAATTTTTTGAATTATTAATCCTTTTGAAGCTGGGGAATTTTTGCATGTTTTATTCTTTTTCATGTATTTATATTTGGTCATGTTGTACTTTGAAGATACAATTAATGCGTAATTATCTTCATATATCTGAAGGATCCAAGACATTGATGGCCATGTTTTGATACCTAAGTATGCCAATAAAAACAAATTGCACAGATGGAGCTTTGAATGGTGCATCTTGCAGGTACATCTGTTGTCCCGGTATAGACGTGTCTGTGTGTTTGGGGTGGGGTAGCAGCATTTGCCCGTCTGTTCAGCTGCATTGACTAAACCTATCGGTTGTCTTTAGATGTGGGAGATAAAATGGAGGTGCTGCCACCAGGGACATCCATAGGTTATTGCCTTAGGTACACCGATTTTTATGGCTGGAGGCTGGTAAAAATGCTGCTGCTTCTGGACTCCTGTTTGGGAATCCAATTGGAAGTCAGTCTCTGACACTGAAGTCCCATCAATAATTGGAAGAATATTCCTGTCAGACAGTAAAAGACGTAAAGCTGCATATTAAAATTACCTCCGGGTGGAGTAAACTGTAATCAAACATAGGCCGTAAAAAAACACCTTCTTTATTAAAGATGCAGTTAACCAGTATTGGCTGCTTTCACCTGGTCTGCAGAAGTTTCCGCTGTTGGCTTAAGTGCTCCCAAGCAAATCACACGGCACATATTTTTTATTTGCTAATTCGGGCAGACACATCTTACCCTCTTGGTGTGACATCCCAGTGGGGCTTGGGCTGCTGCCAGGGGAGTGTATCCCTCTTCTCATGGTCATCCCAGATTCTCCTGAGTTCAATGAGTGCTCAAGAGGTCCTTTTATCAAATGCTTCACGTGCTCCTTACTATTCAACAGCTCTGCTGTTCATTCTTCTTGTTCATGACTTGAACCGGTATTATTTCAGTTCTCCTCTTGGAACTTTTAGTTTTGCATTAATGACTGGAAGCTTCACTCTAAGCTGAAGGTTGCAGATGCTGCTGGATTTTCAAGATCTCTTTGTTCAAGGCAATGTTTGTGTAGTAAAGAAATTATCATTGCAACCTTGTTTTGAAACTTGTAGTGACTTAAACAAGCAGTATGTGAGGTTTTTGTTTCAGTGGCATAGGTGAAGACCAGTTTACAAATCAAGAAGCTCTAAAAATTAGTTATGAAACAGAAATAAAATATAGCAAATTTTCCTTTTAAACCCGTGTTTAATTCAGCGTTCGTGGTTCATATCTGTATCATGCCTTCAACTGCAGTGAAGCTTAAGCTTGAAAATTTCAGTTGTATGCTAGATCCCCACACTGAGTGTCCAGATGGTTAAGAATCACTGAAAACTGAGTCTTGCATACTCAATGTAATAAGTATTAATATGTGGCTCGTTGGGACTGCGTTGAAACCCGGTCCTATGCAGAGATGCAATAAACTGGTTGTCATCTCCAGTCCTCGAGAAAACTTGTATTCAGATACGGAGTAGCAACAAAATACACTTGGATTTCACCTACTCTTGTGATTTTTCTTTATATATCGTTTACATAATATTTAATCTGTTTTTAGAATAATGATTTTCTTCTTAGTAGTTTCTCACTCTAAGAATCTTCATACTGCCGTGGATACCTAAGAAATAAAGAATTTTTGTAAATACTCTAATCAGATATCTGCTGTTTAGCTGTATCTTTTATGTCTAAATCACAGTGTTTCACTCTTCAGAAGTGCTTGTTTGTCCATGTCAACCGCAGCATCTGTTCATCCAGTCAGTTTGTGTGACCGTGTCACCTCATTAGTCTGCGTGGTTGGTCTGTCATGTATTGAAATATAAACTCTGGCTAATTTTGTATTGTAGACGGCAGAGGCTTTGATACGCAACCCCGCTCCAAGCATTTAGATTGGCTCAGCTCTGTACTTACATGTATGTTGGTTTTTACCACACAAGTATGTTAATTATGTTTGCACAAAGAAGCACAGTCCTATATTTGAAGAATAATTTACGTTCATTATGTGTTTCTTTAAAACCTTCCATCTCCTCTTCTCCCTTTCCCCCTGCTTTCCCTTTTCCCAGTGTTTGTAAGGTTACGGAAGAAACATGCATTTAAACAATTCAGGAAGAACTTAAGAATCCCATCTGTCTGCCAAGGTATATTTTTCTATTTGCAGTAAATCTAAATCAGTAATTTCTCATTTAGTAAGAACGTAGAATTGGTTTGCGTAAGACCAGATTTTTTTCGTCTGGCAAATATTTAGGATGGAAGAAGTGACTGTGTTTTTGTACTGATGTCACAAATCTTTTAAAATTTCTTTTACTCAAGGAAGAAAGAGTTTGTGTATTTCTTTGACAGCTAAAGTGTATGAAACCGTTCTCTGTCCATTGGGTACAGTGTAGAATTCTTCATGAAGAAGCCTGAACAAAATACGGCTAATGCAGTGTAACGCTCGCGTTCATCTCTCTGATTTAGAGTGTGAATGGGTGAGGGAGAATTTGCCCTAGAGAGGACATGTTTCCGAGTTACCTCTTAGCCTTGAAATCCATAACGTATGGCAGAAAAGCCTATAGTAGTTGTTCTTAGGTAAAAGTCACTTTACTATGCAGTGTCTCTGAAGAAGCACCTTCTCCATCGCCACCTTCACAACGGGATTGAGTTCTCGGCAGATTTTAGTTCTTGTTCTGTGTTTTTTTGTTACTTAGAAAAACATAGTTTTAGTTGCCAAACTTGCGCTTTTTAAACGGTGCAGTGGAAAAAAATTAAGTGGGAAGATGCTCTGAATTGTTTCACAAACTAAAATGTAAATATTCTGCTTAAAATATTCTGTATATTTTTTAAGGTTATTGGGGGGAGGGGGAACAAATAAATGCAAAGGAATGAATGCTGGAAACTGTCTTTACATTTCAGAATGATTTCTTGTTTTCTAGTGCAAAAGATTTAAGAAAAGATTATGCAACTTAGAATGCATATTAGGCAACTATAATTTCTTACTGGAAACCTTTGGTAATACTTTCAAACACATTTTTTTTTATGATGCTATAACTTCTATATTGGAAAAACCTCATTTTCTAGTGTTAGAAATGTCTTAAAGCTGTAGTCGACATTATTTTTAATAGTTTTATCTGACACGTCTGTACTTCTAAATATCAGTGATTTTTGGTGAAATTCAGTGTTCAGAAGTGCTCAATCATAATGTGCACCATTTATTTTGAGGTTCTCTTTTTCTTGGTGTAGAATACCTAATAACTCCACAGCATTGTCACTGCACCCGCCACTGCCTTCTTACAGCCATCACTGTTTTAAGGGAGTTATTCCTAGAGCTGGGCGAACCGTTCATTATGGACTAATTTTAGCCTGCCTTCTGTTCCTAAATTATTAGCCAGTTACACTTTCTTCTTTGCAGATCTGGGGTTTATTTTTTCTGTGACTGTTTTTATTGTTGGTAGTTTTGTACGTTCTTTGCTTCTGTTGTTTGCTTCCAGTGGCATTTGTCTGGTTTCTGCTCTCTATTGGAATGCCTCAGTTTATAAACAGGAGGAGGAAAGATTGGATGCTTGTGGCTGTATCAACTCTTGCCGTCAGTCGTCTTAGAAGCGCATTCGCATGGATATTTGCAAGGCTTCTGCTTTCCATAGTTTTTTTTTTTTTTCCTTCAGCTAAATACTGCTCGTAGAGGCATCGGAAATAACTCTGTAGAAAGACCTTGCGTGCTGCCCAAGCTTCTGTGGCTTTCGTTAAAAGGAATGTTCTCATCACGTTGAAGTATTCGCCTTGCTCTAGCTGTTGGCACGCTGTGATGTTGTATTACAATAAGTACATACAATTGTCATCACTGTAGCTATGACTTTTTTCTGTTGTTGTTTCCAGTTTGTATAAATGCATAGATGTGAATAAAACCGTGGGCTAAAGACCTCTGTATGTAACACGAAGGGGAAAGAAATGAAATATACTGTTTATGACAGGAAGTGTGACTTGTCTGAAAGAAACCCCGAAGCGCACCTGTATGGCCTGTGGTGTATATTAATTTTTCTTCGGCAGTTTTAAAGGAGATTATTTCATGCATCAGTAGGTTCTCAGCCTCTTTACATTTTGGGAATGGGATAAAGATAAGTTTATAAAGGGGAAAGTGGTTAAAAATGAGACTCACTTTCAGGTATAAAGAAGATGTCATTATTGAAGCAAAGAATATATTTTTACAATTCCCAGTTATGGTCGCAAGAGAGATTTCAGGTCCTATGCACACAAAAATAAAAATCATCTGGTAGCCGCCTGTTTTTTCCACTGAAGTGTGATCAAGGTTTTTTTTGTCGTTGTTGTTGTGTTTGAAGACAAAAACATGAATGATATCATCTCTGCAAGAAGTATCTTTTTAAAGATGTTGATCCTTAATTTTTGGCAAATAAGGGGCATTGACAACTGGAAACCGTAGCAATAATTAGTACAAAGAATTTTGGACCTCTGACACTGTGGCTGCCTCATGTTATTTTTGATTCTCTGACAGCGAGTCGGTGTGCTTGCTCATTGTACAGCTTGGTCAGTAGAAGTTGTTTTAAAAATGGTTTATGAAAATTATATTTATTAAATAAAACTTTCACTTCTAGCTGAGTCACTGTTTTAATTATGTAAATGTTAGAGGAATATATGCCAGAGTTAAGCAAGTTATTGCATGTGCCCAGGATCATTCAGGAGCAAGGCATGGAATTACCTAGGTTGGAAGGGACCTTTAAGATCATCAGGTCCAATCATCAACCTAACACTGCCAAAACCACCAGTAACCCATGTCCCTCAGCACCACATGTACCTGTCTTTTAAATACCTCCAGGGATGGCGACCACCACTTCCCTGGTTACTGTTCCAATGCTTAACAACCTTTTCGGTGAAGAACTTTTTCCTAATATCCAATCTAAACCTCCCCTGGTGTAACTTGAGGCCATTTCCTCTTGTCCTGTCACTTGCTGCTTGGAAAAGAGACTGACCCCCACCTTGCTGCAACCTCCTTTCAGGTAGTTGTAGAGAGCGGTAAGATCCTCTCAGCCTCCTTTTCTCCAGACTAAACACCCTGAGTTCCCTCAGCTGTTCCTCATAAGACTTGTTCTCCAGACCCCTCACCAGCTTTGTTGCCCTTCTCTGAACATGCTCCAGCACCTCCATGTCTTTCTTGTAGTGAGAGGCCCAAAACTGAACACAGTACTTGAGGTGGGGCCTCACCAGGGCCGAGTACAGAGGTGTGATCACTTCCCCAGTCCTGCTCACCACACTATTCCTGATACAGGCCAAGACGCCATCGGCCGCCTTTGCCACTTGGGCACACTGCTGGCTCATATTCAGGCAGCTATTGACCTACGCCTCCAGGTCCTTCTCCACCAGGCAGCTCTCCAGCCACTCTTCCCCAAGCCCCCCAACCCCTGCATGGGGTTGTTGTGACCCAAGTGCAGGACCTGGCACTTGGCCTTGTTGACCTTCATACCATTGGCCTCAGCCCATTGATCAGACCTGTCTAGGTCTCTCTGCAGAGCCATCCTACCCTCAAGCAGATTGACACTCCCATGTAATTTAGTGTTGTCTGCAAATGTACTGAGGGTGCACTTGATCCCCTCGTCTAGGTTGTTGATAAAGAGCTACTAAAAAGAACTGGGCCCAGTACTGAGCCCTGGGGAACACCACTTGTGACCAGCCACCAACTGGATTTGACTCCGTTCACCACCACTGGTGGTGATACATTCCCAGCAGGTGCACGTGTACAGTACCGGTATACGTATATGCGTGGCCACCTACACAGACCACAGCCACTGAAGAGCACTGACATGAGCGTGGAGAGCCCCTGCTGCCTTCTCTGGCTGGAGAGAAGTCCACCAGTAAGCACCCACCAACCAACTTTATACACACACACACATCTATAGCTGTATCTGTATGGAGATATATATTGATAAATAGACACACATGTATTGGGGGGGGGGGAAGGTTGTCAGGTTGTCCCTCCAGCAGCTGCCCTTGGTCAGTCATTAGCCCAACCGTTCCACCTCACCATGCAGCCTACCTTGAGGTTTGCTTAGTGCTGAGTTCCAGCACGGGTTTCCTTCCCATTGCTTCACCAGCAAGCATAACCCAGTGTTCACTTGGCTGCCCAGCTGTGTCCTCTCCCCACACAACCGTTACAGCACCACCATCTCACAGGCTTCCTGGGCAGCCTCCTGTTCCCAATTTGATTGACAGGGTTATCATTCTAAGTCTGCCAGTTGTCCTTTGACCTCTTCCAGGGAGAAGGGCTTGAAATTTTATACTCTGAAAACATAGAATTGAGTTTAGAAAGAAGCAGTTGTAATTTCATGTAAAACATTCTAATAACAGTTTAACAGTGTTTGTCAAAGTGAGGACAAGTTAGTGGAAGAACTTCCCAAAGCCAGGTGTTGGTTTTTGTACCAATTTAAATGTCCAGACTTGGCTTTGCGTGGTGGTTTAAACTGTCATGAGCAAAACTCTTGGTGCTTACTGTCTGGATTCTGGTGGGAACAGAGTTAATTTCCCCAAGGCGCTGGCCCAGGACGCAGCTACTCCATACCGTGGGAGCCGTGCCCGGGCCATAGGGGGAGCTGGCAGAAAGGTGCCACTGTGAGTGGGTGGTGAGCAGTGGTACCATAATCACATTTGTACATTCCACTGTTGGTGTTATTGTTTTCCTCTTTCCTGTGCTGTTCTGTTAAACCACCTTGTGGGGGGGGGGGGTTGAGGGAGCGGCTGCCTGGTTCTTTGTTGCCGGCTGAGGCGAAACTACAACACTCACTCAAGCAGATACTTCTTACTTGTTGGTATTGAAGAGTCACCTACGTATGACAAAGCTAAGGCCTTTTTCTGACAGGTAAGGTTAATAATTTCATCAAGTATTCAATGGTGTGGTCTTCTCCTTGAGAGGTCAGAGGGCTGAGTGGCACCATGGGTTTAAAAAACCCAGACATTGTCAGTGTACCGTAGTCAAGTAAGATCTACAGCGACTTCCTGCAACATTATTTAAATAAAGTGTGAACGACAAAAGTTTATTAAATGCATTCTTAAAAATTATATCTTTCTTAAATAAGGATTTCTCAGTACGGATATCACTGTAGAACAGTTTTGAAGTCATAAGTTCCTTATTAACAGGTTGATCAATAAAAAAAAAGTCACTTTACTTATGTGTGGGAGTCTTCAACCATATTTAAACAAATGCACTGTGTGCGGCGTCTGCCGTCACACGCTAGGGAATGGCAGTGCAGCACAGCTCCAAAGATCACCTCTGTTCTGTACTTCTAAACTTGCAGTAGGGAAGGTGCTGCAGCAGTTCTTAGATTCCCCTCCCCTGCCGCCAAAAAGACTTACCAATAGAGGGTATTTTATGCAGAAGGCCAGTATTCCATACCTTTTTTCCCCCCTTGCTTAAAAGCATATTCTAGAAATAAGTCTTACAAATAATACACCGAAACAATGCACGAGAAGACTTCGGCATGGCAATTTCACTGGAGCTTTATTGCCTCTGTCGGTAATGAGAGGGATTGTAAGAAGTTACATTTGAACTTACAGAGATATGCAAATGATGGTTTTTTTACTAAATATAATCTCAAGATTAAGTGTTTTATATCAGGGCACTTCTAATTTTGTACATATTTAATATATAAAAACAGGTTACAAACTTGATGTTCGCCGCCTTTTTTTTTTTTTCTTGACATTTGGCAAAATTAAACTGATCCATTTAAGGGGAGATCGTCAAATCGAAGACATAAGCACTTACGAATTAAAGCAATCCAAGTAAGCAACTGTCTGCATTCTTAAAAAAAAAAGAAAAACCACACAAATATATAAAGGAAAAAACACATGGCCACATCTGAGCACGTTTCAATACAAAATATTCCCTGTCACCAGGCATTTTGTCCTTAGAACAACACCCTGTTAAATCAATGTTTCTTTCAACTTCAGTCACTCATTTTGAAAAACTTTTAAGATGCCATCATAGCACAAATAACGCTTTTCTGCAACATAATTAGTCAAAGTTTTATGTATTTCTTTATAATTACACAGTAATTATAAGCGTGTAGTACCAAACTGATGACAACACTATTTTGTTGAAAAGATCTTGCATTCAAAAGGAATAGTCTTTAAAACACCACGGCATGACGCCACTACCCACTCTCAGACTTTTTTGAGGGACGAGTCTGTATCGGGATAAAAAGCAAGTCAGTTCTCCTCTCCAAACACAGCATACTTGAACTAATCAATCTGAAACTGTACCAAAACCCTCAAGACAGAAAACAGCACGCATAGATCCCTTGTAGAGCTTTTTTCCACCCTCCCCCGTAAGTTCAAGTCCCCATTTATATTTACACAAAATTGAGAAAGGAAATACTGAAAGCAGCAAAACACACGGTTTTTTTTGGCATAGCCAATTCCAGTAGCTGGAGAAAGTTTGCAATGTTTTTGTGGAACGGTATTCTTGAAAGAAATGCACAATTGGATTTTCTTAAAAGAGCACTGCTGTAAGGGGAGCCAGCCTTACGGCCAGCTTCAGAGAACACAAATAAAAAGTTTTAGCAGTTTAACAGTCAATTTTTCCCTAAAATACTTTTAGCATCTGCATAAAAGTGTTCTGCTGTTTAGTGCAAGTACCAATTACTCACTTCAAAAATAATTCTGGCCTTATCATGGGACTATTTAGAGCATGGACTTAAACCTCTATCCTTACTTGTAACTACGGTCTTTTCCTGGAGCTCGGTATTTTCCAGCTTGTTTTACAGAGTAGTATTTATCAAATCTCTCCCCAAGTAAAGTGAGGAGTAAAAGACCATGTTTAGCACAAAAGCAGCTCAAGAGCTCTTGTAATATTAAAAATAAAGAATTGCATCTGATAAAACCTGTTTTGAACAAAACAAAGGATTTAGTTAAATGCAGTAAGACAGTAAGTAGTAGTGATGGATCAACAAAATAATTTAAGCAAACAAAGCCAGTGTAGTATTTTATATCTGATCTGTGCTTGTTTGGGAAAGCTTTACTCTGAATTTCCATATTTGGCAACCACAGTGATATGTCGATTTAAGGAAAACTCAACAAAATAATTAAAAAATGGGTGTCATCCATAATGGCAGTACCTATATGTTATAAAGAGTTAACTTACTTCTCAGGATAACGGTTTCAAAACCTAGATTCACATCAAACTCACCAGCTTCTTGTACAACAGGGCCATTTGTTTCGTCATACCTCAACCATAAAAATTCCATGTCTCAATTTAAAATACTGTATTGTGTAGCAAACATTTAAGACACAAATTCAGTATATTCAAGTTTTAGATTTCCACAGAAATGAAAAACCTTTCTTTGACAGACATAAGCATTTCAAAACTGTAATGAAATCTGATTTCTTAGATAATAACCTAGGAATATTAGATTCTATCGTGACGCACACAGCTTATCTCAATGACGCTCACTGAAGGCTGACTATAACATTACACACGGGTGCTTTAAGTGCACAGTAGTTGTGTCGTACTTCAACTGTTCTCACAGTCAGTTGATGTACAATCAAACCATTCAGATAGGCACCTAGATACCCCAGTATCAACCACCTTGGGTTTTCTTGGTTATTTCTGTAATTGTTTTTACCAGATACTCAAACTCACTTATACGATACCTTTACTTTTCCAGAAAAGAAAAAAAAAAAAAAAAAAAAAATCGGACCCAGTACACTTAAATATATCACTCTTACAGGAAGTGCTATCAATACAGTCTTTGCAACTAGCCCCAAGTGTATATTTAAGGATTCTTTTAAAAATTGTTTTGATGTTGATCTGTGTAATTCAGATGTCATACAACTGTTGTCTGATGATGATCAGCATTGTGCTTTATGTGAAACCAGAAACCTCAAAATAATTATAAAGCTTCTAGGACTTATGGGAGATGAAACTAGGGTGGTCCACCAAAAAAAAAAAAAAAATTAGAAAAAAAATCCGTGATGAAATCCACAATGTTGGAATTTTAACTGGCAAGAGTGGTCCAGACTAGAAGAAAAGCCCAAACCACCAGTAGAAGAATGAAATATGATATGGTCCAAGATGTATCCTTAAAGTTTGTCTCAACCCTCAGCCATATCGTGAGGATTGATCTTCAGTTCAGTCCAGCCAGCAGAAATTGACTGTGCAATTTTCCATTTCAGGTATTTGTACAGACTATGTACACTCTAGAAGGGTCCTTTAGTGCTACACTGTCGTACTTTTTGTCCCAGCAATTTGAGGGCGTGCAAATTCCACAAAGTCATCAATAAGAACTGGCCATGCCCCTAAAAGAAAAAAGACCAAAAAGACCAGAATATAAGAACTTAATTCAACAAGGCATTCTTTTTAAAGCTTCAGAGACAAGTTATTTACTTGCCAGTCTTAACTAGGCATAGTTTCAAGAAAAAAAAATGTAAGAAAAAAATTGCAATTTCCTTGCTTGAAATTTAAGAGCTGGTTAAAGATTTCTCCTTCCTTTAAAACCATTTAATAGACATCCCTTTCAAGGGTCATATATCCTTTATCTTCCTGACCAAAAAAAAAAAAAAAAGGCAGGAAAAAAAAGCAGCTGACAAAACTTCTAGCTTAAAACTGTCCTGGTTTTGGCACCAGAACTTGATCTCCAGGATGGCAACAGCTGCTTAAAAGATGTTGAATATTGGACGAAGCAGTCTGTGCTGTGTGCAGCAGCGTATCGTGACATACTACAGCATTTACTGCTCACAATTTGATTTTGCGTGAATGCAATGCTCACCTGTTAGAATGGGCATCCTCAGCCATACCTGAAAACAGCAAAATGCACTGCGACAGCCAGCAGTAGCCTAGTGCGCCACAAGGCTGGTATTACACTATATAGACACTCTTCCATGTTCTTTATCAAGAGGTAGTTAAAATGGATATCAATATTTTACATATCATGGGCAGCCACATCCAAAGAGGTCCCGTCACGTGCATGATGGTGACATGAAGATTAAAAATAAGTGTGGGCCATTTTTTATTTTTCCACCCATAAAATATTTTTATTCCAAATCATTAAAACATGTTTTCTGCCTTTAATCTTTCTAAACTACATTGATTTATTATGGGCAGCAGCCTATTTGCTCAATGATAAGGGAATGAGAACTGTCCATAAAGTTGTAGAAGTTTGCTCCCCTCTGTTCTGGAAGCATCAGAAGTTTACAGTTTCCTCCACTCACTGAACTGATCTGCCACCAACGATTGAAGGTAATTAGCTGTTCTTGGCTACAGATGGACTGGAAGAGGAAAGATCAATAAAAAAATTTACAATAAACATATTTGGTAGGATATAACTTATGTTTAGCAATCCTTGTATGCTGCCATCTTCACTTTAATATTACTACATGTCTGATCTTCACATAAACTGAAGCAACCAAACTTAAAAAATACTCTGAGCTAAGAAATGCAATAATCAGAGGACACTGCGAAGAAATGCACAGGCCACAAATCAGTTACTTAGTTGAAGACGCCAAGAACTGCGCTGACAGAGAATCTGTGTTTTTTAAGTGGACAAATATCAGTGTTTGTCTCTAAGAAAGAATTAGTATTTGAGCTCAGACAGAAGGAAAAAAAGAAAATGGGTTTAAGAAAGTTGCAGCTTTTCTGTTTTAAACCTGCAGTAGCAAACAGATAACAACATCATGCATTAAAGTAGCTCTAACTGAACTTTAGATCACAAGTGATATTCTAATTATGCTGTTATTACACAGCTGTGCCAAAGCAGATATACAGTGATAAATGTAGCATAAAACACAGTTAGAAGTTAATGAAAGAAAATGGAAATGTTTACCTTCCTCATCATAGTTAGACATATCATCTGCTATCATTGTACTAAAGTCTAGAAGAAGGTTCCAGGTATCCTTAGGAATTGATCTTTTATGATGTTCCTGTTTGGAGGGGTGGAAAATTTACATTTAAAAAAAAATATATTAAAAAAACCTTATACATATTCATTGTTACTGTCTTGGACACAACCATATCCCCAAAACCTATTTCTTTACCACACACTATGAAGTGCAGTATTTGGGATCTGGTTCTAAATAGTCTGTCTCATCTACTCAATAATTTAAACATATTTATCTTTCAAGTTTTGAAAACACTGCAGTCCAGTTTATGTAAAGATTTAAACTTACCAACAAAAATTTGTTCCACAAGTCTAGAAATTTAAATCTTCCATTAAGTACTAAATTCCAGTAGGCAATGGCCATTTCTAAATCTGTAATATTAAAATATATTACTTTTAGAGATATACATTTCAAATCCTCTCCACTGAGATACACTCATAAAGGTGAACAGATTAATCTAATGCAAATATACTCGTGGATCCTTTACAAAAAGGCAAGCATAAATAAAGTGTTACACAAATATTTTATAGATTTTGATACTATCACATGAATATAGAAGAACTGAAAATTGCCCATATTACTAGCTAAATATCCAAAACACAGAAGGATATTTCATATGACTTTTGCTATGTAACAATACTTTAGTTAAAATACAGTGGAATATTTTTGTCTTAGAAATGCTATTGACTCGAAAAAAAAAATGTTCTAGTAAGATCTTCTTTAATCTTTTTAATACATAAAATACAACTTACATAAAACTAGCTTTTTATGATTTCATTTTTAGAGCAACTTTGTTACAGGTGCTGGCTTTGTAACATGGTTTGTGTCAACTGTTCGTTTCTGCAATCAGGTTTCCTTTTGAAAAAAAATCTTTCAGTACTGTACAAGCAGATGGTTGATAGTTGGTAGTTGTTGGTCTTTTTTTCATTGGGTTGAGTTTTGGGTTTGTTTTTTTTTTTGTTGGTTTGGGGTGGGGTTTTTTGTTGCTTTTTTCCAAAGACTCCTGTTAAGTTCTTGCTTGTTTTGAATCCGTTTCTCAGTCATCCTGAGAAATCTGAACTGACGCAGCTCAGGAACAAGAACTGCCTGCGAGGCAGCTGTGTGCTGCTGTCAGCAGTGGGTGCTGTTATAGTGTAGCAGTTAGAAAAAGAGACTGGTTAGTCTAGCATGTAAGAAAAAAAGAACAACTCACCTCCCTGGTATTTGCCAAAGGCTAAACTGACATGCATTTACTGTTTATTAGTGATATACAGTAATGTGTTAGCTGATAAAGGGAAGTTACGTGTCCAAGTTCTAAATCTCTACCTAGCACAATCTCCATTCCCAGGAATTAAGAAGGACCTCGTTCTGTATAACGAAATGCTACTAACTGGGATCTTACTGAATTCAGTATCCATCACCAACTACATACAGTAACCCCAAAAGGCTACCTAGTTAAGTGACCTCTTTTTTAACAAAAGCTTTTATATATTTTGCAGGCTAGCAAATCTCTTCCATAAACAATCTTCTTGTGAGAGCAGAGAGAAGAGGCACCTGACCAAGTGCACCTCAGGAAGAAAAAGAAAAACCCTGGCACAACCCAAGAAAACCACTCCCTTCCCCCAGACACCCAAACTATTTTAAAAAAGCAGGGAGGTGGATCTTAGAGGGGAAATCAACAGCAAACAAAGAGCACGCACTCTGCATTGCTGAAGGGAAAATAGATGGCGTTGGGGGGAAGTTTAGTATCTTTGATATTAAAAGTTCTTCTCAAACAGCATATTCACATTACAATGCTTTCTGACTAAAGAATAAAATTTGTGGAGGATTTTCCAGCAGCTGTAAGGAAAAAATTTCAGACAAAAGTGTAAATTTGAGTTTCGAGAAGCAGTGACTAATTAAACAGAAGTCACTAAACAGAAGTCACTACTCCTCAGTAAATAAAAAGCTGTCATTTCCACACATAGCTTAAAGAGTGCAAAGGCTACGCATCTCTCTTTGGTAGAAGATTCAGATACAAAAACATACACTTCAGCTTTCAACTGAAAAATCTTTCTGAAAGTCTTTCTGAAAATGAATAGATGAACTGACAAACTTCAGATGAAGCTAGTCAGTTCCTCAAGGAAAAAGACTAGAAAGCCAAGTTTTATTTACTTGTGATGCTAATATCAGGCATACCAAAAAATGCAAGGTCATCAAATTGCTGCATATTTATAGTGGTTTATAAAACAAATACTGTAAACAAACTGTGCATTCTGACATGTTTAGACAATCTTGAGATTATTCTTCTGGGTAAGCAAGGGCTTTAAAAAACAGGTCTCAGGATGCTGCAACGTCAAACTCATTATGTGAGTCCACACATGGAAGCACAATAACATAACACCCTAGGACAAACTATGTATTTTAAACGAAATTTTATGAAGTCACAATATTTGAAAGTAATGATATAATTTTAGGTTTTCATAAGAAAGTGAAGGAATGCTCAGGAAAGTCCTCATGGATCAAATATGAAAGTCTCAAAATATATGCTCCATTTTGAGTTTTATCCAGAGAGATGCAAGTGAAGCAAACAATGTTTGAGATGAACGTAAGCGAAAAGGTATTCTCAAATGACATGCAAATATCACAAGAACGTTTAAGACATCCACAGCACTTACACGGTAGTAAGGAATTATGCAGAGGAAATGCATTTCCTGGACTATGCCTGAACTACTACACAATGTTTGTAAGATTATATACACTGAAATCAATTTGCAAGTTTCTACAAGCAGTTATTTAGACACTCCAAAATTAATTGCCTAACTAGGAGCACTCACTTTTCAGCACTGTACTTCTCCCAGTATTCTTTTGCTTCAGGGTTTCCAGAATTATTCTGCCCTATCATAAATTCATGCCTAGAACTGTGTAGTTATTGGCACCAAAAGGGTTGGTAAGTATCCAGATTTTAAGCTTAGTCCTACATCACTTCCAGACCCAGACAAATAAGTAAATAATAACAACAACAAGGAAAATCTTACACTATGTATGCCCTGTATGAATCTGAGAAAACTATACTTGTCTTTGTCACTGTTAGAGCTTAACCTGCATAAAGACACTTTAAGATGAATGAGAAACAAAGCAAGGGCCTTAGTTTTCCTGGTAAATAATTTTTACTGGAGTCTGTTCCACCTGGGATACTCAGAAGATTCATTTCCATATGGGACTGGGGAAGGGGGGCTTATCAGAAAAAAAAATGCAAGTCGGGCTTATACCTTAGAAATATGGAGAAGAAAATAAGAGGCAAGTACTACATCAAATAGTTCTGTTATTCTGAAGCTTTGAGAAAACAGAATTAAAAATGATCATGTAATTATGACATTATTGTGATTTGCCATTTCACTTTTACCACCTTACAGAGTTTCTACAAAATACTCCTTGTTCTGTAAAGCTGCTTAAAGATTAAAAACAACATACAAATGTTACAATGGTAACCACAAACAACAACAACCCTCAACCAAAAACCAAAACTCTGCAACTCTTCACATTGCAGAACTGATTCCACACTGACACCCTCCATAACCTTAACTTCTGTCCTCTCACAATTCAATTACTGTCCATGTTTTCCTTGTAGTAGCAGTCTGAAAAAAATGTAACATGACTTTCTACAAGAATTAAGAATCAGCCCACTCATTTATTTGCAGGATTCATATCCGACTACATGCATGCAGAAGTATTTTTAAACAGTTTAGCAGTGCTCTTTTAGCTTCTTCTAAGACAATGACACTAACAATCCAATTGAAAACAGGATACATAAATATATTAGAGAATGACACAGAGTCAAAACTGAGACATGGAGTTCTTGCTTATTCACTTATTTTTCAATATTCACTTTAAGCCAGAAGTTGGTCAACGTATAAAAGACGACAAAACCAATGCAAAATGCTCATCTTTTCACAGTGCGCAAATGCAAAGCTGGTCGGTGGCAGTCAGTTTAAGGCATTTTCATTACTGAGAAAAATAAATTCACAAGCTGCCAAGGAAGAACCTTCTAGTATTTTATTTCTTCTCAAAGTAGAACAGTTAAGAAGTTGACAGTTACAGAGTCATTAAACACTAGTTATGGTTAATATCTCAACTACACTGTATATAAATGAATATGTATTCTGGTTGGTTAACACTACTGCCTGAAAGAAACTTTTGTTCCCTAATTTTTGCCATTTTGAATAGACAGATCTACAGTTTGTTCACTTAGTTCCATCCAAACTGTGGTGTTTTGTCATGTTTTTGGTGTTGGTTTTTGTTTTCCCCAAAATTATTTTTAATAAGCGATTCTTCCACTTCACCTGTTATACTAATCAAAAGCACAATCAGCAGAAGAGCAAAAAAAGGCTGTAGGTAGATACCTATTACCAACAGTACAACAGGCATCAAGCCCAGGATATAGAAATCTATTTGTAGTATTCCAACTCTATTTTGCCAAGACATTTGCAAGCATCTTTGGTGTCACAAGAAACTGTACAAGTGTACTTACATGGAAATCGGTTTTACAGCTTAAATTTCTCCGAAAAGTGAAAATGCAATTAATCTGTTCAGTGCTGCAAATTCTAGGTGGTATAATTATGCTTTTAATGTAAGACCATAATCCATTGTGCTTACTGAGAATTGTACACACTCTTAGTGAAAGAATAAACCCTCTCTCATAAAATTTTGTAGTCTATACTAATGATGTAGATATTCCTATCAATCTAAACACCTCAAATTGATGCCTATCTTTCAAAACAGAGACTTATTTTATCCCAAGGGTGGCTACCTGTCAGACTCATTGGATCACAATAATATTTTCACTTACTGCTTTAATCAGTCATTTCCCATATTTACAAACAAATGTTTATAATTAAGAATACATACCTAAACCTTTCTGTCCTGGATTCTTTGCAAAGTTGAAAGTAAACTGATAAAAATCCTTAAATCTTCCTGGCTCTTTTAATTCTTGTTCCATTTTAGGAATCTGGGCCTTCAGTTTTTCTATGCTGTCACATCTGCATTTTAAAAAGCATATTTATTTGAGTATTATTCATTTTGCCATAAAATACGAGTTATAACTTAAAATTTTGTAATTTTTTGTGGAATACACTACGATTACCAAAACAAAGTTCAGGAAGCCTGTAATTAGTCTGCATCTATAACAACAAAGAAATGAAATTGTTGTATTTCTTCACATTGCCATTTGTACACACTAGCTGATACATTAGATTCTATAATCCGCAAGATTTTTAGAAAAACGTGGTAAAGACTACTACATTCTCAGAAGGCAGAGAAAACCCAGGTATGCGAGACTGCAGACCAACATCCTTGCTTACCTACTGCAGTAGCTCTATGGCAACTAACTGAAATACTCACACAACCAAGGCAAGTAGCACTGAAAGTTGCCTCCCTTTTTTTGGTCACTAAGCATCTAGCGCATAGACAGCATTTTTACAGAGGCAGACAAGTGATGCTAGACTCCAAAAAGTCTCTGTAGTCTGAAAGGACAACGGGATTGTGGATTCCCCAAAGCAGGGCTGTTTCACTGTGCATTCCAGCTTCTGACACTGGATTACACTGTCAGTGTCTAATACTTACTGCACACTTACCCTAGCTCAGTCATTCCATCCATGAATTCCAGCTTTGAAAATTCACACTGTGTTGCAGCTCGGAATTTCCATGCAATAATGAGTACAGTAATGCTGGCTGGGTCAAGAGCTAGATCATCACAAAACTGCTGTATACCATCTATACCAATCTTATTTTCATCTTGAGGATCTTTGGGATATAAAAGTAAGTATCAAGAAAAACAGATTTTTGAGAAAGCTAATTTATTCAACACGAGCATTTAAGATAAGCGAACATTTTCAAGAAGTCATTTCAGCCCTTATGAGTGAATATTTTAAAAACAAAATTAAATCAGTATTTTCAACGGTTCAGTTTTGACAATTGAGGAAGATACTACAATTAAGCCTCCCATACAATGAAGCTTATGTTATTTTCATGGAGAGGCAAAAGCACCACAAACATTTGTTCTCTGCCTAATAATTTGCGCCATATTCTGACTCATTCCCTACAGAGAACAGTGGTCCTTTCCCACCAGCACACTTAATTACTGGCATCTTTGGTAAGACTGCCAATCTGTGTACCATTATAAACAATTCTGCACTGTCCACTTGCAAGCTGTACTGATCGAATAATCACATCTACCCATAAACTACTAAGTCAATATTACTTTTATGCATTTTCTGGCATCACCAGCATGCATGAGATTGGACACGGTAACCTCCAAGAGGAAAGTTACGTTGTCCCGTTACCGATTCCAAGTCAGCCAGGCACACTCCTCTTTCCAGGAAGGAATCAACATCTGGTCTGGAAGTGAGATGCTCACATTTCAAGTGCACTAAACAAAGATCTACTAACGCAAGCCAACAAAGACTTCAGGAAAACGGTATCTGGATTATCCACGCATATGAAAACTGACAGAAAATGTAGTACTCATTTTCAGATTTTTTTAAAGTGCTAAAACACAGAATTTGTTCTACGTACTGAATCCACTTTACTATTTGTAGTAGGATATCATCTGTTGAACACTGGTTATATAACAGATAAAGAGACTTTGTTTTCTTTTCTGTTCTGTTTGTAACTATCTAATAATAAGCACAAGGTGAATAAAAATTAAGGTAGAATCCATCCTTGGTATGTAACTTTCCACTTTGTCAGGAGCGAGTCCTGAGTGCTTTCACCAGAAGAATCACCTAAAATCCACGTTAACCATTACAGTTACTCACTGTACACACCATTGCAGTTCCAGACCCTAATCTTGTATTAATGTACACATATTTAGAGCACATAAAGCAATCGCATGTAATCCTTGTGAAGCAGAAGCCTACGTATATTCCCCTTCTAATCTGAGTTACTAGTAATAGAAAAACAAAGCTGAAAGACTTGGTTAAGATATTCAAGCACAAGAACACAGCTGCAAAGATACACTGTAATTAAGAATACATACATATATAACTCAGGGTACTCACCTTTGTATCTGTTATATAGTTGTTCTAACTTCTTTCTGTCCAATGATCCTTTAACACTCTCTCGTATATAAAGTTCAGGATTTTGGAAAAAGTTGTCTGTTGCAACATCTAACTTCCAGTCATTTTGAGACAGACAACTCACTGCTGTCTTTTCACTAGATTGTGTGAAGACCATAAACTGACGCACTTTATCCTTCTGTGATGATTTCAACTTGTTCTAGTAAAAACAGACAAAACTAGAAATGTTTTACTGGACAAAAAAAAAAAAAATATCATCAGTACTGTTAATATTTTTAATTCAGTACCTTTTACAATTTTCCTAAGCAATTAGACTTTCTCTAACTACTAGGGAAGTTAGACACTCAAAGCAACACTTATTTTCTCCTTTTTTTTTTTTTTCTTAAATTTAAACTTACCTTCATTCTAGTTACTTTACATTGTAACAAAACTGAGTTAAATCATCACAAAAATTACGCTGGCAAAGCAATCACAGAAACAAAAAATGGGTATTCTTACTGCATATTTGGGAGAGAGCACTGAAGGGTATAGCAAATTCATATCCAGCTGTAAAATGGGACACCTTTCCATATAAACCATTTTATGAAAAGAAAAAAAAAAAAAGAAAAACACATTCTCCTCTCAATAGAATGCTACACCTACCAAAAAAGGGCAATTAAGATGACTAAATAAAGCCCATGGCTATCAAAATATTTGATAATTAATTGCCTGAACAGATGTGGCAGAACAGGCCGTTTAATAGCTTACCACCCCTGAAGGAGAGGCTGGCATTCATTCAGTCCCAGCTGAGGGAACCGACACAACACCAGCTAGTGCAGGGTGAGGGGCGAGACCAGGCTGCCAGCAACAGGATCTCTTGATGTGCCTCTTGATGGCAGAAAGGAACTAGGCTGGGTCATCCATTTCAGGGAACTACACACCGAAATACCTTAAGAGATTTTTTTAATTTTTTTTTTCCTCCACAGATTTTTCACTTTGAAGATGCTCATCTCCACCTACACAATTTGCCAAACATTCCTGTGAGGAGGCATTGTCTCCATTTCACAGGTGCAGCAACTGAAGCTAAAAAAAAAAAAAAAAAAAAAGGGTAATTTTGCCAGAGGCAGACAGGGGAGTGAGTAGCCAAGGTGAGAGCTCTGGAATTTCAGGCCTTCTGCCCAGACCAAGAGACATCCCTCTCTGCTCTAGCGCAAAACTGAATGGAGAACTTGACGCCAGTAATTCATCAGCATAGAGTGACTGCCGAGGGTATTTTTGATGAGGAGAAGCACACTCAGTATTTCAAGGATATTAGTTACACAAAACTAACTGCTGATCAGGAGAAAGCAATCATACGGCTCTTGCACTAAATCCAAATTCAGTTCTAAAGTTCACTCAATATATTCAAAGCAAAAAGACTCCTAATGTTACAGTTTGGTAAATATAAGTTCCGACTTTTAAGTCAGGATTGGACTTCTTACATGGCACGAATATTACATTTGTAGTTTACCTTGCATTCTAACCAGAACTTGTATATTCTGTTCATTATTGTAATTTCCAAGCACAGCCCCTTCCCAGGGACTATGGGGGGGGGAAAAAGGCAAAAAAAATGATCTCTAGACATGATAAACTGTCCCCAGCCAAAGAACAAATGGCTTAGGAGCAGTATGAGCTCAAGCGCTTCATTCCAAAGGATAATTAGTGTCCAATCACATTATCATTAGAAAAAAGAACTAACGCTTCAGAATAGGAATTCATCTGCCTTAAAGTCAAAATCAGATTTCTGCTGCTTGATGACAGTGAAAGTGAACACTATTATTTGTAAGAGTAATTATCAGCTTCAGAGTTACACCTTTAAAAAAAAAACCAACACAAGAGCAACACATTTGGCTTCAACTGATACCCCCATAATATATTAAACAGCCCAATACCCTTTAGTTTTAAGATCCCTTGGAAAAAAAAAAAAAACCAAACAAAAAAAAAAACCCCAACCAAAACAGCCCTATATCCACAACACTTGGCTGAAGCTAAAATTTTAGCACACACTGCAGACTTAAACACAGTGGTATTAGTTAGGCTACACTACTTTTAAAGCTACAAGGTGTTACTGTTTTATTTCAGTCTCTTGAATATGGTTCTCACATTGAACATTTAGCTACAAACATGTTTCTGAAACTCAGATTTTCAGAAGTGGTTCCAGGTGAAGGTCAAGCCATCAAAGTAGGTCCTGTGAAGACCCTTTGCTGACGATTTGTGCACGCTTCCAAGTTTCACAATAGACCTTCAGCACCTCACAGTATTGAGCTCAAACTTCCACAAAAATCACTTATGCTGGCAAAGCCATGTGGAATGACTTCCAGAAATGACTAATGAATTTTTAGTTGCAGTTTTAAAAAAAATATATTGCAAACTCAGACATATTAAAGCAAACCATTGAACGAAATCTCAAATGAAGATGAAACAATCCTAAGGTTAATTTTCAGTATTGACTACCAGCTTCCTCAAAGCAGTCCCACACAGCCAGACTGCTGCATCACCACAGGCTCAGCTGCACTATAAGGCACGAACACTTACCACCTTAGCATTTTTTGATGGCTTTTTTTGACAAAGCTGGTGCCTTTAATCATTAGGGTTTTGTTTGTTGGGGTTATTTTTAACAGGTACACATAAGTATGCGTAGACCTTTTAATAGTGAGTATTCTGTAAAACCTCAAGAGGCTTTGTTCTGCCCTGCTCTTGCAAGGGTAAACTCTAAAAGCAAGACATACAACAAAAAGTCAAGGAACAGGTTTACAAGGGCTTCACCACGGATGACCAACACCACAAAAGGTTTTGCATGTTGTCACATAAAAGGAGAATGCATTTTATTAGGTAAAAAAAATTGCAGCTTAAATAACTTTTATGATAAAATTTAAATCCTGTATATGCACACGAGATCTTCCTGTGCTTAGGGCTCCCTAAGCGATAGTAACAATATAAAAGCTTTTTAAAAAGAACACGGAATTTGCCAAGAGTCAAGCAGCTAATGACACTAATCAGTATAGCATTCAGTAATATATTAAGATGCAATAAATCACACTGTTCATCCATAATCTTTTTCTGGAATAACTATATTTTTACTGGTCAAATAAGAGTTTATTTTTAGTGAAGAAGCGCCAAAGCCCTTTCTTTATATTTGATTAATGTTTCCGCAGAAGCTTGCCAACATGGACGAGATGCTCCACATCCTAAGTGACTGGACAACTCTTTGAAGGCCTACTACAGGACAGCAAGAGATGAAATTACTGCTGAGTTTTTATTATCCTATTATAGCTCTTCTTTCAGCACATTAAAAACCCACACTTCAAGCAGGAACAGGTTCCAAGCCTTCTGCACTTTTAAGGGCTATTTCTAGAAGCCGAGCTCTAACAGTCTATTACTGTTTTAAGTGTGCAATACAGAAGCCAGAGCACCCTATAACCTTTAATCCTGTAGTCATCAGGCAACAAATACCTTACACAGCAATTGGATGTGCCGTAATGCAATGCAATCCATTTAAAATATCTCAACTTTAACACTAATTAAAGAGGAAGACAGAATTTTATTTAACAGGTATGTCTTGCTTTAATATACAGGTGAAAACCAACAGAAAACAAATGCAACAAATTTTCCGCTACGTCCTACCCCTTGCGCTAAAGGGAAAAGGAAAAATTCAGATCTGCATGTAAGCCTTTGATCGAGTCTGTGTGGTATCCAAGCTACCTTTCATAACAAGGACATCATAAGACACAAGGTGAACTTACTTTTAAAACACAGAATAACTTCTCCAAATGAAAAGCTACATTATGTAGATTCATAAAACTACAATAATTATATCATTCTAATGAACACCTGATGCTCTAACAATGATTTTAAAATGAAAATTTGCCTCTCCCCATAAAGTATCAAATTTGATAATTCTAATTCAATAACTCATCCTTGATCAGATACTTCAGTGAAAGATTAAAAATAAAAATAAATACTTGGGCATCTTTTCCCCCCAGTATTTTTCTTCTGGCCTCAGACTGAAACTCCTCCTGTCTAGGGGAGGAAGCTTTCCCAGTCTAGGGGTGGGGAAAAATGCCAGAACTGATCTGCCAACTCTGACTACATGGCTGTTTTTCCTTATCTTTTACATACAATTTTTAGTCACCTCAGATTCAAAGATCAGCTCTGCACACTGGTCAACATTTTCTGGATAGCTAATAGCCATATGAGGGCTCCACTCTCCTGGATAATGTCCATGGGAAACAATAACAACCTTCATCCCACACTGCCTGGACTGGAGAGCTGAGGATTCCTACCAAAACCCTCTTCTTGGACTTTGCTCAAAGGTTATACGCGGCTGCCAGCTAGAAAAGCAGCGCACCACCAGTTTGAAGTATCCCTGCCCAAAACTCCTTATGGCACCCCAAAGAAGGCATTCACACAGTTACTCCTTAATGGGCAACTGCTTTCCACCCTTCCCATGATTATAGATGATCTGATTCCTGCTAGTTTCACTAACTAAAGGAATTTGAACGATGTGACATCTGTGCTTTTGTTTCAGTCAGGACTCAAGGAAAAGCCTGTTAAGTGCTCATGCATGTGACAGGTAAAAGCCTTTTCTAAAATAGTATCAAGCTCCACAAAGTCTAGGTTTTTATATGAACTGCATTTAAACTCTTGGTAGAGATGTGGCTGCAGGAAGCATCCTTGCACTTTCAAAGGACCCCGGTGCCATCAGATCAAACACAGAATAACTTCAGCCTGAACAGAGAGGAACGAGCTTGTGCTCATAATAACCTTACAGATCACAACTGCCAGTTTTGTCACGTCTTTACGTGACACTAATGGTCAAGAGAACATTGCTCCCTTACAGTGTCTGAATCACTCCAGATTGGGCTGTATCCATTAAAGGAACATACAAAACACCTGCAAATAATCTGGCTTATTGCTTGTGTTCAACAAATATACGGCCAAAGCTTAAAAGGTAAGATCATGAGCATTTTTCTTTGATAAGAAAACAAATGTTAATCACAACAGAAGTCTATGAATACACTGAATGACATTTTAATCCACCAACTGTGATGGCATACACATATACTACCAAAAACCCCACAAAATCCAAGTTAAAGACAAAAACAATTGAAGTAAATAGCCATAGTTTCTGTATAATGTAAACAAACATGCCCTTCAACTACACTTTCTAAAGCAGTTTTTTGAAAGGAGGGCACAAAAAGTAAGAGCGTAAGGACATTTTTAAGCTTCTGTTTCAAACTGATGTGAAACACATTTGTCTGCAGTGGAACAGAACAAAACTTAAAGATTTACAAGGTCCGTTCAGAATAAAATCCAAGGAAAAATCACAAGCAACTTAAAGATGCTTTTTGCACCCTCTAATGTTCTTTTAGGGGATAAAATCATTTTAGTAGTTGCACATGGGCAGAAGTCTTTCATAGAAGAGCAATATATAGTTTCCCAGAAGAATGCAGTAGTTGGAATAGTGTTTTAAGGTAATTAAGAGGTGAAGGAAACACCAAAAATCAGTGCTTTTTCAATTAAAATAGGACAAAATAAAGCTGTCAGTTGTTTAGCACTCTTAACTCTGGTCCAGGGCAGAAGATCTATTCAGCCATTAGAAGCTGCATTCATACCTTTAATTTGCATTGGCACCATAAAACATGAGTAAAATATCAAGAACTACACAATAAATTTCACACCTTGTTCTCAGAGTAGTTCATATTCCTGAATAATTTCTTCATGGCTCTAGTTAAAAGTGATGTTACAGTATAAGTTCAAAGGGTTCTCTGGTAAGCTAGGAGAGGAAACAAGATCATGCACCATCTTGTCGAGCACTCTGACTACTCTGTCCTAAGCGTAATGCCAAGAATCTACAAGTTATACTATGGGAGAACCAAAACCAAAAACATTTAATATCAACAAACTGCTACAGACATGAATACGCATCATACAAAATAGCCTTGCAGAATAACTTGTTGAGTTAAACACTACATAATAATGTCATGAATACAATAACATTACAGGAGACAGCGTCAGACATTAAATTCTTGTAATACTAGATTTTTACAACTTCCTGTCACCTGAGGTTTGCAATAAGAAATCATACATTTTGCAGCATAGAAATATTCTTCAGAGAACACAAATAGGACAATGTAATAGTTAATGTAAAAGGAGATAAGGTTTAGCTCTGCATGAAGATATGAATACTCACACACTTGCCTTAATCATCACATATAGTCCTAAATTCGTTGTATCATTCAGAATACAGGTAGTAGCTCTTCTCCTCAGAGAAAATGGCTTAGAGTACGATGGACCTGCTTGCTGCTCTGTCTTGATTTGCCCGCACATTGCTTGTCCTCATGACAAGGTGAAGCAATTAACACACTAACAGATAAGGTGAAGGAGACCATTTCTACAGATGCTGCTCAGCTCAAATGAAAATGTGGGTGAGAGGCAGATTGCTATCAGCAAGCCAAGGAACGTTGCCAGGGTGGTGTACCTGAGCACTGGACAGAAAACACTTTTCAAGTTACCTAAATGGCCAGAGTGAACCTAACAGGCTGCTGTAATGGTGTCCCTTCCAGAGAGCGGACAAAGACAGTCTGAAGCCAGGAAACCTTTGTCCTGAAAGCACCGGCCACACAAACACTGGTGAGACTAAGTCAGAGCCAGAAGTGATCCAACTGGCAGTGCTGCAGAGGTGAGCAGGAGCCAGACCCCAGCTGCAGGAGCCTCTATGGCAGCATTTGCTGTGCTGGACAAGCAACCCGACCCCAGGAACCTGCCATAGCCACTGGAAGGACTAGCCAGAGCAGTAGTGCATACGGGCAGAAAAAGGGGACGTTGAATCTCATGCTTCTGGGTGGACATCTTCAGATCTCTGTGAAGAAGTCTCCCTACTCTTTACCCTAACTAAATAGAGGATTTTGACGTGCCACAACTATAGGTACAGAATCCTATACCTGGGCATGAGAAACAATTCATACCTGTATTTACAACTTATAAAAGCTGCAGCCTGTCATTTAGTCCCACTTCAGTGTCTATGTCATCCTTTCACCTGGGTGTTGGAGTCAACAAGCACAACCTGGAAAACAGCTGTTTGCATAGTGCCTAACAACTATGCTCGGGGCCACGACTAGAGTATTCAGATACTCCCTCCAATCTGATAAATACCAATCTATGAGAATTGTATTGTTTCACAGGATATATCTGCTAGTTCTTCAGTTAAGTATTTCCAAGAAGAGTAAGCAGATAGGATTCTGCTGTTTCTCGCAAAAAGCTATTCTCAGAATAACGTGCCTCACTATTTCTGTTATATTGCCACCTACTACAGTATTGTTCAATTTAAATTTCTAACCACATAGCCAGCCAATAATACATGTATACACAAGACACCAATGGTGTATTTTACATACCTACAGTCTGAACTTTACCCAGACTTCAGTTTTAAGCTCCCATAAAAAACTCATGTGAAGAACTACATCAAACTATTCAATTAAAAATTATACTAGTAACACAGTGACAAGTTTATTAGAGGTCTACGTACTGCACCACTTAATTTAAATCCTGGCTAACCGAATTTTTACACCAACATAACTCCATCAGCTAAAGGTGACATTTTTATATTTTTAATATGCTTTTAACACTGCTTGCCAGAATAATATTAACTGCAGGCATAAGATATCTTTATACAAATAAGCGTACACCAGTAGATCTTAGACTCCCTCCTGCACCTTTCCTAAGACAATACAGCTGCTATAGAAAACTACTACTTTAAAATGTACAGGTGTAGTTAAAGCTGTACAACTTTTGTTTACAATGAAGGCCCAGACGGATGACTATAAACAAGTTCCCTTGACTGCAAGAGACCAGTAAGGAGCCCCCTTATTTAAAGCTAAGGAACGTCTTTTTCTTTTGTTTAGGCAAACAAAAATAGCAAATTTTGTTCCCACCACTGCAATTTATCTCTAGAAGAGGGAAGAAAGCCAGTCGATTTGAGAGTTCACAGCAAATCCTCAGCTACACGGCAAATATTAAGGAGAAAACGCAAAGTAGATAGGTCCTTGTTTACAACAGTTGTATGAATAGGAGCCTCACCAAAACCACAACACAATCATCCAGAAATTCTCCAACATAATCCCGGTTCAAGAAGGATCAACATATCCAAGTTTCCCAGTGAACTGGCAGCACTTCTTGGGGCCTTAGCCTCCTGAAATTCTGCGAAAAACTCCAAGTAGCCCTTGGTTTCTGGCACCGTCTCCAGTCACTGCTGCTCACCACCCCACGCAGGGCACAGACCCAGCTGCCCACAAAACGCTTCTACTGCCCCTGTCCCGTACAAGGCGCTGAACCCTCACACAAACTGCCAGCGAGCACCTCCTCGCCGTGAGGAGGCCTGACA